>NC_061115.1:69173037-69268556 GCF_002878395.1 Capsicum annuum
GCATATTTATGGTATATTATATCATATACCATAAATATGCAAAGTATGTTTTACATAGAAATAATTTATTCACACACAGTAAAATCTTTCATATATAAGAAAATTAAAGAAATAAATTAGCGGCACCCTAAAATTTAATAACAACGCATCATTTCCTATTTTTTAGGAACGGAAAATGAAGAAAATAAATTAAATAAATTCCTAAAAAAGTAAATTTGTTTGAAAGATAATATTTGTTACCTAGAAAACGGGAAGCAGTGATCTGTTATTATAACATCCATATTTCAAATTTTCAAATATGAGAAAACGACTATTAATGTAAATATTATATATGTCATGATTGAAATTCATTAAATATGGCCATGTATATGTAATTATTTTTATAATAGTGGTTAATTGTGTTCTTTTTCCAATAGTAGGTAAATTTTAGTTGGGTGATTTTGATAGTTTGTAAAAGTTAGGGCATAAAATCATATTTAAAAAAGTTTTTTCAAATGTCAAAAAAGAATTTAAAAAAAGACATGGCCAAACAAAACTCCAACTCCAATTTCAACTCCAACTTCAACTCTAACTCCGAAAATTTTTAGTTTTCATGGCCAAACGGCTACTTAGTATCCGACACTTTTTTTGCGGACTATTGTGCCAACTAATTAACAAATAATTTATATTTATATTAATTTATATAGTTACTATATTTATTAAATCATTTCCACAAGTATACATACCTATAATTTACAAACATTGTCTATTATTATTATTATTATTGTTGTTGTTGTTGTTGTTGTTGTTGTTGTTGTTGTTGTTATTATGACTTTCCTACATTTATTAAATCGCAGTCTACTCAATTAATAAAAACAATAATTTTATTTTTTTAATATTAATTTTATATAGTTAATATATTTATTAAATATCAACCCAATTCAATTCAATTTTCCTAATTTATTTAATTTCTAGCCATTTTATACTCAATTTGTGTCAATTGAGTTTAATTTGACTCAATCAAAATCCCCAATTAAATTTTTTTAACCCAATATCTAATTCCAATTTGACTTATCTCCTCCATTGTAATCTCAACAGTTCATCATATTTGATCAACGATCTATATTAAATAAATTTTCACTAATATTTTTCTTAAAATTTAGCAGCTTTAGACTATTTTTGTTGAACCAAAGGTCTATTGAAAATAACCTATTTACGTCAGCGGTAAGGTCTACGTATATTGTACCTTCCACAGACCCCAATTTATGGAACTAAATCGGGTTAGTTGTTGTGTTCATTTTCTCGAAATCTCATAGAGAAAACAATCAAAAGATGTCACCTTGATTTTATTATTATTATTATTATTATTATTATTATTATTATTATTATTATTATTACTATATTTATGCTCAATTTATTTCAAATTTATTATCGGTAATTTTTATGTAATATTTTCTATGTGACATACATAATTTATTGTAATAATAACAATTTTTATAATATTTTTTAATTTATTATTACTATGAGTTTATTATTATATTTAATAGCAGCTTAAGTTAATTCAATTATCTTCTCAATTTTATTTAAATTCTAGTCAACCTTATATCTAATTGATGTCAATTTTAACCTATTTTTAAATTCAATTTGATTCATTTTTAAACCAATTTTCAATTTCCTTTTCAATTTTAATCACAACCGTCGATCTCATGAGATTGATGGCTGAGATTAAATCTTGTTTTTCATATAAAAAAACAACCAAATACCAAAACTTACTTTTTATTTTTATTTTTTATAAAATATTTTTTTGATACTATTTGTGACTACAATAGTTAGAATATTTGGCGATAAATTATGGAAAATATTTATTTCAAATTTTGTTGTCAACAATTTTATATAACATTTTTTAACGTAACATTGATTTTACATACATAGTTTATTTTAATATCAACATCTTATTATTTTTCTCATTTTTATTATTACATCAGTAGTATATTTATTAAATAGCAGCCCTATTTCAATTTAATTTCCCAATCTGTTTGATTCTTAGTCATTTTTTTATATCCAATTAATGTCAATTCTAACCTAATTTTTTTTTTTATCAATTTTTCATCCCCTTCTCAATTTTAATCATAACCGTTGATCTCATGCGATCGACGGCTGAGATTAAATCTTATTGTTCATACATATAAGACCCTGACACCTAAAACCCTAAATCATTTTCTTGTTTTTGCAAAAATGAGCCACACCTTTTTTCTCCCTTCTCCTTTTCTAAGGTCAACCACTAGCGAACACCACGCTTTGGTGAGCCGCATCTTCAATAAGTCTGCCGCTACTCCTTTCTTCCTCTCTCTTTTCTCTCAATCGTGCCACCATCCGCCGCTGCACAACAACCATACACTTGGTGAGAAAACTACTACCGTCGCCGTCGCCGCTGCCGCCTCTCATTATCTCCTCTATCTGCTACCAGCACCGGCAACCAGCCCAACAATCTGCCGGAGAGAAATGCTTCTAGTTTAGCCCAACGATCCTTTTTGGGTGCAATTTTTTTTCTATTCTTCTTCCTACGTTTAATACAAGGTAAACTATTTCTATCTCTATTTATTTTCATGTAATTCTATTTGACATTGTTTGTTCATGTGTTAGTTTTATACTTGGATCGATTTAGTTATGTGATAATTAATCATCCATCAGTAGATACAAAAGATCTTATAACTGTGTATGGTCAACGGAATGTCAAACAATATTTAATGATCTTATAACTATTATAAGACTTGACAAACCTCCTTCCTTTTAAGATAGCTTTTAGATTGTGAATTGGCCCTAAGCTATGAGAGTCAGGTCCGTTGGGTCTGATGTGGCACCTTCATATCGTGTGGGGTTGTGAATAGGCTTATGGCCAAGACTTGATTAATTAAAGCATTAAATTGGTTTAGCCGCTAGGTGATCTAGTTTGTAAGAGGAAAAAATAGTCTAATACCAGGCAAACCTCCAGATTCATTCTAGTTTTGGTTTATCATCTATACACAATTTTTATTTACCTACATTGTAAATGAAATTTTATTTTGATCTGATTCCCACACTCTAATTTCTATATGGTAAAGAAGTAGGGTACAACTAATATGAACTTTGTAGTTTCAATTGCTTTGCAATATGGAAGTATATTCGCATTGCACCTGCATTGTTTTACTTCTTCAATGCTAGATTGTATTACTATTTCTTATGATATCATAACTTACGTTTTGATAGAATATGCATTTTGGTGAATGGAATGTCTCCCATCATTGAATTGGTAGAATTTTGGACTCCTTGTAAGACTTGAGCAATGTCTTTCCTTTGAGCTATCTCTTGGGGGTGTGGGTTAGGTTTAAAGCCTAATTTGAAATGTTATTAGAGTTAGGCCTGATATGGTCCCATATATTTGGGGAGTGAGTGAAATATTGAGATCCTTAAAGGTGAACTTTTATTTTGAATTTAGTTTAGTTTGGTAACTTGTAAAGTAAATTAGTGACTTGAAATGTTAAGTGTAGGTACTTGAAAGGTGAATTTTGTTTTGAATTTAGTAAGGTACATGGTCACTTAAGAAGTGAATTAGCGAATTCGATTTGTTTAAGTGTAGGTACTTCAAATGTGAACTTGTGTTTTGAATTTAGTTTAGTTTGGTAACTTGTGTAGTGAATTAGTGACTTAAAATGTTTAAGTGTAGGTACTTGAAAGGTGAACTTTTGTTTTGAATTTAGTAAAGTACATGGTCACTTGAAAAGTGAATTAATGACTTTGATTTATTTAAGTGTATCTAATTGAAATGTGAACTTGTGTTTTGAATTTAGTTTAGTTTGGTAACTTGAGAAGTGAAGTAGTGGCTTGAAATGTGTAAGTGTTGGTACTTGATAGGTGAAATTTTATTTTGAATTTAGTAAAGTACATGGTCACTTGAGAAGTGAATTAGTGACTTTGATTTGTTTATGTGTAGGTACTTGAAATGTGAACTTGTGTTTTGAATTTAGTAAAGTTCATAGTCACTTGAGAAGCGAATTAATGACTTGAGAATGTTTAAGTGTAGGTACTTGAAATGTGAATTTGTGCTTTAAATTTAGTAAAGTGTGGTCACTTGATAAGTGAATTAGTGACTTGAAAATGTTTAAGTGTAGGTACTTGAAATGTGAACTTTTGTTTTGAATTTAGTAAAGTACATGGTCACTTGTGAAGTGAATTAGTTACTTGAAATGCTTAAGTGTAGGTACTTGAAATGTGAACTTTTGTTTTGACTTTAGTAAAGTACATGGTCACTTGAGAAGTGAATTAGCAACTTGAAAATGTTTAAGTGTAGTTACTTGAAATGTGAACTTTGTTTTGAATTTAGTTTAGTTTGGTAACTTGTGAAGTGAATTAGTGACTTGAAAATGTTTAAGTGTAGGTACTTGAAATGTGAACTTTTGTTTTGAATTTAGTTTAGTTTGGTAACTTGTGAAGTGAATTAGTGACTTGAAAATGTTTAAGTGTAGGTATTTCAAATGTTAACTTTTGTTTTGAATTTAGTTTAGTTTGGTAACTTGTGAAGTGAATTAGCGACTTGAAGTGAAAACAGGAAAAGGGACCACATGTGGTTGGTTTCTGTGGTTGCTTTTCTTGTTTTTTTCTAGTATTGGTAGTTACTTGAAAATATGGTTAAGTATAGTGACTTGAAATGTGTACTAGTGACTTGAAAATTGTTAAAGTATAGTTACTTGAAATGTGAATTAGTTACTTGAA
Source organism: Capsicum annuum (assembly GCF_002878395.1). Taxonomy (NCBI): domain Eukaryota; kingdom Viridiplantae; phylum Streptophyta; class Magnoliopsida; order Solanales; family Solanaceae; genus Capsicum; species Capsicum annuum. The sequence goes on from NC_061115.1 coordinate 69,177,766, forward strand.
AGTGGTTAAGTATAGTGACTTGAAAATGGTTAAGTATAATTATTTGAAATGTGAAGTAGTTACTTGAAAAGTGACTTGAAATGTGAATTAATTGTTTGAAAATGGCTGTGTAGTGATTTAAAATGTGTACTAGTGAATTGAAAATGGTTAAGTATAGTGACTTGAAATGTGAATTAATTGTTTGAAAATGGTTGTGTAGTGATTTAAAATGTATACTAGTGAATTGAAAATGGTTAAGTATAGTGACTGGAAATGTGAACTAGTGAATTGAAAATGGCCAATTGTAGTGACTTGAAAATGGTTACGTGTAGTTACTTGAAAATGGTTAAGTATAGTGACTTGAAATGTCAATTAGCTATTTGAAAATGGTTTGAGTCTAGTGACTTGAAATGTGTACTAGTGACTTGAAATGTGAATAAGTTATTTGAAAATTATTAAGTGTAGTGACTTGAAAATTATTAAGTGTAGTAATTTGAAATTACGAAATTGTGACTTGAAAATGGTTAAGTGTAGTTACTTGAAATTGTAAACTTGTGACTTGAAAGTGGTTAAGTATAGTTACTTGAAATGTGTACTAATAACTTGAATATAATAAAGTATAGTTACAAAATAAATTTGTTTGGTTATATGAAAAGATCTCTACTTTGAGAATTTCTCATTGTGTAAATCTTCTTCTATAATCCATTGCAGTGTAATGACAATTTATAATCCATTACCGTGTACCTTGTATAATTTATTTGACCACGTATGGAGTTTTAAGAAATAAGAAAAAAGTTTTTTCTTCACATTAAGTGTTAAATACATGGTACCACTTGAACCCTTCCTCTTGTTCTCTTATTCTTCTAATTTCATCCTCTGTTATCTTAATAGAACAAGTCATAACAATAGTCACAATAATCTAAAAAATCAACTTTGAGTTTATGATGCTTTATATGCTAATATATAAATATTTATATTTGTTGATTGTAGTGATTTTATTTGATACTATAATATCATATAATTTATGCTAATAATGTATTTTTAGCACTTTTATGACCTGAATTAACATATTCTTATGCAGAATGAGTTTGAAAGAAAGAAACAAGAAATATTAGCAGCTCAAAGTACATCAAGTGTGGAAGGAGGATGAGAAAGAAATTAGACTTGTTGATGAAGCATGTATACAAGAAATCATCTGCAAATGATGAACGCCCATCTCAAGAAGACAACTAAGCTTATGAGGATGAAAGTGATGCTGACTCTGACAACGCAAATAAAAGTGATAATCCTTATAACGTGAATGAAAGTGATTCTGACCCTGATGGTTGGTAGTTTTATTGAGGATTTTCAAGTTTAAAATATTTTGTTTTGGACCATTTAAGAATATACATTATTAATGTGGATGTTTTGAATTATATTTTTTTTTGTTAGCTATAAGGGTTGATATTAGATTTGTATTGAATGATGTTTTTGAGAATTATTGAAGGTTTTGAATAAATTTTTGATTAATTGTGAAATGTTTCTAATACTTTATGTGTGAATTATTACTTGAAAATTTTCATGGGCATGTACATGCTAAATATTTATGAAAATTTTATTGGAAAAATTTGTTCTTGCAGATTTACTTGGGGTATTTCATACGAATTTTCTTGCGGAATAGTTTCATAAATATCCGCAAGAAATTTTACCAAATAATTCATGAAAAATTTTGTTGGTTAATCGCAAATAAATTTACAAGTAACGTACCTGCGGATTTATTTTCGCAGCTAAATTACCTAGGGATTTACTTGGGAATCTTTGTGGGGGAATAATTTGGGAATTTTCTCCTAAAAATCCCCAGGTAAAATCATTTTTTATAAAATTTTACTAAATAATTCATGTAAAGTTTTGATTTTTAATCGCAAATAAATCCGCAAATAATGTACCTGCAGATTTATTTCTGCAGCTAAATTACCTAGGAATTTACTTGGAAATCTTCGAGGGGAATAATTTGTGATTTTTTTTTGTGGAAATCCATAGGTAAAATCCTTTTTTATGAAAATTTACCAAATAATTCATGCAAAATTTTGATGGTTAATCGCAAAAAAATTCGTAAATAACATACCTACGGATTTATTTCCGAAGCTAAATTACCTAGGAATTTTATAAATCCGCAGGTAATAATTACCTACGAAGGTATTTTCTTTGGATTCTAATTGGTAAGAAATCCACAGGTAATCAAATACTTGGAGATTTTACCATATTATATGAAAATCCCTAGGTAATAAACACTTTTCTTGTAGTGTCATGGAGTTGCAAAGTGATAGGGATCAAAATCCTAGTTCTTGTCTCATATTGATCACAATCCAATAAACAAATAACTGCTACTGTTACAATTGACTTTCATAAATCCCCTCCCCTTTTACTTACTTGCCAGTTACGTAGACAAAGTTTTAATAGAATATTTGTCTATTACTCATGGAATCGACCCCAATCTTGTTGGGTCCTATATTTGATTCAGTCACCACTTTATACTTTTTGGGAGGTATAATCTGAGTGTCAAATTTTTGCTTTGTTCTTGGGGAATACGGTTGCAATGTGATAGGTTAAGTTAATTAAAGTTGCTGGTTTTGATTCTTGATTTTTAATTTTTTACTATTTCTAAAGCACATGTCAGTGTATGCCCAATACTCACAGTCAAGGAAATCCTCTGAATGTATTTGATCCTAAACTTAAGAGAGCTTTGAGACAAAATCAAAGGGTGTAGAGAGAAGAAATTCATGATCAAGGAGACCTGCTTGAAGGGGTTCATCATGACCCAACGACATGGAATCAGTCACTTCAACATGATGTTCAATAAACTGTAAAGCAAGCTATTACTCGGTTAATGGTTGAGGAAACTGCCAGAAAGGCAGTTGCCCAATGAGCAACGAGGGAAGAAAAGGCTAGACAAGAGGAGAAAGAGCATCTAGCTGCACTTGAGGTGAAGGACAAATTGAGAAGAAATATGTGACTATATCCCATCCAATAATATCTATCAGTTTATAATGATCTAGAAGAAAATTTAGAGTATATTGGGCAAGTTAAAACAAGTGCATTCATTTCTCCAGAATTGACTCAAGGTACAAAGTTTGATATCACATGTGAGATACTCTAGATACTAAATATGAAGAGCATGTTTGCTGGCCTACCGACTGATGATGCAAATATGCATATTATAAACTTTGTAGGTATCTAGATTTCACACAAGCTGCCTGGGGTGTGTGAGGAGGTAGTACGTTTGAGATTATTTCTATTCTCTCAAACAAGTAAAGCTATTTTATGTCTAGGTGAGTTACCCCGTGGATCTATCAGTACTTAGAATGAGTATAGGACTCAGTTCTAGGAAGAAATTTTCCTACCCTCTAGAATGTTGTAATTAAAGGATAAAATATATTAACATCCAATAGTTGCATTCTAAAGCACTATACGAGGCATGGTTAAGGTTCAAGAAGAAGCTATAGAATATGTGAAATCAAAGGATTATGGGTAGAAATATGCTTGAGATATTCTACAAAGCCTTGAATGTTAATACTAAGGATATAACCGACACTATAACTGGTGGAGCCTGTATGAGTCTACGATGGGTGCATGGTTTTGAAATATTACACCAGATTACTAAAACCAATTGAGAATGGAATCTTAAGAGGTGATAGAGAAGACAGTACTTATGTAGTTGAAGCCTCTAATGAGCAGTGAGCACTAGATAAGATAGTGAATCAAGAGTTGGCATAGTTGAGAACTGAGATTTGTTCATTTAGTAATAAATTTGTAGCTGTTGGAGTAAAAAAGATCAATGTAGTGGGAGAACAAGGTAAGGCTTTTAGATATGAAGATTCAAATTCTAAAGAAAAAGGTTAATATCTTGATAGAGAGGTAGCGGATCTTTGATCCAAGGGCTAAGGGTCTATCCAAGACAATTAGAACTTTAGGAAAGGGAATCAAGATTGGAATACATATAGAGACAACTACAATAGGTATAGAGACATCAGTAGAGATCGTGATGGTGATTGGATGCAGAAAGATGATGGTGACTGGAGGAAGAAAGATGACTATATGAAAAAGAGTAGTCTTTATGTTCTGCCAAAAAATTGTGATGCCAATTCTCAAAACTCAAGGATGAAAACTTTGCTAGCAAAACTTGTTAAAGGATCGGACAAGAGATATTCCTTCAAGATTAGCAAAGTTTTGATTTCCTTGATTTTTTAGGATGGAAGCTTTGCTGGTGAAATTAGTTAAAGGGTTACCCTACTTGTCCTTCAACCTTTAAATTGGTTGTAAATACAGTAGACTCCCAACAATTTCTAGTCTATGACTTATCATGTAGCACTATGAGTCTTTGCCTACCATCATCATCAGTTGCAACAACTTAACATATTTAGGACTTTGATTTCTTTTCTCAAGACGGTTCTTCTCTACGACTCGTAGTCTATCCCGATGAGTCATGGGCCATGTATGTACTCACACCTTCTCTTTATCATTCATGTCCATAGAATTTCTTGACTAATAATGATCGGGATATTGAGTCATATTGTAACCAAATACTCGTTGCCCATTATATTTTGTCCTAGTTGTGCATATTTTTCTTCTTTTCTATTCCAATCACATCCAAACTTGTTTTCCTATAAAACTGTAACAAACACATAATATCTAGAAAAAATACATTTATATTAAAAAATGTACCTTGTTTTAAATGTCCCAAGTGTCATAGATTTACATCACATTAACACCTTTAACTTAGAACATTTGCATGTCATCATAAAAACAAACAAAACCAAACTTATACAATGCTTAACCAAGAGAAAAATACGAGAACTATGGCAGTTAGTTCATTGTTTTTAGCAAAAATTTCATCCCCCCTCCAATATAAAAATTCAAACCCACCATGTGTAAACATGTAAAAATTATCATGAAATAAAAGGGATCAAGCTATGGCATCAGATTACAAACAAACAACCAAGCATATACACAAACGACATTTCACGACAAATAGCAACAAATAATGCAACCCATATTCTTTTACAATAAAGAAGTCCCATACACTCATAATATAAGAATGAATATCATATTGAAACTGCACCAAAGCAATCATCCTCAAAATAAAGTTTAAATAATATGCGTGAAATACCATAGGGTTACTCTTATTTTCTCTACCTTAGTTTTTTGGACCATTAGAATAGGATCACTATATGACTTCCATCATCTTGTAATGTAGGCTTGGGGACGGGTATGGTAAATATTGGTAAAGTGACTCAACCCTCCTTGGAACTATACTTATTTTTGGCTCCACTTTTCAACCTTGATCATTTTATTCTTCGTCATTTATCTTTCAGAGTTATGGTGTTGTTTTTGCTTTACACTTTCTATATTTTTTTCTTTTTTTTTTCAAACTTTATTCATCATAATTTTTTTATTTTTCAAATCACACCCGAATCTATTTTCTTTTCTTTTTATTATGTCATCTTCATACCTATAGTAGCCTACGCACCCCTATGGTAGACACCATTAACATAGGTGAGTTGCTTGAGTTAAGGTACACACTATACAATGAGGCACCAGGCACAAGATGGGTTCAATTTATGTAGAAACAAGAATGTGAATGGTTTAATGAAAGAAAATGGTCAACTCAGGCTTAAATTCAGGATCAAGGGATACTTATTGACTTTGGTTGGGCATTTTGGATAATAGTGGACTTATTGATAAACAACCTATGATCCTTTTCCAATCAACTATCCTATAACCCTGGCAAGACTAATCAGGAAAGTCCTAGATTGCACACACAAAGTGAACTGGGTAAACAACCTCACACCCACATAGCACAGGTTTACACCATCAATTACTACCTATTCATTTCATACATTAATAAGCTACAACTATTCTTCCTATATACTAATTCCATAACAATATCCAACAACGGTCACAATTTTCACATAATCACAACATACAACTTTAAAACATATTTTTAAGAGGGGTGTCCCTTAAATTTGAAAAATTAGCTCCAAATCATTCAAAACTTGACTGTACTAAGGTTTTCTTTTTTTTTTCCTAATTAAACCCAACAACACATAACAAGAATATGAACTAATCATAAATAACATCCTAAATATATCAGTTCTACTGTGATAGCACACTAGAGGGAAAAGAAATATGACAACAAAACCCTCTAAGTAGTGGTATACCCCAACCCCAACATTGATATGATGCACTATCCTAAGTGAATAAGTATGAAAATAATAAGTATAAGGGGGTCAAAACATACCTGTAGTGCACGAGATGTTAGATCACGAAGTCTCCTTTGCTGGTGCCTTAGAATGGACCCTAGTCTCAATAATAGTGGCGTAGGGAAAGGACAGGGCACTCATGTAAATGTGGTCACCGATGGTGTATGTTGTACTCAATGGTGGAATAGTCTTAGGGGATAGTAAAGAACCCCTAGTTAAATCAACCCGGCTAGTATCAGTAACTGCAGTATCACCCTTTTAGGATATTCTAGATTACCCTTCTATCATATGGACCTCAAATAATTGGTCCATATCTAACTACTTTCTCACTACAACGGTCTCTCATACTTTCAACCAAGAATTAGTTGAACTAGAACCCGAGCCAAAGAAATACTTACATAAAACAAGGAGAAAAGTAGTCCTTCTCTAGCATATCTAACAAATTCATGAAGAACAAGACATTTCTACTCCCATGGATAAGCATCCACCAGCCCGCAGGATAATTCATGAAGTGGTAATCCCACTTGAGATGAATGTGGATTTTGTTATTTGAAGACCGGCTCTTGGAGGTAGATTTAAGTTGAAGCGGAATATAGTGAAGCTCCTGCACAACAATGGACAGTTTACCGAGCTATCATATGAAGATCCATAAGTCCACTTGCAAAATTTTTTGGAAATCAGTGGCATGTTTATCCCTACAGGTGTGTCAACTAATTATGTGAGGCTTACACACTTCTCCTTCTCATTTTTTGGGGAATATAAAAGTGTTTTAACACTGAGCCAACATGTTCAATCATAATTTGGGGTGACTTAGCCTGAATGTTCCTATCCACTTCTTCCTATCTGGTAATTTGTGCTTCAAGAAGAGGCCTGATGAGAACCTATACCATGATTGAGAGAGATTCAAGTTTCTTTTACGAGACTATACACGTCATTAACAATACAATAAGGTACTAGCTTACAACTTTGTTGAGTCACTTGACCATAACATAAAAATTTTGCTAGATTCAGCTATAGGCGGTCAAGCTTTGTCAAAAACATATAATGAGCTCTACACCTTGTTGAACTGGATTGGCCAAGGAAATTTGAATTGGTATGGTGATACCTCAAGGAGCTTCGTGAAAAAGGCTGCAATGATGATTGAATTTGATAGCATCAAGTTGGGTGTGCAATAGACTCCAACACAGGTTAATGCAGTGCAACAGACCCCTACCATGGTCTGAGATTTATGGCAATAGTGGCCACTTTGTAGATATATGTGGTGTCAATCCTAAAATCATCAACATTGTAGGCAATGCACAAAAGCTAAATTATGGTAACACCTATAATCAAAAGTGGTAGACTTAGGTAATATATCCTTGGGGAAAAATCCAACAACAGAAGTTTCAGCATCAGCAATATAATAATCAAGCTAGTAACATTAAAGAGACTCTAAAAAGATTCTATCCAACCAAGAACAGATGGTTGCTAAAATAAAAAATTAACAAATTGCATAGAAATAGTTAGAGTAGTAAGTAGGGTAATTGGCACAAGCACATAATACAAGGCCTTAAGTTGGTTTGACAAGTTATAATAAACCTTTGATACAAGTATTGAAAATAACTTTGAGGAGTGGTAAAGAGATGAATGATAGGCCTTTAAAGAAAAATAAGGAGGTCAATGAAGAGTTGGTTCCACAACCGATTGTAGACAAAGTTGTTAAAAATTTAGGAAAGTTTGAGTACCCAAAAACAAAGGTTGTTGAGAAGGAAATAGAACCACCACTATTCCCACAACTATTCAAAAAAGCAAAGAAGGTTTCATTCTTCAATAAGTTCCTTAACACGTTCAGAGAGCTTTACATTAACCTTTCTTTTCTAGATGTTTTGCGTGGAATGCCCAAGTATGCTAAGTACTTGAAGTATGTGGTGAATAATAAATTTAAGTCACAGGACATTGAGATAGTGGTAGTTATAGATAAGTGTAGCTCTGTGGTAACACAAAAATGCACAAAAACCTTAAGGACCCAAAAAGTTTTACCCTACCCATTCAGATTGGTGATGGTGAAATGGTCCATGCCTTAAGGTATTTGGGGGCGAGTATAAATTTAATGCCTCTATCATATTCAAAAATCTTGGGTTGGGTCATCTAAGCCCAAGCCCTTTGATGATCCAATTGGCATACAGGACCATAGTTAAGCCTGAAGGAATAACTGAAGACGTCCTTATAAGGGTCGGTAAGTTTATAATTCTAACTAATTTTATTGATATGGATTTTGATGTAGATATAAGGGTGTTGATTAGTTTGGAATATCCATTCTTATTCACTGGAGAAACATTGATAAATGTGAGAGATGGCACTCTCACAATAAGATTGGATGATCAAGAGGTGGTTTTCAGAGTTTATAAGCTACTTAATCTACCTTTCCGCTACAAATATTTGTGTATGATTATAGTGATGGACGTGGATAAGTGTGGGGTGGTAGAAAATTCACCACCAATGACCTCTTCGGACAGTCTTATTGAGTTTCCTAACCCACCACCTAAGCCCAAAGTGATGATAGATGAGCCTGAAAAGGTTATTGTGGAAAAAGTTTTTGACCTTGAGAGTTCACACTCAAGAGGTCAAAAATGAATAAGAAGATGTCTCCAAGCAGGAGGAAAAAGATAAATGAAGTATGTTAAGTAGTGATGTTGGGTCGTGCCACGACACTAAATCAGGCGCCACTTCGGAGGTAACCCAAGTTAAGGTAGATTTTATTTTCAGTATTTTAGTTTTTACTTCACACAGTGTTTGTTTTTGTTGAATCACAGGTTGATGGAAAGTTTGATTACTGGAAACTTGAGCTAAGAAGCATGACGAACACTAAGTATGGGATCCCCAAACTCTCTTGATATTAAAAGATTCTACTAGCTAAGCCTAAAGGCCTTAGGGAGTATTCCTATCTCTGTTTTTAAATTCAACTTTGGGGACAAAGTAGATTTGTGAGAGTGGGGTGGGGAAATTCTCATGTTTTGAGTGAAGAGATGTTGCAGGATCTTAATTTCTAGTTGTTTTCTAGTTTTTACCTAAATTTAAAAAAAATTACAAAAATATTTTCTTTTTCTAGTTTTTAGTTTTTAGTTTGTGGGTGTTAGTTGAGTAGTGTAATACCCCGAATGTCCCTTGCATAAACTAAGTCCCAATACACGAGTATTCATATATAAAATTTTCAAAATACTCGTTAATTTTCAGTTTAGAGCCTGCCATTGTGTAGGAAATTCAATTAGCTTTTCAATGATATAAAATTTGCCAAAATCCGATAACCGGGTAAGAAGTTATGGCGATTTTAAATTTCAGTCATTAAACACCATTATTTTGAATCTTAGCGCGTTGCGGAGCCAGTCTAAAAATCAATTGTCAGTTTCCATTGTGGTACCGCTATGTTGGCGTATTGAGCCAAAGACCCAGTTCATGTTTGGCAATTTCCAGTGAGCCTTTGCGATTATGACGCATCACGAAGGTGGCCAAAATGGAATTCCAGTGAAGGACTGCGATCTTACCACGTTGCACCATCGCCAAGTTTACCAATTATCCCTTTTCCAGTGACTTGGCGCTATAGTGCCGCGTCGTGCCAAGTCCAAAAATCAGGATCTTCAGTTTCCAGCTTGCATTTTTAAATTCGTTTAGGGATATTGGGTCTTTTCCTATGCCCTAAACTCATTCTATACACGAAATTTAACCACTAATTGACCTAAATACTCATCATCATTCAATTCCTCTTAAATTAAAGATCCCCTTTTTCAAGAACAAGAAACCCTAGGGACATACGGGGTATTACACTACTCAACTAAAGGCAATTTTCCTGAGTTGAAGTGCACAATATCCAAGAAGGACTAGGGACAAAATAGGTTCATTATAACACAACAGGGAATATGAAATGTGAAAAAAAATAAATAGGCTATAAGGCTCAAAAATGGGATCAAGGGATACTATTTCAAATTGGGAAGGTCATTTAGGCTAAAAGTGGACTAAAATAAAAAGTGGCCTATGATCCTTTCCTAACTACCTGTCCTACATCCTAGGCAAGACTAACCGGGCTAGTTCTAGATTTAACAGACAAAGGGAACTAGGTAGCATCTCAGACACATGGTGTAGAATCACATCATAAGCTATTTCCCATCCGATCCATGCACAAGTTAGCTATGATTATCATGTCCCTAATTCTAATGCCATAGCAAGATCCATAAAAGTCACACATATATAGATTCACACATAGTTATAAAAATAAATTTTTAGGGGTATCATTTTTCTCAAAATCAACAAAAATATGACAACCTCCCTAAGTACTTAAAAATCTCCTAATTACATAAAAACAAACACAACACAAAACCAAAACATATCACGACATAAATTTTAAACCTAGACATGTCAGTTCTATAACCATACTGTAGCCGACAAGAAAAGAAGAATGGAAATAAAAACCTATGGCAGCTATGGCATACCCCATCCTAACTAAAACTTATGCACTATCCCCAATATGCTTAAAATGTAAAGCAATGGAATAAGTACGTACTTAGGATGCACTAGGCGTTCATGTCATGATATCCCTCAGGAGCGGGTATCTAGAGTGGGGTAAGCGGTGGTGATAGAGGTGCACTACTAGAAGATAAACCCATTGCTATATCATCCTACTGTAGTCTCCATCAACGTATGTCTGATTCATTTTAAGGCCTGGTCATATGGAATAGTGGGATCCTGCGGTCTCTCTCTCAGCCTCTTGTGGTCCCAACTATGAGGATCATCTCATCATCCTCTACAAATAAGTCAAAGCATCTGGGCCCACATAGAGGTGCTAGCTGAATAACTGGGGGAACAATTGTAGGGATGTCTAACATGTGGCTCTCAGTGAGAAAGCACACCTCTACTCAAGGTACATCCACCTCCTCCCTAATATCACCTAGATCTAGAGCCTTAATGTTGCTAAACCAGGATGATACCCAACCCTCAAAATTGTCTATACGTGAATGTAACTCAGCTCATAGCTCTAACATAGCAGCCCAATGTATAGACTCTAGTCTAGCCTCGGTCGTCTCTAGTGTAGTCCGAACCCATGGTCGTATCAGTACAGAAAAATTAGCCACCTCGGCCTCGACATTTTTTAGTTAAGTGCCGATGACTCTCTATCTCTCTACCAAGATATACAAAAACTTATGAGATACTAGCATCATACCTAAAGTAAATGCTATACTAGATGGATGAGGGGTCACTGAAGATGCACCCACCAGCTCTAAAGTAGAAGTTAGGGCTAAAGTAAATGTAGCGGGGCTCCCCTTACCTTGAATACTCAACTTGGGATCCTTTATCTTACCCCCATATCAAACTTATACTAACCCTCTCATCACCTCTCTGTATATTAATAGACTCTGTAGGGACTGATGGACCCTCAAACAGGGTCAGAGGCAGTGTAGTGGGCGTACGAGGTCTCCTGGGAAGGTTCGAACATAATGAATTCTTCTTGGTCATAGTTTTTGGTATGGTTGTTGTATGTACTCTCTCATCAACTCCTAATATCTTTGGCATAACTATCCACATCACATAACCAATGAAAAACGCAGAGAAAAGGCAAAGTCATAGACCCACCAAAAGCTCTCTTATGAAGCTCACGCTGAATGATAGCTGTAAAATTAATATCATATCCAAAAGTCATACGAGTTATCAGCACAACTCTATTCCAAGTTAATACATTTTCCACAGTAGTCGAACACAGTCTATAACAAATAAGAAGTCATAAAAACTTGTCCCTAAAGTCATATAGTGATCTGGTAAATCTTGATGTACCAATAGTACATGGAACCGTGAATGCTCTAAGATAACCATTTTTCTGGGCCAGAGACTTGGAAGTGGCTGCACTGCAATGGTGCACTCCTCCAACATCCTCGAAACTAGATGCCTTCTTCTTCATCACTAACTCTTTCATAAACCTAGCATGCCCAGGAATTTGATCCAAGGCCTCAGGGTGTGAGATGTTCAAGCTTAGATCTTTTAACATCTCAATAAACTCCTTGAATTTCCCTTCCTCTTTCTTCTGCTTCAGTCTTTGAGGAAAAGTTAGGGGCTGTCATGGAATTTGTCTCACTGCAGGATCAACAACCTTGCCCTTACCTGTATCCTCACTAACATTGGCATCAACACCTATTGCCTTGTCAACTTCCACAGTAGGTATCTCATCTACCACAGGACTATCATTTTTTGACACCTCAACAGTAGGTAATGAGGGAACCATAGTAGATAAACTACTCTGAGTGGTGATAGCAAGACAATGACCATTATTCTTTAGGTTTTAAACCTTATTACTTGAGAGAATACCTGGTTGTCTTTGATTTAATGTGGCCGACATCTACCAAAATAGTGCTCTAACTAATTTATAGTAGTCATATGAGACTCAACCTTTTTGATCAAGCTTGAAATATCAGCCTTGACCACCTTAAGGATAGACTCCTAACTTTCTTTCCCCATCACCAGCTTGGTCAACATCGACTCCATCCTCGATTCTGTATCATGGCTACCTAGCGGGATGTACCTATCTCTCTTCTTCTTGTAATCATTTTTTGCCTCCAGTCACCATCGTGCTTCCTACTGCACTCTCTATATATAAATCTATTATAGGTCTGACCTTGGTTTCCTTGACCTCAGGCTTGGAAACCCGCCAACTCATGATCAAGATATTTAGCCTCCTCCTCTAAGTCAGACTCATAAACTCTAAAGGCTAATCCTTATGCACCTACTGCATTCACTTTTTCAGAACTCACTGCTGCAAACTGCTTAGTAAGCATCTCAATGTTGGTCCCCAGCTATGCAATTTCTTATGCCACAGACTTATCAACTACTCTTTGATCGCCGGAAGGTCTGATAGCATAAGTGTCAACACGCACCTCTCGTAGCCTCTTGAGTATGCCACCCTTAATTAGTGAGAGAAATATGGTTTGGAACCTCAACAGCTACTTTCCAGTATAATCTCATAAATGCCTCTTCAATTATGGTGTCTTCCATGGCTCAAGAACTAATGTTTAGGGCTCTATAGAATATCTCCAATAAGCTTATCCATGAAATCCATTGATTAGATACCATGCTAAGCTTTTTCTTAAACTAGAACCATGCCTCATAGATCGACTCAGAATGAAGTTGTTTGAAATTATAGATCTCATCTTTAAGTTGCAACATCTTGGTCGGAGAAAATAATCAATTTAAGAATTTCTTGTGCAACTCATTCCATATGGTGATAGATCCTCTTAGATGTTTCCCCAACCATAAAGAATCTTCTCTAGTTAGTGAGAAGGGGAATAACCTCAGTCTAAGTGCCTCCTGGTCTACCCCCAGGATCATGTAAGAAGTGCAGATCCCCAAAACACTAGTAAGGTGCATAGTAGCATCATTTGTAGATGAGCCAAGAAAATACCCTTCAAGTTTTAGAGTTGGATCATGGCACTAGCTATGTCGAATTTCACAATGGGGTGAAGCATAGGAGGAATGATAGCTCCTGTTTCTGCTGGCTTAATGTATTCCATTTCTTCCTCATCATCATATGACTAGAAATATTGGAATGTTGATATAACTTGAGACTAATGTTTACGAACTCTATCTCGATTACATTTAAGTACTGCTCGATGATCAACTACCAGCCTTGTCCTGGCTAGCTCTTCCTGCTGAGCCAATCAAGCTTTCTTAACCTCTCTTTTCTAACTAGCTACCTCTGTAGCATCTGCTCCATCTGTCTATCTACAATACTCTATGGATCACCTTGAGAAGGAGGAGGTACAATATTAACATCATTTTGAACACCTTCTAAATTACTCGTACGTACTGGGTCTTCCACGTACAATTATATTGTAACAACCTCTTTGGGTTAGGATTTAATAGAGTAAGGGATTTCCTTGAATCCTGAAGCTATGAATACACCGGCGTATACTATACTAAGAATAGAAAACTAAAGACCTACAAACTCCAAAAACTTTAAACAACATAACACCGTCTTCCCCAGCAATAGCTCTAAGATTTTTTTCAACGCCCAAACTATACCTCTAATTGAGGATAAACCAGTCACTGTCAAGCATAATAATCAACCTAGGTTGGGGTCAAACTCACATGAAAGACTTGTATGTGTATATCTGGTTTTCTAAACTCAACAGGCTGAAAAGAAAGTAAATAGTCGGGTTGAAATAATAGTTTCAAACAAGTAATGGTACGTAACTTTGGTTGTAAACAATTGGAGACAAACACTATAGTTGTGTTCCCCATGTCTTCTTGAATCTATAGGTTTATCATGCTTTCATGAATCAACCCAGTACTTTTCATGCAGAATCTAATAAGTTATTTACCATCAACTATCTTGTGGACTAATTAACGGATTTCATCCTTTGCCTCTTGAGTCTCAGGATGTTGCATTACTAACCCTTATCCTAGATTCTAGTTAAATATTACTTTTTAAGTATCAAGTTATTAGATAACAAATAACCATTTTACATAGATAATACTGATTAGACTATATCGACAGTTAAACTTTAAATTAGTGTTGTGATTATCTTTTCCTAGTCACTACTCCTCTTATGGAGCAAGTAGTAATAATCTAGGTGGGAGCCTAACGTTTGTAGCCACTAGAACAGCTATTAAACTAAAGATAATACAATGCATGCACAAGTACTGGTTTAGAATGAATTTACATTTCCCCTACTTCATTAATATGCTAGGTTTTCCACAACCCTAGCTAACGATTTTAGTCGCTCATGCTTGTGAAACAATTAATGCAATTCATAAAGGAAGCCATTAAATAATATCGCAAGAATAATTGAATAAAACTCAAAGTTTTAAACTGAATTATCAATCAAAGTCAATAAAAAATCAATCCCAAGATCAAATATCTTGGAATCAAAATATAAGTACTAAATGTGAAGAGTGTGTAACCTAACTACAAAACATCAAAAAGGTATATATAGTACACAAGAAAACACTAAAAACAAAATCCCAGATGAAAAAGGAAATTTAAGGTCAATGGCCACTTACTAAGGCCACATATGGACTATGGACTGTATGTGGACCTAGGTAAGTGCATAACTTTTGCACTGATCCTGCAGCCCTCTGGACTTTCAGTCTCTGCACATACCTCGGTCACATATAGGTCGTATATACCATAACAAACCATATATGGACATAGGTATGTGCAGAGCCGTCTTTTATCCTACTCCTGAGCCTCTGGACTTTAATTTTTGATAATACTTTGATAGACTACTACTAGTAAATGGAACGTACACCCATAATTGCCTCGGTAAGTAGCCAAAAACTTAGATTTTTGTCTTTTTCTTTAGTTTATCATCCAAAACCTAATTTTCTACAAAACATAACCAAAACACATCTTATCACACAAAATAACCTAAGAAACTTGCATATTCATAGTTTTAAGCATCGAATGGGCTATAAATCCATAACATATTATTGTACTAAGAACCCCACTTACAAGCCTACTTACGGGCTATAAGTGGCACTTACAACCATTTTAATTGGCCATAAGTAATAGAGGAAGAATGTTTTGAGAATCTAAAGGTTGAAATTTGTTATGAGAGTTTTGGAGGGTTACTTACGTGGGGTAAGTACCACTTACACCCTTCGTAAGTTCCATCGTAGGTGGTGTTCCTTCTGCATGGATATTGGTCTGACACTTATGACCCACCAAGGGGTTCGTAAGTAGTACTTACGTCCTATAAATGTATCCGTAAGTGGTCATTGACTTAGTTTTAATTTTTCTTTTTGGTTAGGATTCTTTAGGTTCTATTGTGTTCTATAAATATCCTATTGGTGTTTTCTATTAATTTATGCACTCTTTACATTCACAACACTATACTGATTGTAATATTTGACTTTTGATCTTGGTATCCTTTATTCTTGGTCTTATGGTCGATTATTAATTTAAGATTCCAAGTTTTAGTTTTAACTTATTGTAAGAATATTCATATGCTTTCTTTCTTGAATTCTTTGGATGTTCTTGCAATCACGAGTGGCTAAACCACCTTACTAGGGTTGTGTGAACCCTAATGGAATACAAAGTAGAAGAAGTATGAAGTCGTTCTTAATTAATATTCTTACATGTATTGACACTTAAAAGGTAATAGTTAATCTGAGATCTACGATAAGGGTTAGTAAGACGACACTCTGAGACTCAAAAGGCAAAAATTAAGATTAATAGAATTCATTCACAAGATGATTGATGATACATGTCTTATCTTATTCTACATACAAGGTATCGGGAGAGTTTGGTAGAGCACAATAAATATACTAAGTTACGAAGTCAGGGGGAACGTAGTCTTAGTACTCATCTCATATTGATGTCAACTAAAGAGATCAAGAGTTTTTACTATTGACATTATCCTAACAAAATTCACCATTTAATTTTTTTATTTTCCTGTCTACTTCAGCAAATTTGTGATCGATATTTGGCCTATTCCCTGCGGATTCAGCCCCAATCTTTGTTGGATTATATATTTGACAATGATTGCATTATATTTCTTGGAGGTATAATTTGGGCGACATCAAATTTTGGCATTATTTCTAGGAAATACATTTACAGATTGATTAATTAAATCTAAGGTTGTTGGGTTTTGTTTGTTTCTGAGGTGTACGCCGGTGTATGCCCAATACTCAAAGTCAATGCAATCCCTTGATCCCACTGGATATTGAGATAGAGTGGACCTTACGATTGAATTATAAGATAGAAAAGTAGAAGCACGAAGATCATGATGACCCTAATTGGATTCCTCCACCTTTGCAAGGTGTTCAAGAGATAGATGTATAAACCACTGTATGGTTATTAGCCGAAGATAATTCAAGGAGGGATGTTTTTTCTCATCATGTGCTTAAGAAGAAAGAGTGATATAATAAGAACAGTGTCAATTAAAACTCAATAGAGCTAAAGGAGAGAGAGATCAAGTAACCCCAGCTTTTCCACTCTTGTATATGATGATCCAAAAGAAGATAAGGGCTAAGTTGAGCCTGTTGAAATAGGATCTATCATTCCTCTTAAGTTTCCTCAGGGGGTGAAGTTTGATATTACGAGTGCTATGATCCAATTTTTGAATCTGAAGGGTGTGTGTAACACCGTACATTTTTTAGCTAGACTTTGAACCATCGTTCCTACATGTGTAAACTCTAATACCATGATTTACATTTGAATACATGTTTAATGATCATTATCCTAGTGAGAAGAGTACTTATGAGGTGAAAATATTCATAAGAATCACTTAGAGCAAGTTGAGCAAAGAGCCTTTGCTTCGGCCAAAATTTTTGTATTCTATTCCATAAGGGTCAAATTTGAACGTGTATAACTTTTTCCATAGGTGGAAGTTTGAAGATAAATAACCACGAAATGATAGATAATTGAGTTAGCTTTCTAACTATACTACTTTTGTCTTAATTTGATACCCTAGAGAAAAGTTATGACCAATTTTGTGAGAGGCTGTAAGGGGTCGCAATAGCCCCGCGCTTCAAGGGCTATACCACTGGACTAGGGCTCACATCATGAGGTATATTCCAATGTACTAGGGTTTGCACCGTGAGGGCTATTCCCATGGGAAAAAGAGTCCATGGGGTAGTTTGGTCCTTTCCCTCACCCAGCCATCCAAACACTATTTATAACTCATAAAGGGGCATTATTTGCCTATCTTCCACAAAACAACTCACGTAAAAACCCTCCCCTTTTCCAATAATAATAATTCAATATTTTTCTCTTAAGAACACAAGGATTTAAGTTTTGAATTCAAGATTTATTTAATAATCTATTCAATTAAGGTATGTGGGGCATTCATCAAAGGGTCCCTTTCACTTATTGAGCTCAAAAAAACCTCTCTTGATTAAAGTATGAGTTTTTCCTTCATAATAGAATTTTTACATATTCAAGATGAATTCAATCCATGCTTTTCCTTAGTAAATTGACTCAATCCATGTCCTTATATGACCCCATGAAAAATTAGGTTATTTCATGCTTTAAATTTTAAATTCCCATGTCATATATGTATTAAACCATGTAAATATGTTGTCCTCTTATGTATAACAAACCCCTATGTTCAAAAAAATTATGCTTCTCACCTATTTGTTAAAATGTCTTATATTATGGGTCTTTGAAATATGATTCCATACCACTGTGTCAAGCATTGTTATCATATTTTGTGATCATTCAGTGCTAAAGGGTTATGAACACTTGATACCTATCTATTTATAAAGGTCTTTGTTTTCAAGTTACAACTTAGACAAGTCATGATTTTTTTACTACTATATTCAGACTAGCATGTTCATCCTGAGCACTTATAAATACATTAACATGTCATATTAAACGACTAATAACACTAGTGTTATTCAATTGGGAGTAACACTTAGAACTGTGTAAATATAGGGATGGAGTCTCCCTAGTTAGTTAGGCATAAGACGCTAGTAGCAGTCCCTAGGTACTAGACTTACATCACTGTATATTATTGAAATACCCTGGTTTCTGTACCTTAGAAAATTTCCTTAATTTCTAGTTTTTGGTCAAGATATGACTTAGGAGAATGAGTCATACACCTGGGTATGGGTGGTATGGTCCATTTGTATGATGACTAGTATTGGTTGGTGGAATGGATTTTGGTTACTGGAATGGGTACACTTTAGTGGTATGAGTCATAATGGTGGATACGAATCATTTGGTTCCTTCACTTAACCTTAGACTTGGTAGCTTAAGTTAGATTTGAGTACGAATGGCTCACTATAAGCCATAAGCTAGGGTACACGTCATACCTAAGACTCGTATGGTGGTTAGTGTTCAAACCTCCTAGATTTTATTCTGCCAAGGGTACAGTCTATGGATACTAGTCGTACACTTGAATACAACTTGGGTTTAAGTATGTTGTACCTTGGACAGTGTTGATTCCAAGGGAGAGGACAAGGGTACGAGTGGTGGGTACCACTCGTACAGGAAAGGTACGACTCGTAAGGTTCATTCGTATCCCTATGGTAGGAATCTAATATAGTTTAAGTGAATATAATCTGGACATTTACCTACTTACCCTAATAAGGTCCAATGACTTATATTGCACTTGGGAGGTTAATTTCCTTATTATTCTATTCTTAAAAACTTGGAAACACTCTTATATTCCTCTCTAGAGTTCTTGGGCAAAGAAAGCTAGGGTTTTATCTTAAGGTGAAAATTGGGGCTTTTCTTGGTGATTTCTCTCCATTATGATCATGGTTTAAGGCATTTGTCTTCCCTCATTCTTAGTTACAACTAAAGGCATGGTTTTATACACTGTTTTTATGATTTGAATGTCTATGCTTTTGGATTTCAACTATGATTTGGGGATTTTGGTTATAAATGCTTGGTTATGGTTTTCCTATGTTTTAATTAGGATTTTATATATATTAATGGTGATTTTGGATAATTGGGTGCATGGGAATGGTTTTTTAGTAACGGACTTTGGTTTTGAAAATACTATGGCCCCAATGTGTTTGATAAAAAGCCTATAACAATGTTTTTACTATAATATTGGTTTTTCAATGAAACTTATGCATGATTTAAACTTTGTAATGGAACCCTAAATAATATGAATGGCTTAAATGGTTTTGAATAGATTGGAAAGGCCTTGGTGGCCATGGTTTTGGTTAATTGGAAATCATATGGGATATATTATAATCCCCTAAGGATTGGCTAAGGATAATAATTGCAAGTCATTATTGGTATGAATATACCACTACTAATAGCCTTGGCTAATAATAGAATAATGGTTTAAATAGAAAATGGTTTTAATTGGGCTTAAATGAGGGACGTATAGCAAAGCCATAGAAGGTGAAGGTCTCGGGGGGGATCTAAACTGGAAACTCATATTTGTTGATGTGAGGTTTGGTCCTAGTGACCGTATGCATGATATCCCTGGTCGTGCGACTTTACGAAATGGGGCCCTTTCAGCAAGGGGAGCTGAATCCATATAGACTGTGGGTAGTTTAGGAAGGCAAAGCGATACAACCCAAGAAAAGGTTTTAATGGCATTCTAAACCTGATTCCCTTTCTTGGCATGGTTATATATATATACATATATATATATATGGTTGTGTGCATATGGATGGTTTTTACTTGGTTTTATAAATGGAATTATTTTATCCTTAGCCTAAGTTCATGCTAGTGTTCACTTGCTAACCCATCTTCGGGCTTTGTATCCCCATATAATGTGGAAACCGATGGTTCTACTCCTCCTATTTAGTGATTCAAACTTTAGGGTCAGTATTTGGATTGAAGTGGTGAGCTTTCATTATATGAAAGGGTCCATTTCATGGATGTTTTTTCATACTTTGAATTATTTTATTTATGGATATTGGTTTTGGCTATGGTTGGGGGCATGTCCCAACTAAATTTTGGCATTTTTTTTGTTGGAGGCTTGATGGTACTGCTATGGGTTAGAATGGGTGGGGTCGGTAGTGGTGTCAGCCTTAGCATTGGTATTAGTATTGGGGCTGGTACAGTTGATGATAATGTTGGTTGTTCCATCATATTTCATTTTAGGATTAATCATATAATTTTTTAGATCTTCTTTGGTTATGGCCTGGTTTATGGCCCTTGGTTCCGTATTGGTTTGGTTGGTAAGTTCGGTGTATGGGATGACTTGGTAGGGTTAGACTAGGAATAGACCTATCCCAAGGTTAGTCCTTATCTAGTAACACTATCTTGTTATATGTTCAAAATTCAGCTAACTTAGGGCATGCGGCTAGAGGTTGGGATGGATAACGGGGGTGGTCTTCGGTTCCAATTAGACCTGGGACGGCCATTTCGACAAGACCCCGAGTAAGTTTATGTCAATTATGAGGGGTCCCTCATCAGTTAGGCATGGCACCCTAGTCATTTGAGACATAAGCCTTGTGGATCCTCATTGTCAGTCATGTGTTGTTACCCCTGGAAAGTACCAACACCCTTCTAACTATAGTTATAGGTTGGACCCCAATACCTCAGATTGGGGCATGTCGGTTGTAGTTACCTCCTACGGTCTCTGTGTAGTATTCAGAGTAGGTCAGTTTAGGTTTGCTTGACCAAGTAATCAGATTTAAGTAATTGTTCAGTCAGTTTTATAGATTATTCATGTTATTCAAATCATGTCAGTATATGCTATACTTGGTCTTTCATTCTTAATTTTACATGTTCATGTTTTTAATGTTCAGTATCCATACATGATCCTCAGTTCAGTTTTACAGCATGTTCAGCTTTACATGAGATTTACATACAGTATTCATGTTTTACCGCTTCCCCACTTCATTTCTACTTATTCTAAAAAAGTAAGGATTTTAAGAAACTAAGTATGGTGATTCACCAGCTTATCAGATTATGTTTGTTACTTATGTTTTAAGATACTTCAACTTTCAGTTGATTTCAGACTCTTGGTGAGTCTACTTGCACTTAGCATGCATGTTTTAAGATTATGTACCTAATCAGTTTTACTTGTTGCATTCACCCCCACTTATTCAGTACATTCCAAAGTACTGATCCACATATATGTCTCTGTGCTACATTTTCTCATAATGTAGGTACCAGTTGTATCCTACACATCATAATCAGACAGTTTACAACTTCCAGCCAACAAGTGATGAGTTCTCCTATTTCGGGGACTCCAGTCAGTTATAGTTCATGTACATTATTTTGATTATTCACATATATTGATTAGTGGTAATTAGAGGCATGTCCCAACTATCTATAGTTAGTATAGTATAGGCTTCATAGATGGTCAGTCAGGGTCATTCATGTATTTTAAGTCTTTTTCTTCAGTTTTATCATGATGTAAACATTATCAGTATTATACTTAATTCAGATTTCCTTATGATCATGTTTACACTTAGAAAATTTAGTTTTTACACAATTTAAATCAGTTGCTCAAACAGTAAGCCAGTTCATGGGTTAGCTTCGGATCACTTGTGATTCCAAGCATCATGTTACGACTAGGGGTAGTCTCTGGTTGTGACAGTGTATTTATTGGTTTGACGATGGATGCACCAATATGCATATCATGAATTTTGATGGAATTTGCACTTTGTATAACTTGCCTGGGGTGAATCAAGAAGCTTTGAGACTCAGGTTGTTCACTATTCTCTCTGACAGGCAAAGAAAGATTATCGTTAGGGGAACTACCTCGTGGGTCCATCAATAATTGGACTGAGTTGCAAAAATAGTTCTTGCATCGATTCTTCCAACCTTTAGAATGTTGTAGTTGAACGATGAGATTTATAACTTTAGACAGTTGCATTCCAAACCATTACACAAGACATAGTTGAGGTTCAAGAAAAAGTAGATACTGGTGGTGATGTGCCATGGTTTTATGGCCCTTTCGATGCGTAAAACCTATGAAAATATGTAAATACTTAGGCCATTTCCATAGATATGATGTGTGTTTTGTGTGTGTTGTAGGAAAAATAGGTTGGAAGTGGAGTGGATCAGCAGAAGATAAAAAATCTTTGAAAATCAAAGTCATCTCCTGGACTACGAGTCATTGGGTGACTATATGACTCGTAGCCCTAGTCGTGAGAATAGTTAAGGCGGCTGAATCAAGGATTATAGTTGAGGATGGATAGGAATGGTTGGATTTGTTAATGAGTCATATGGTGGTGTCATTCTGAGTAATTCAGTTAAAATCCAGAAGATTTAAAAGTTGAAGCCCAGGGGGAAACGACAGGTAACTATGATCCATCATGTCAGGCCAAAACTCATAAGGAAGAATCATACAGACAATAAAGAGGAATATTCTAAAAGGTGAAAATCCACTGGAGTGAAAAGGAGTCCAGCCAACGACTTGTATGGCCTCACAATGAGTCATCATCACTAAGTATGGGATAGATACAACGGAGATGACAACAAGTCATTGTTAGTCCAGATGACTCATTGCCTGAGGCGTAATCACTGTTGACTTTATTTTCTATTTTGATTTGGTTAGGCTTTCTTTGTTTTTTTATAAACTATAAATACCCCTTGGATATTCTTGAAATACTTTATGCACTCATATTATTCACAAACATATTTTTTATTCTAAGATTGACTTTTTATCTTGGAATCTCTTTGTTCTTGGTTTTTAGTTTAATAATTGATTTGAGACTCTGTGTTTTATTCTTCATTGTTGGGAGATTACTTCTATTTTTTTTTTAAATTCTATGGTTTTCTTGCAACTATGAGTGGCTAAATCCCTTATCTAGGTTTGTGGGAACCCTAGCAAAATAATAAATAGGGAAACTGTAAGGTTTTTCTAGATCATTGTTTACACTTTCATTATGATCTTCTTTAGTTTAATTTCTTTCTTAGCGGTGGGCAATGCTAGGAACTTACCACATTTAAGATTGTTTTCACAAGAGAGATTGAGATTGGGAAAATGAGATTACAACAGTGATTTGAAGCTATCAATCCTCACCTAATAACTTGATACCCAAATAGTGATAGTTAAATAGGGATCAAATATAAGGGTTAGTAAGGCAATACCTTGAGACTCACAAGGTAAATAGTGAGATACCAAAGAATTCATAAGACTGTTGGTAATACCTATCTTGTCAGATTCTTCATGCGTGGTGGTGAGCTAGTTGGATTAAGAGCGAGAAACATATGGAGTTAGAAAGCTAGGGGAACACAGTCCTTGTGTTCATCTCAGATTGTTTACAACCAAAAGCATTCACAACTTGTTATAATGTTTACTACAAATTCCCCCCATTTACTTTTCTACACTTTTGGCTACTTCAGTAAGCTTGAGAGACAAATTTGTCCTCTCTTCTGTAGGATTGACCCCAACCATGTTGGGTTACTATAATTTGTCAACGACCATAATATATCTTCTTGTAGGGTATAATTTGGGCGACATCAAATTTTGGCACTGTTACCGGGGAATTTGATTGTGGATTTATTGATTGAAGTTGTTGAGGTTTTTGGATTTACTTTCTGTTCTTCTTGGGATATATGCCGGTGTATGCCTAGTACTAGGAGTCAAGGTAATCCCTTTATCCTATTTGATCCAAACCTAGAAGAAATCATACAATAGAACTATTGGATGTCATAACATGGTTGTGAAGCTCATTTGATCTGCCTCAAGATAATCCACAGAACTTGCCTCCCCCACATCCTCAGAAGACAGCAGAGCAAACCACTGCGTGGTTATAACCAGAGGCTAATCTAACGGTTGAATACTTCCACTTGGCCACTCACCTATAATGATACATTGTGGCCACTTTATGTCTGACCCCGTATTTTGTTAGCAGGTTCTTAAACCAATGGTTCACAAAGTGAGTCCTGCCGTCGCTAATAATTGCCCTGGGTGTGCCAAAATAATAGAATATATTCTTCTTGAAAAACTTCATCATTGTTTTTGCATAATTAATTGGGAGAGATACAGCCTCCACCACTTGGACATATAATCCATTGCAACCAAAATATACATATTACTAAATAAGGGCGAAAATGGGCCCATGAAATCTATCCCCCACATATCAGACACCTCCACCTCAAGAATATTATTTAGAGGCATTTCATGATGTCTTTAGACAGTGCCCACTCTTTGGCATTGATCATATTCTTTTACAATATTGAAGGCAACTTTGAGTAGCGTAGACTAAAAAAAACTTAACTGTAATACCTTCCATGTTGTTCATTCACCACCATGGTAACCTCCATAAGGTGATGAATGATAACTCTCAAGTACTTGTTTAGATTCAGCTTCTGGAACACATCTTCTAACTACACAATTAGTGCGTTACTTGAACAGATAAGGCTCATCCCACATATATGAGTTAGAATCATGGAACAATGTCTTCTTTGGCTGACTAGTGGAATCTGGAGGATATACACCACTGACCAGCAAGTTCACTATATTAGCATACCATGGGAGCTCTGCTACACTCAAAGCCATTAATTATTCATTCGATAACTCCTCCTGCATACAAAAGGTATTATCAACTATATGCACTCGATTTTCTAGCCTCAATAAGTGGTCAGCGACTTGATTTTCAACTCTTTTTGTATCACTTGCCTCCAAATCAAATTCTTATAGCAGAAAAATCCACCTGATAAGCCATAGCTTTGTATCTTTCTTTGAATAGATATCATATGGCAGCATGATCTATATGAACTATCACATTTGTGCCCACTAAATACAATCTAAATTTTTTGAATGCATAAACTAGAGCCAACATTTCTTTCTCCATGATAGTGTAATTTAGTTAAGCAATATTCAAGGCCTTACTAGCATAATAGATGGAGTGAAAAACCTTTTCCTTAAGCTTCCCCAACACTACTCCTACATCCACATCACTTGCATCGCATATCATTTTAAACGGTAACCCCCAATCAAGAGCAATCAATATGGGAGCTTCTGTCAATATTTTCTTCAAGTCCTAAAATGATTTTTGTAATCATTCCCAAGTTTAAATTTGGAATCTTTCTATAGTATCTTACATATTATACTTCCTATGTTCAAGAAGTCCTTAATGAAACCTCTATAAAATCCCGCATGTCCAAGGAAAGTACGCACTCCTTTAACTGATACTGGTGGTGGAAATTTCTTAATCACCTCCACTTTTGTTCTGTCGACCTCTAGCCTTCTTGGTGACACCTTATGGCTAAGGATGATACCTTTCTTTACCATAAAATGGCATTTCTCCTAGTTCAATACTAAATTAGTTTATTCACATTGAGCCAAGACCTTGTCTAAGTTCTGCAAACATATCTCAAAGGAGTTACCATAAACAAAAAAGTCATCTGTAAATATCATGACAAAATCCTCCACCATGTCATAGAAAATGGCCATCATGCACCTTTAGAAAGTAGAGGGTGCATTGCATAATCCAAAGGTCATTTGTCTAAAGGCATAAGTTCCATATGGACAGGTGAATGTTGACTTCTCTTGGTCCTCTATTTCTATGGCTATTTCATTGAAGTCGGAATACCCATTAAGGAAGAAATAGTATTCTTGTCCAGTAAGTCTATCAAGTATCTTGTCAGTTAAAGGGATTCAATAATGATCCTTCCTGGTGGCCTATATCAAGTATCTTGTCAATAAAAAGGATTCAACTTATTATTATCGTTTGTCATAACTATTATCCCTCTCTTCTTTGGAACATACTAAATTGTATTAAACCATTTGATTTCTGAGATAGGATAGATTATCCCAAAATCAAGCCACTTGATGACCTTTTTTTTGACTACCTCCTTCATGATAGGATTCAGTCTTCACTAATGTTGCACACTTAGCTTGTGACCTTCTTCCATAAATATCTTATGCATGTACAAAATAGGATTAATTCCATGGATGTTCAATATTGGCCATCTAATATCTTTCTTTCTTCTGTAAAGCACTACTAATGCCTCCCTTACCTATACATCAGATAAACCTCTAAAGAGAATTACGCGTAAAGTGTCATCAGCACCAATGAAGCATATTTGATATGGTAAGGTAGTGACTTAAGCTCCAATTTAGGGGTGTCCTTAATGTAAGTCTTGGGAGAAGGACCAAGAGGTCTATTAAAAGGTTCAAATTCACCCTTACATATAAAGAGACTTGTATTATTCAGAAGCTGAATTATTTTATATGCTTTAGCACCGAAAATATCATATCCCATTAATGCTCTCTTTAGTGGGTCCTTGGACATAATAAGGGGAAGCATAGACTCATGGTCTATAACTGTGATAGTGGAAAATTCTTCATATATTGTTGGTAATTTCATCACCTTCTACACATTAAAAACCTCGACCTTATCATAAGCTCTCATTGTTAATTTCCATATCGCCACATCGATCAAAGCACTCCTTATTGCTAAGAAGGGAAATCCCAAAATAAATGGGGACCTTTGATCAGCATTAAAATCCACAATAATAGAGTCCATTGGAAGTATAAGAGAACACACTTGTACCAACACATCTTCTACTATTTTGTCTGGCCTGGAAAGTGAATGATTAACTAACTATAAATTCACTGTGGTTGGTCTTGGGTTGCCCAATCCCATCTACTTAAACAAGGATTTAGGAATTAGGTTTATACTCTCCCCAAGATCACATAAGCCTTGACCATTGACAAATTACCCATTATTGATCGTGATAGTGAAACTGCCTGGATCTTTAAGATTTATGGGAAACCTATTTTGATTTCTTGAGTTGCACTCTTCAATAAGTGCAATAGTGGCATATTCGGTTAGTCGATTCTTGTTTACCATAATATTCTTAATGTACTTAGAATATTTTGGAACACCCTGCAGCACATCAACAAGAAGAAGGTTGATATGAACCTATTTCAATAAGTCATTAAATTTCTAATAGCATGCTTTTTCTTTCTATTTCTTTAGCCTCTGAGGTAATGGTGGAGGTAGATTTATGCTTTCCACCATGGCCTCGGTTCTCTCAACTTTGTCACTCTCAACCTTCCCTTCATCCTTAGAAGTAGCTCTATGAATCATCTTCCCTGACTCTAATTCCTCTAATTATAACCCACTGCGAGTAGACACTGCATTCACTTACTTGGGATTTGGATCAGTATCACTTGGTAAACCTCCCTTTGGTCTAGTATTTTATGCTCCCTCAAGCTAACCCAACGGAACTTCTAGTGTCCTAGTTTATAACTATTAATTTTTTTATATCGGCTGCCATTTGCGGTTGAATAGCCATAATCTATTCTAGAATTTTCTTAATATTGCTTGACTAGGTATTGACCTAATTACCCTGAGCTTGTTACTGCTAATTTTGATTTCCTGTCCCTCGATACTGATTTATATTTTTCCTCTGATTTAAACCTCATAACTAGTTGGGGTGATTCCGCTAGTTAGAATTATTGGTATTGCCAAAATTTTGATTTCCTTGATGATGTGCGTTACCTACATAATTAACAAATTCTAGATTTGCTGCACAAGCATCTACTATATGGTCACTACTATTACATACCTCATACCAAACTCTACAACATTTGTTCTTATTGGTGTGTGTCCCAATCTCAAATTATTGAATATGTTATTTATCTGATTCTATGGCAAAGCAACCTGTGTTGTGATAGCTGTCAACTGGTCAACTTCTAGCACTCTTGCAATATTCTTTAGAGTTCTCCTCAATATATCTGCATTCTACTCGGGATTCCCTTGTGAAATTTGATTTAGGGGTGTGTACAGTTCATCATAAGTCTTTTCTAATACCTGTCTACCTGCTACTAAATCCATGAGAATCTTTGTAATCAGCTCGAGTCCCTTAATAAAAGTATGCACCAACACATCATTGGTCTGATGATGGCGAGGAAAATTATAGACCATAGACTTAAATCTTTCCCAAGCGTGGTACAAATTCTCTCCATCTTTTTTCCTAAAACTTACAATTTTACTTCTTAAATATGCAGTCTTTCCAGATGGGAAGAATTAAATAAGAAATTTTTGGGCCAAGTAATCCTAAGAAGTGCTGGAATTCATTAGCTTCACCTTCAGCCACCTCTTTGTTTTCCCCAACAAAAAAAATAGGAAGAGAGTAAGTCCAACATAGTCGGTAGATACTCCACTGGGAATGTACATATCACTAATCTCAAAGAAGTTCTATAAATGTTGTTATGAGTCCTCATGAGATAAAATAGTGAATTTCCCACTCGTGTGCAAGAGTTGCACCATATTTGTTTCCAGTTCAATCCGACCACCCTCAAGCAGTTTGCAGATGCTATTAGTAATATTATTTGCGAGTGGGATTGCCACTTCTCGAATAAGCCTAGCCACTGGTGCGTTAGTAGGAATAATATGTATTGGATCTATCATATGTACTTGGTTAATTGGATATTTTATCATAACTGCCTCCACCACTGATGAAATACTCGCTCAGGTTCCAAATACGGCTCAACCAATTCTTTTTCTCTTGTATGTCCGATGTATCAATTAAACCTGCAAAAGTCAGACGCTAAGATCAAGTTGTCAACACCTGAATGTTATTATCAAAATAAGAAATTCAAAAAATTACTAATTACTTGAGTCCCTGAAAATGGCGCCAAAAACTTGTTGCAGCCTATCGCACATGCAAGTGTACATTATCGGATAAGTAATATAGTGAGTCTAAAAAATTTGATTTTGAACCCACAGGTACTACTTGTTTATAGATTCATTTAATTTTAGTTCCGATAATAATTTAATCAAGTATTGTAAAGTACCACAAAGTTTGTGATAGTTTAGTAACTAATAACAAGTAAGAAATAAAATATAACAATTGCAACATAGGCAAATATGTAATCAATTACAAGAGAAAATCCAGGGCTGAGGAACACTCAATAATAATGTAAATTATCATCCTTATTATTGATCAGGTTATTTACTAGTTTGTTATTCATAGGGTTATTAATACAATTATGGTCTTCCGAACCTCTAATCACTGCCTAACAGGAAATCACAACTATCTCATTGATCGGGGATGCAATAATCTATTTAGATGCTTTACGTTATCTTCCTGTAGTTGAATCAAACAAGGCATTCTAGGTATATTCCTATCCTATACGTAAATTTAAATCCATTTATATTTAAGAGATAATAACTTCTTCCTTAAACCCTTTGATCTATTCTAATGATCATCCGTCCGAGTTCATAAAAGGATTAAAAATATATTCCAATAGTGGATAATCATCAAAATACCAAGAACAAGATATTAAGAACAACCCATATAAAAAAACAATGTTTAACCAACTCTAAGAATAACAAAGTATAATCATATCTTCGGCCTTAACCCCAGAATAAGGGAATTTAGCCACTCATGTTCATAATCACATCCATGAAATAGAAATAATTATACCAAATTCAAAGAAAGAGAGTTGAACGGTAAATTAACCCTAAAACAAAGCCCTCGTATGTTTTTCCTTGCGTAGATGTATGCTAAAACATAAGACAAAAATATTACAAGTGTTTATTTTATAGATGGGCTTTAATACATGATTTTAACACATTAATGTGCCACACCCTTATCGCAAAGGCTAAGAGCCGTGGCATGCCAATATCACAGAAGCATACTAGAAATTGTCATTCATCCTTTAAGACTTCTCTGTCCCATGACTTTATCATGGAGACTAAGTGGCATGCCATGCCACTATTGCATATGCCCACTGGAAATTGCCATCAGCTTTTAAACCACCAATGTGCCATGCCCTTATCATGGAAGCTAGGATATATGGCATACTGATATGTTAAGTTATGCATTTTTAGCTCATTGTGAACTCTTCCTCTTTTGGTCCTTAGTCCCATTCTTTGAAATATTTGATCCACTGTCTTTGTGCTCACTATATTGCTCCTAATGTTTCCAATGATCTATAGCTTGACATTCATGCCCAAATCATGATTATTTTAACCAAATTTAAGTCCTGCAACACTAATCATATCCATTGGTTGGAGAGTACAAGTTTAGCTCAATCATAAGATATTTCACAAGATTTAGCTCATATAATAAGTACACATATGGTTCCTAATTTACACTTAGATATACCAAGTACGCTCAAGATCATACAACTGAGAACAGAGATTGGGTTACTAATGAAGCAGTTTGTGATTATGAATTTTGAGAAGGTGAATGTTGTGGGCACACAGGGTAAGGCCTCTAGGTCATATGATTTAGATGTTGATGAAGAGGTAAAATAACTAGATAGAGAAGTGTAAAGTTTTCAATCTAAGGTCCAATTATCTACTCAAGAAAATTAGAACTTAAGGCAAGGAAATCAAGGTTAGAAATACTATTATGATAGATACAGAGATCATAGAAGAGAGAGATGGTGATGAGATGCATAAGGATGATTATTAGGAGAAGGGTGGATCATTTCAGGTTTGACCCAGAAAGTAGAATTGCATGCTATTATGATCAAGTAATTAGATTAGAAATTTTGATAGATGTCAACAAACTTGGATTAGTATAAACCAGGAACTCTTTTGAGTAATACGGTGTAGAATCCTAAGAACAAAAGTCATTGTTTGTCATCACCACCCGTAGTGGTAAGGACACCATTGATCCTTCTATTCATGTCTTGGACGAAGCTAGGAATGATGTTGTTGATGTGGATGAGACACCCGAAGTAAAATATAAAAAGTTGGTGACTAGTGGTGAGTCATCACAAAAATCGATGGGTGTTGATTAATGATCTGAGGTGGATTCATGCACCTTAGTGTTGTTATCTGGGATTAATTAGCTTTGTTTTGAAGAGTTCTTGTGTGATTAATGAGTGGTTAATGATATAAATAATCATATAAGTGTTGTGTTATGTAAATTTAATGTTCAAATTGTGTTCATAGTGAATTTATAGCCACAACACCATGTTAAGAATCAAGGGACAAAATCTAGTACTCCTAGATTAAGTTATGGCCTTTACAAGCTCGTTTTCTTGAATTGTATGTTGTTTTGTGCTCCAACGTGTGGTGTTTGATGTTGTATGAATCTTGGGAAGTCAATAATGATGGTATATAGTTTATTTCCAATCTGTAAATCAAATTTAAACAACACCATAATGCTTGGAAGGAATGGACAAAAGCATAGGACAAAGCTTGGCAAAGTTGGACTTTTTGAAGTCCTTGGCATGCCATGCTGCCTAGGTGTCATGGTAAGGCCATAGAACACTATTAGAAACTTTTTATGTGGTAAAATACAGTTTAAATCCTCATTTTTGGCATTCCACACTACCTACATGCCATAATATTGGCATGGCACGCCCTTAGGTTGAAATCGGCAATTTTTGTCCTCCTATAAATAGGACACTTAGTCATTATGTTAGATACCACGGAAGACCTTGGGACTTGAAGGAAGGATGGAGAACACTTCAATTAGTTTTTTTATCTCTATACTCTATTCTTTTATGAATTTTAACATGGATTATACTCTTGTGATTCTTGTTATGTCTATGAGCGGCTAAACACCCTTTTCCGAGATTAAGGCTAAGAACATGAGTACTATTGTTTGAATTGATTTGTGTATGATTTTTTTATAATTGTATGTTGTTTTCTTGTCCTTATTATCACTATTTTAAGGCTTATAACCCTTATAATACATACTATAACTCTTTTGTGAATCCAAAAGCATGAATGGTAGAGTAGAACTGGGATGAATAGAATATGATCGTAATCTTCATAGAATTATAGTATGATTTTCACATAGGATAGGAATATACTAAAGTGCCCTATTTAATTCAAGTACGATATAAATACCAAAGAATTTAACTTAGTTTTCACATCCCCGCTCAATGATGTAGTTGTGAGGACTAAGTTAGATACTCAATTAGAGGTATTGTTTATTCTTAGTTTAGTTTTAAATTACAATTACTTTTTGTTATGTTAGGACTGAGTTAATCTTAAGAGTTTAACTAGTCTGGTATCATTTTTAACATAATTCTCAGAGGGATCGATACTTGGCTAGTAAAAGGCCAACTTATTACTTGGTGATACCACATACACTTATGCGTGCGCTTGGGTGCAATAATTTTTTGGCGCTTTTGACTAGGTAATGTTGGCTGTATTTATGCATTTTAGTGTCATAATTCTAGTTTTTTAAGCCCTATTTTAAGGATTATTCTATTCTACATGGGTTGATAATGATATAAATATGTATCAAAGTGTTAAATCATGTGTTTACAATGGTTACAAGTGATTTCTAACAAGTTTGTACTTAATAGAGTCAATTAGAGTTCAATAGAGAAAACTAGCCTTTCTAGCTTGGGCTAGTTGCTTGTCTAGTCTATCTTGTTATGTTCTATGGTGATTTTAAGTGTTCCTTATGGTTTAAATGTGTTATTATATATGGAACAACTTGTTAGTAGTGTACAAAGTTCAAGTAAGTCAAGGAAAGAGTTGAAACTTGAAGTGAAAGATCATGGAAACCAACCTAGTCTAAGCTCTTATTTTTTATTCATCGTGATGGATATTGTGTTTGTACATCTAATTTATGCATTGTGTTCTTGTAGGATCCTTTGTGAGCTCTATATGATGATATATGGATGATATACAGGCTGGAAAATCATTGGCAAGACACCACAAGATAAGTGATAAAAGGAGGAAGGACCAACACTTAGCCAAAATTTGGGAAGCAAATTCCAGTGAAGGCATAAGATAAGTGTGCATCACATGCTCCATTCCATAGGAATAGAGGGTGGGACACATGGTCCATAATACCTCTGGGCATTTCATTCTAATTCAATTCCAACATGGACTTGGCTTACCCTATTGTTATAAATACATGTTATATCACATTTTTACATACTTTTGGATGTCTTTGGACAAGAAGAGGCTGCTCTACACATTCTTTAAGGTTTTATTGTCTTAAATTTAGTTTCTTTCATGGTTTGTATCATTAATCCAAGGGATTGGATAATGAATATTTCCATTAAAGACTAAAACTCCCTCTCCAGGGTTAAGGCCAAGATCACTACTACTTTTATTTTGAATGAAGTTTGTTGATTTGCTTATCATTATTGGTTTATTTTTTATTCTTTTTTTTTTTAACTATTTTAAGGATTAGATACCCTTAAAATACATCAATTGTCAACCTTGTAATCTTGGGAGAGGGAATAGGGAGATTGAACAAGGGAATAAGCAAAGTATGGTTCTTATTTCTTTATAAAAAAAGAGACTTGAATTAGAATCTACGACGGTTGTACTTAGATATTTACTTGATTCATACATAGGATGACATCTTACATAACTTAATTGGATTATTACATCCCCGCTCAATGATAGGGGTGTAAGGTCCAACTTAGGTAAAGGATTAGAGAGTGGGAAACCATAATCATGCGATTAACCCTACGAATCAACAACTAAGATAAGCAAGTTAATGAATGCAGTTCAATAATGTAGTATGATTGTTCGTAAGCCTAAACCATGGGTTTCTATCCATTGATTATCCCAAGTCATTACTTTTCCGCATTAGTTTAGTCTCTTTTTAGTTTACAACTCTAAAACTCTGTTGTCTACTTTTTCTCAATCGTTAAACTATAATTGGATAATCGGTGAATGCAAGTCCCTAAGAGATCTATACTTGGGATTTCTTAAATCTACTTTACTACTTGATAGGACCATGTACACTTGCGTGTGCGCTAAGATGCTGTCAAGTTTTTGGCACTATTGTCGGGGACTTGTAATTAGACAACTATCTTATTTTTGATTTTTCTATATTGAGTTGTAAATAGTTTTTGTTTTTTCAGTTTTTTTTTATTCTTCTTTATTTCTATTTTTCTCACACTTTTCTTGAGATGTTAGCCTGGGATAGATAATTTTCGAGTGATGACGATTCTTGGTATTTTTAAGGGGGACCACATCATGTGGCTTATTGTCCAGATTTTGATGGAAGTGCATGGACAGGACCTTTATAATATGATACAGATATTGTTCTATCTATGGAGCAGACTGCAACTTGGTGTTTGGTTTGTGGTAAAAGTGGTCATGCTGTGGTTATATATGCTGTCAATCTTGATTAAGAATTACTTGTGGGCTATGCTGAAAGGAAAAATTATATAAACTACTACAATCAAACGGGGTAGAATCAACCACAAATTCAATCATGGAATAACTAGCAATAGTTTCAGCAGCAACAACTCACATGGAAGCCACAACTCAAACTAGCAATTTGGAAGAGATGCTGAAATAACTTTTATTGTCTCAAGTACAGTTGTAGGCAAACATAAAGAACCATCGAGAGGCTAAAAAGCAATTGTAAAATCAACTGGAGGTAGATACAAAGTTAACTCCCCAATCGGTTGCAGACAAAGTTATTAATAATTCGAGGAAGTCTGAGTACTCAAAAACCAAAGTTGTTGAACAAGTTGAGGAGATACCACTATTACTATGTCTACAGATGCTAAGCAAAGAGATATATGAGGATGATATTAGCCAATTTGTAGAGAAAACACAAGAAATGCAACCACTCGATTGTCATCTTTATCTCGAGATTGAAATTGGGAAGGTGAATGAAAGTGAGTGTGTAGAAGATTGTGTAAATTTAGAAGTGGGATTGGTTGGGCCTCATTCAAATTACTTTTCTACATTATGTTTAGATGATATCTTGTCTGTAGAATCATTTAAACTAATAAAAGAGTGTGTAGATGAGGAACAAGAATCCTATATTCTTGATTTTACACTGAATAAGCAACATAAAAACACACATCACCTCAAGGACGAGTGCTTTATCATGCATATTCTATTACTCGGTTCCTTAATATTGTACCACCACCCTATGATCGAGGCAAAAAGATAGATGCGATGTTGGGGGTGAAATTCATATTCCCAAGGTGGAGCAAAAAGTTGATTGGGTCATGCCATGACACTAAATTAGGCGCTTCTTGGGAGAAAACCCATGTAAAATTAAGTAGGTATGTTTTATTTTACATTTTTAGTTTTTACTTCACATAGTTTTTGTTTTTGATTGAGTCGTAGGTTGATGAGAAGTCTGAGTACCGAAAACCTGAGCTAAGGAGCATGGCGAAGAATGAGTGTGGGGTCCCGTGGATTCTTTTGATGCAAAAAAAAATGCTACTAGCTAGGCCTAGAGGCATCAGGGAGTATTTCGATCTCTTACTTTTAAAATTCACTTTGGGGACAAAGTAGATTTTTAAGTGTGGGTTGGGGAAATTCCTAATTTTTGGCTCAATTTAAAAAAAATTGTAGGATAGGAATAAGTGAGATATTTGAGTTGGTGCTATTTTTAATTGCATGGTGCAAGTTCTTTGTTTGGTAAAACCATGTTGATTGTGTGAATGACTTTTTAGACACTTAGGCTCATGTTTATGACTTTGGTACGTGTTGGCTTAATGTTGAATTCAT
This sequence comes from Capsicum annuum, assembly GCF_002878395.1. Taxonomy (NCBI): domain Eukaryota; kingdom Viridiplantae; phylum Streptophyta; class Magnoliopsida; order Solanales; family Solanaceae; genus Capsicum; species Capsicum annuum. The sequence continues at coordinate 69,213,747 of NC_061115.1, forward strand.
GTTATTATTTGGTTGGGAGTTTATGATGATCCTATGTGAGTTAATCATGTGCCATGTATGATGTGAAAATTTTATATATTCCTTATTGCATGTGATGTCTAGAACTTTTTCGGTGTGTGTACAAATCAAAAATAGAGAATGTGGGTTTAGGAGATGATATAGGAATTTCTTTAATAGCCTTGTTTTATACCTTCTATTTGTCCTACCCTTGTGATTTATCCTAGTTAACCCTTATGAGCCTTTAGCTTTTTCTTTGGCAATCTCATATATAGCCTAATACCCTTCTTTGATGGACCTGAAGTTGATCCAAAAGCTCCTAGGTTCTTTAATAAAACTTGATTTAGTAAGGAGTTAAGAAATTGAAGAAGAAAACGGTGAAATTAATGCCCCAAGGTAATAGTTATTGGTGTTTATATTTGATATGTAGAATTTGGGAGTGATATAAATGGTGTTAGAAATATTCCCCTGATTGTAGAGAATGAGATAAATTGAATCTTGAAGAAATAAACAATATGCCCACCATGTGTTTGTGAAAATACTTAAAAGAGATGAGGCAAAATAAAAGAATGGGGTAGACATAAATGGTGTGAATTAGTTGTTGAAGATTGGTTTTTAATGTTTAATGTATTGTATTAAAGGGCTTACGGAGGTTAGTCACTATTCTTGGCCAAAATAGTTCCTAACCATCCCTTAGCCTACATTACAACCTAGAAAAGACCTAATTGATCCTAAACTTCGCATTTCAATATTCGTAGAGCATTACACTAAGGGAAAGCCTATGGTTCATTGTGTGCAACTTGTGAATTATCTGTGAGAGTGAGCGTAACTTAATTCTTGTACCTACCATTTTATAAATTGCTTATTGTGAGTGATTATGGATAACTCTCTTATTGTGAGAGGCACATATTTGATGAATGTGGGTGATTTGTATGATATCCTTGATTGAGCAATATGCATGAGTTTGCTACTAGGTGAGTCAATTCTTGAGTCTAGGATGTTTTGTAGTAGTGTTCATAAGCTTTCAATTGTGTAAATAACATGCTTAGTATAGTAATTTGCAGGCCATGTTGCCATTATAGTACTAAATTGAGTGTATTGCATTTAGTAGAAGTGTAGAGTCTCTTGAGTTGATGATGATTATAGTTAAGATTTGTTCGAGGACGAACAGGGCTTTAAGTGTGGGGTAGTGATGTTGCTTGAATTTATGCATTCTAATGTCACTATTCTAGTTGTTTTAAGCCTTGTTTTGAGGAAGATTCTATGCTATATGGGTTGATAATGAGATAAATATGTATCAAAGTGTTCAAGTTTGTGTTTACAATGGTTACAAGTGATTTCTAACAAGTTTGTACTTAATAGAGTCAATTAGGGTTCAATAGAGAAAACTAGTCTTTCTAGCTTGAGCTAGTTGCTTGTCTAGTCTATCTTGTTGGTTTCTATGGTGTTTTAAGTGTTCCTTATGGTTTAAATGTGTTATTATATGTGGAACAACTTGTTAGTAGTGCACAAAGTTCAAGTGAGTCAGGGAAAGAGTTGAAACTTGAAGTGAAAGATCATGGAAACCAACCAAGTCTAAGCTCTTGTTTTTTATTCATCGTGATGGATATTTTGTGTTTAAGCCTATAATTCATGTGGTGTGTTCTTGTAGGATTCTTTGTGAGCTTAATATGATGATATATTCATGATATAGAGGCTGTAAAATCATTGGAAAGACACCAAAAGACAAGGGATGAAAGGAAGAAGGACCAGCACTTAACCAAAATTTGGGAAGCAAATTCCAGTGAAGGCGTGAAATAAGCATGCGTCGCATGCTCTATTTCTATGGAATATAGGAATAGAGCTTACGATACATAGTCTACTCTACCTCTGGGCATTTCATTCTAATTCAATTCCAACACGGACTTGGCTTACCCTATTGCTATAAATACATGTTGTACAACATTTTTACATACTTTTGGATGTCTTTGGCCAAGAGGAGGATGCTCTACACAATATTTAGGGTTTTATTATCTTAAATTTAGTTTCTTTTATGGTTTGTATTATCAATCCAAGGGATTGGATGATGAATATTTCAATTAAAGGATAAAACTCCCTCTCCGAGGTTAAGGCCAAAATCATGACTACTTTCATTTTGAATTAAGTTTGTTTATTTTCTTATCATTATTGGTTACTTGTTTGTTCTTGTTTTAACTATTTTAAGGATTAACTACCCTTAAAATACATCAATTGTCAACCTTGTGATCTCGGGAGATGGAATAGAGAGATAGAACAAGAGAATAATCAAAGTATGGTTCTTGTTTCTTTATAAAATAAGAGACTTGAATTAGCATCTAGGACAGGGATGTACTTTGATTCCTTATTTGATTCACATATAGGATGACATCTTACACAACTTAATTGTATTATTATATCCCCGCTCAATGGTAGAGGCTTAAGGTGAAACCATAATCATGCGATTAAACCTACGAATCAACAACAAAGATAAGTAAGTTAACGAATGTAGTTCAATAACATAGTATGATTATTTGTAAGCCTTAAACCTGGGATTCTATCCATTGATTATCCTAATTCATTACTTTTCTGCATGAGTTTAGTCTCTTTTTAGTTTACAACTCTAAAACTCTATTGTTTACTTTTTCTCAATCATTAAACTAGAATTGGATAGTCGGCGAATGTAAATCCCTAAGAGACGATACTTGGTCTTTCTTGAAGCCACTTTACTACTTGATAGGACTATATACACTTGCATATGCGCTTGGGTGCTGTCACTAGGACTTGTCAATATGCAACTATCTTAGTTTAATTTAAGTTTTTTTTATTTTTTGGTGTTTTTCACTTGGTCTTGGTTTATGAATTTGTAGGCAATAGGTTAACAAGCTAGTAAGCTAGAAAAAGACCAGGAATTGCTTGAGCTAAACATAAAGCTTGAAAAATCCTTACATTAATGAAAGAGAAAAGCAATCTTTCTTTACCGTATCCCATAAATTCATAGGGAACAAGATATTTCTGATCTTATAGTTGAGTATCCACTAGCCCACAGGACAGTTTGCAAAGTGGCAATCCTACTTGCAACTAATGTAACCTCCGTTATTCCCAGACTAACTGCGAGAGGTAGATTTGAATTGAAGCAAAATATGGTGTAACTTTTGTACAGTAGTGGATAGTTTTCCGAGCTATCACATGAAGATCCATAAGTAAACTTGCAAAACTTTCTAGAGATTAGTGACATATTTATCCCAATGGGTGCATTAACTAACTATGTGATGCTGAAAATCTTCCCCTTATCACTTTTGGGGGAATAAAATAAGTGGTTGAATGTGGATCTGACAACTTCAATCATAATATAGGATGACTTAGCCCAAAATTTCCTCATCTAATTCTTCCCATTTGGCAAGACTATGAGACTTTTCAATGATATTTTGATCTTTAAGCATAGGCCGAATGAAAATCTGTATCATGCTTGTGAGAAATTCAATTCTCTTGTTTCGGATTTTCCACATCACCATTAGTCCAATGAAGTATTAGCTCACACCTTTGTAGAAGCTCTTGACTATAATTTAAAATTTTTACTAGATTCAGTTGTAGGTGGTTAGGCTTTGGAAAAGAGTTATGATGAGCTACATACCTTGTTGAACCGTATTTCTCAAGAGAATCCTAACTAGTATGGTGAGGTGTCTAGAAGCACAGTGAAAAAGGATGCAAAGATAAAAGCAGTTGATAGCATCACAGTCTTAGCCGCCCAACTGTCTGCTCTCCAAAATCAAATAATAACATTGTTTAGTAGGTTGGGTGTGAATAAATCTCTTACGCAGGTGAGTGTAGTGCAATAGATCCTAGGTTGGTGTGAGATTTGTGACAATAGTGGCCACCCTACAGGCTTTTTTGGTACAAATCCAGAATCATTAAACTTTGTAGGCAATGCTTAAAAGCCAACTTATGCAAATGCCTACAACCAAAAGTGTCAGAGTCAGCCAATGTATCCTTAGGGAAACAACCAACAGCAGTTTTAGTAGCAACAATATAATGCTTAGGCCAGTAAAATTGAAGAGACTCTAAAAAAGATCTTGTCTAACCAAGAATAGATGGCTATCGAAATCCAAAATTAGCAAGTAGCTCAAAAGTAGTTACAGTAGCAGTTGGGGCAGCTCGCTTATGCACAAAATACCTGAGCTCTAGGTGGTTTGCCAAGTGATAATAAATATCTAAAAAAAGTAATGGCAATCACTTTAAAGAATGGTAAGGAGTTAAATGATAGGCCTCCAAAAAAAATATAGAGGTAGATGCATAATTGGTTCCTCAATCGACTGCAGACAAAGTTATTGATAATTCAGGAAAGTCTTAGTACCAAAAGATGAAAAACACCGAGAAGGAAAGAGCACCACCATTTTTCCTACAGAGGTTCTGAAAAGCAAAGGAGGATGCATGCTTTAGAAAGTTCTTTGATGCATTTACATAACTATACATTAACCTTCCTCTTTTAGATATTTAGCAGGAAATGACTAAGTATGCTAAGTACTTGAAGAACATGGTGATTAAAAAAGTAAAGATGCAGGATATTGAGACCATAACACTTACTGAGGAGTGCAGCTCTGTGGTGTTGTAAAAGTTTCCCAAGAAGTGTAAGGACCCTGGGAGTTTCACTCTCCCCATTTAGATTAGTGGCAGCGATGTGGTCCATGCAATGAGCAATTTAAGTGCAAGCATTAATTTGATGCCCTTATTAATGTTCAACACTCTGGGTTTGGGGAAGCCGAGACTATACTCTATGCTACTCCAAATGGTTGACCAAACCATAGTCCATCCTAAAAAAATCATTGAGGATGTGCTCATCAAGGTTGGTAAGTTTATTATACCTTTTGAATTTATTAGTTTAAATTATAATACAGATGACCGGGTGCTGATTATCTTGAGATATCCATTCTTAGTGATAAGAGGTACATTAATAGATGTGAGATAGGGCATACTCAAAATGAGATTGGATAATGAAAATATGGTCTTCAAAGTTTATAAGCCACTCAACACGTTATCCATTACCAAGATTTGTGTATGATTATGAAGATGGAAGTGGATTAATGTAGGGTGGTGGATTCTAATCCACCAAAGACCTCTTTGGACTAACCCATTGAGTTGTCCAGGCCACCACCTAAGCCCAAAGTTATGATGATTGATACGCTTGAAAAGTCTATTTTTTAGAAACTCATTAACTTTGAGAGTACACACTTAAGAGGTCTGAAATAAATTAGAACATGGCCTCCAAGAGGTCAAAAATGAATAAGAAGATGGCCTCAAAGTAGAAGGAAAAGAGTGAAGGAATTTGGCAAAGTAGTGATGTTGGGTCGTGCCGTGACACTAAATCATCCATTGATTGGGAGGAAACCCAAATTAAGGTGGGTATTTTATTTTTGAATTTTAGTTTTTACATTACGTAGTTTTTGTTTTTGTTGAGTCACAGGTTGATGAAAATACTAAGTACAAAAGAGTTGAGCTCAGGAGTATGGTAGAGACTAAGTGTGGGGTCCCTGAATCCTCTTGATGTTAAAATATTCTACTAGCTAGGCCTAGAGGCCTTGAGGAGTATTTTGATCTCTACTTTTAAGTTTACTTTAGGGAAAAGTAAGTTTTAAGTGTGGGGTAGGGAAATTCCCATGGTTTAGGGTGAACAGATATTGTAGGGTCTTAGTTTTAGTTGTTTCTTAGTTTGTTTTGGGTTATATCTAAAAAAATTTAAAAATTACAAAAGATTTTGTTTTTTAGTTTTTAGTTTGTGGGTTTTAGTTGAGTAGGTGTACACTACACCCACTCTGTGATTTATTTTTTTGGTTCTTTTCCACATGGGCGCCCTTTGAACCTAGTATCCTTTTTCTTTCTAGGAGTAAATTTAAATTTCTTTTGTGTTTAGAATAAGTGGGATATTCTTGTTGGTGCTATGTGTTATAGCATGATGCAAATAGGTTTTGTGTCTAAAATCACGTTGTTTGTGTGAATTACTAATTTTGATACTCCTAGGCTCTAGTTTATGGCTCTTGTACATTGTTCGCTTAATTCTGAATTTTTGTGATTGCGTGGTTAAGAGTCTATGATGATCCTTATTAAGTTAAGCATATTCTATATGTGGTGTAAAGTTTTTGTGTATTCCTTGTTTTATTTGATGTCTAGAACTTACCTGGTGTATGTTCAAAGAAAAATAAAGAGTGTGGGTTTAGGAGATAATATAGGCATTTCTTTGTTAGCCATTTTTCATACCCTTTGTGACCTACCCTTATGCATAATCCTAGTTACACTTATTGAGCCTTTAGTTGACTCTTTGGTAGCCTCATATGTAGCTTATTTCCCTTCTTTGTTTGACTTGGAATTAATCTAAAGCTCCTAAGTACTTTAGTAAAAACTTAATAAGTTGAGGAGTAAGAAAAACAAGACAAAAACAGGTGAAAAAGAGACCCTAAGAAGGAGTTATTAGTGTAGTAAATTAATCTGTTATGATTGGGAGTTGTGTGATAAAGAGAAAGAAAAGTCCTCAAAATTGAATAAGATGTGAATAGAAAATACTCCTACTGCATTGTATGTGAACCATCTTAATGAGATGGGGCAACACAAAAGATATGTGTGAAGGTAGATAAGGTGGAATGTTGGTTTTTAGAGGTGAATTGAATGGAAAGAGTGATGTATTAAAGCGCTTAGGGAAGATAGTCACTATTATTAGCTAGAATAGTTTCTACCAATCCCTTAGCCTACATTACATCCCTTAAATACCTATTTGATCCTAAGTCCTAACATTCTGATATTAGTGGAGTACTACACTAAGGGCAAACCTATGGTTCATCATATGTAACTTGTGAATTCTTTCTAAGAGTGAGCGTAATTTGATTCTTGTACCCAATTTGTGATAAATTATATCTATTTGAGTGACTATGGGTAACTCTCTTATTATCAAGGCACATTTTAATGATAGTTAGGTGATTTGTATATCTCTTTGATTGTGTTTTCCAACTTGGAGAGTCAATTCCTGATGTTAGAATGATTTGGAGTAGTATTCTTGAGCTTTTAATTTTGTGTATAACATAACTAGTGTGAAAACTTGCCTTCTTTGTAGTCATTGTAGTGCTAGCTTTAATGTCTTGCTTGTTATAGAAGTGTTTAGTATTCTATGATTATGATTCTTAGAGTTAAGAGTTGTTCGAGGACGAACAAGGCTTTAAGTGTGCGGTGATTATCTCAGGTGGATTCATGTACCTTAGTGTTGTTATTCGGGCTTAATTAGCCTTATTTTGAGGACTTCTTATGTTCTTTATGAGTGGTTGATGATATAAATAAGCATATAAATGGTGTGTTGTGTAAATTTAATGTTCAAAGTGTGTTTATAGTGAATTTAGAGTCACAACGACATGTTAAGAATCAAGGGACAAAAGCTAGCGCTCTTAGCTTGAGCTATGACCTTTACTAGCTCGTTGTGTTGAATTGTATGTTGTTTTGTGCTCTAATGTGTGGTGTTTTATGTTGTAGGAAGCTTTTTAAGTTGATCAAGATGATATATATTTGATTTAAAAGCTAGAAATCAAGTGTAGACAACACCACAAAGCTTGGAAGGAATGGACAAAAACATAGGACAAAGCTTAAAAAATGTTGGACGTTTTGAAGTCCTTGCCGTGCCACGCTACCTAGGTGATGTGATAAGGCCACGTCATGCCCTTGTAAACTTTGTAGATGGCCAATTCCAGTCTTTATATACATTTTTGGTTTTCTACGCTGCCTACATGGCATGATACTGGTGAGGCATGCCCTTAGGTTTAAATCGGCAATTTTTGTCCTCCTATAAATAGGACACTTAGTCATTTAGTTAGAAATTTAGATGAACTTGGGAATTTAAGGTAGTCTAGAGATAACTTTAATTAGGGTTTTTCTCTCTTTACTTTAGTTTGTTTTAGGAATTTTAACATGGATTATACTCTTGTAATTCTTGTTATGTCTATGAGCGACTAAACACCATTTGTCGGGGTTAAGGCCAAGAACATGAGTGCTATTATTTTGACTTGATTTGGTTATGGTTGTTTATATTTATTGGTAGTTTGTTTTTCCTTATTATCACTATTATAAGGCTTCATGACCCTTAGATACGTACTATAACTCCATTTTAAACCCAGAAGGATGAATGGTAAGAGTAGAACTAGGGATGAATAGAGTAGGATCGTAATCTTCATTGAATGATGTAATGATTTTCACTTAGTACAAGAATATACATAAGTGTCCTATTTCAAGTATGGGATGAATATGAAACATTTAACTTAGTTCTCACATCCCCACTCAATGATGTAGTTGTGGGGGCTAAGTTAGATAATCAATTAGAAGTCTGAGAGGCCATAGTCGTATCATTGATCTTGTGAACCCCCAACCAAGATAACAAACATAACCAATGAGGTTCTATAACATAGTATGATTGTTCGCAGAGCCTTAACCTTGGGAATTTCCCATTGATAGTTCAAATCTTTACTTAATCATATCATTTAGTTTATTCATAGTTTTAACTTACAATTATTTTTTGTTATGTTAGTGCAGAGTTGATCTTAATAATTGAACTAGTCTGGAATTATTGTTAACACAAGTCTCTGAGGGATCAATACATGGCTTGTAAAAGGCCACTATATTACTTTGTGAGACAACGTACACTTGTATGTGTACTTGGGCGCAATAATAAAAGTGTTGAGAAGGATAAAGGAAAAGGAAAGATAGTCAAGTTAGTGTTGAAGACCATTCCATGACTGCCCCCTCTTTTTTCTTACAGATTGAAGAAGAAACAAGAGGAAGGGAAGTGCCAGAAGTTCTTATCGATGTTGAAGGAACTATCTGTTAATATTTCTCTCGTAGAAGCATTGGACCAAATGCATGGCTACGCTAAGTTAATGAAGGATTTAGTTACTAGAAAGCAGATGATGAGTTTTCAGCTAATGTTTATCATTGCAGTGTCATTACTTCTCGATCATTGGTTGAGAAGAAAGAGGTCCCTAGAGCATTTACTCTCCCATGTACCATTGGGTCCTTTAACTTTTATTAATCTTTATATGATTTGGGAGCTAGTATCAATCTAATGTCATTGGTAGCGTATAAGCAGTTGGGGTTGGGGGCAACCAAACCTATATTCATAAGGTTATTGATGGCTGGCCGAGCTGTAAGGAAACCAGTTGGTATTTTAGGTGATGTTTTGGTAAAAGTTGCATCCTTCATATTCTAATTGATTACATGATACATGACTATGAGGTGGACTTTCAAGTCCCAATTATCTTGGAAAGGCCTTTCATAGATACGGTTAGGGACTTGGTTGACATAGAGGTAGGGCAGATAAAGTTTGGGCTCAACAATGAGAAAGTAAATTTTAATATGTGTCAATCTATAAGATAGCTGAATGATATAAGAGTGGTGTCCAGATTGATACTGGTGACGATGATAAAGTGGTTGTGCCCATTGAGAGAGACTTAGGGTTGAGGTGTTAGCAACTATTATCATGAACTTTAACAATGATGGTATTGTTGAGTATGGAGATGGTGAGTGCATTGTATGTTAGAAGTTCTTATAATTATTTTCCAAAGAATCTAGATCTTGAAATAAATAATAGAACCACTCCTCCAGCTGACCATCTATTTACGAACCACCGGTTTTGGAATTAAAGGCCCTTCTATCTCACTTGCATTATGTATTTTGGGGCCGACAATTCATTATTGGTCATTATTGCTGCTTATTTATTAAATACATAGGTTGACGCATTGATTTTAATGTTGTAGAGGTTCCAGAGGGCCATAGAATGGACAATTACAGCCATTTTGGGGATTCTACCTAGTATTTTCACTCATAAGATATAGGTTGAACTGGAGTGCATACACAATATCGAGCACCAGCATTAATTGAATCCTTCTATATATAAGGAAGTAAATAAGGAGATCATTAAGTGGTTAAATATTGGAGTGGTTTAACCCATTACAGATAGTAAGTGGGTTAGCCTAGTTCAATGTGTACCCAAGAAGGGTAGGATCACTGTAGTCCCTAATGAGATAAAAGAATTGATGCCCATGATAATGGTTACTAGATAGATGCATGGATTATAGGAAGTTGAATACTTGGACACAAAAGGACCATTTCCCTATGTCATCCATGGATCAGATGCTTGACAAACTAGTAGGCAGGGGTTGGTACTATTTTCTTGACGGGTACTCTGGATACAATAAGATTTTTGTATCTCCCAAGGATCAGGAAAAGATAATTTTTAATTTCCCTTATGAGTTTTTTGCATTCAAGAGGATGCCATCCGGACTATGTAATGCTCTTGCCACTTTTCAACAGTGTATGATGTCTATATTTCTGACATGGTGAAAGACACTATAGAGATATTCATGGGTGACCTTTTGGTTGTTGGGGACTTCTTTGAAGATTGTTTGGCCCATTTGGACAATGCACTTCAAATATTTGAGAAATGTAATTTGGTGCTGAATTGGGCGAAGTACCATTTTATGGTAAATGAAGTTATTATTCTCGATCACAAAATCTCAAAGCATGGTATTGAGGTGGATAGAGCAAAGATTGAGATGATTGAAAAAGTGCCTCCTCCGGTCTTAGTTAAAGGTATCCAAAGATTTTTGGGTCATGTTGGCTTTTATAAGAGGTTCATCAAGGACTTCTTTAAAATTTCTAATCCCTTAAGCAAGCTTTTAGAGAAGGAGGTAAAATTTGTATTTGATAATGTATGTCTCATGGCCTTTGAGTGACTTAAGGAGCGGTTGATCTCGACTCCTATTATTGGTGTCCCCTGATTGGTCTTTACCATTAGAGGTTATGTGCAATGCTAGTGGAGTGTCCTTAGGTTCTGTCCTAGGTTAAAGATGTGAGAAAATCCTTCACTCGATCTATTATTTAGGAAAGGCAATAAACCCTACACAAAAGAACTATACAATCACTGAGTAGGAGTTACTTATGGTGATTTTTCCCTTTGATAAGTTCTAGTGCTATTTGATAGGGACCAAAGTCATAGTTCACACAAATCAAGAATCTTTGAGGTATCTAATGTCAAAGAAAGACTCAAGACTGAGGTTGTTACGTTGGATCCTTTTGTTGCAAGAATTTGACTTTGAGGTAAAAGATTGGAAGGGAACTGAGAACCAGGTTGTTGATCACTTATCTCACCTTGAGAGGAGGCAATGCAGAAGTTAGGGGATGAGATTGACATAGATGATATTTTTTCAGATGAGCTGGTCTTAGCAGCATCTCAAAACTTAATTCCTTGGTTTGCTAAATTTGCTAACTTTTTGCCAAGTGATCTTGTTCCAAAAGATTTGTCATTCCAGTAGAGAAAGTGGTTTATGCATGAGGTAAGAAAATTTTTTTGGGATGAGCCTTATCTTTTTCAGATTTATATAGATCGTGTTATTCATAGATGTAATCCCGAGATAGAGATAATGAGCATCCTTAAGGTTTGTCATTCATCACAGTTAGGGGTCATCACGGTAGTACTGACAAACCCCACAAAATTTTTTCAATATAGGTATTATTGGCAAATTATCTACAAGGATGCTCATGACTTTGGTCAAGCATGTGACTAGTTTCAACAATAAGGCAATATCTCACGAAAATATAAACTGCCCATATTGGTAAAGAGTGTGAATACCAATAGGACTGACTAATCAAGAAAGTTAGATGATGCTTTGTGGGCCTACCAGATAACTTTTAATACCCCCATAGGTACCTCTCCATATAAGCTTGTGTACAACAACGTATTCAACTAGCCAGTAGAACTTGATCACAAGGCATTATGGTTATTGAAAAAGCTTAATTTTGAGTGGCGTGATAAAGCTAAGTTAAAGATAAGCAAGGTGAAGGAGTTGTATTAATTCCTGCTTCTTGCTTATGACAATTCTGCTCTATACAAAGAAAAGATGAAGTTGTATCACAACAAAACATCAAGAAAAAAATGTTTGAGCCCGGTGATTTGGCCATGTTATATAATTCAAGACATTGTTTATTTCCTAGAGAGTTGAAGTCTAGGTGGTATGGATCATTCAACGTGGTTTGAGTATTCCTACATGGTTCTATTGAGTTGGAAGGTGATGGTGAAGCCCCATTCAAGGTGAAATAGAAATGGGTGAAGCACTATATAAAACCCTGATAAGGTGAAAGTATGTGTTCATATGAGCCTTGGAGAAGTCTGAGTAACCAAGGCAACAACATTATGCCACGACGTTAAATCAGGTGCTACATAGGAGGCAACCCATGGGCTGGTTGGTGAAGTCTGATTATCCAACTTAGTCACATCGTTCCATGATGTTAGATAAAGTGTTGTGTAGGAGGTAACCCATGTTTTGTACTTATTACATTATAGGTTAGCTTATGTGTTCAGTGTGCAGGGTTGGAGATTGACCAAAAGAACCTGAAAATTTTCTGGCTCGAGCTCCTTACGACTCGTTAGTAAGAGTCGTAGGGAGAAGGATCCTAGACTACCCCAGGTAAAAGATCTCTAGAGTCATGATGACTCTCAAAATGAGTCATTATCAGTGACAACGACTCATCACCTTGAGTCATCATGATTGGAGAATCCAAGTAAGGTTCCAGTCATAAAGGAGGGAGTCTAAAACTCATAGCTTATGGCTACGAGTCGTAAACATGACTTATTTTTGGGCCCGACATCATGGGCCCAATGGGTCGACCCAATCCACTTTCATAATTTAAAAATGGAATACAACTCCAAAATTGATTCTCCTTTCTGTTTATATGTCCATGACTCCCTCTATTGCTAATACCACTCTACTAAATCATAAAATACACTCATAACTCATCCCTAATCAACAAAGTTACAAAAAATGTCTCCAAAAGTTAATATTATCAAGAACTAGGGCAAAAAAAATTTGATAATCTCTAAAAGATCTAAGCAAATTATTCAAAGTAAGTATTATGCTATCATGTCTATATCTTAAGTTGATGCTAATTATGGTAGAAAATGCTTCGATTCTTTAGTTATATTTGTGTTCAGAGGGTCAAAACCCTCTTGTACTTGAAAAATATGATTGTTATCAATAAAATAGGAGTAAATGATTCTTTATGTTGCCGTGACATTAAATCAAGCGTTACGTGGGAGGCAACCCATGTTATCTTCTTATTATATTATAAGGTAACTTATGTGTTCAGTGTGCAGAGCTGGACATTGAAGAAAAAGAATAAAAATATTTTTGGTGTTAGCTCCCTATGAGGGACCCTATGAGTCATAAGGACATAGGGAGAAAGATTCTAGACCACCCCAAGTAAAAGATCTGTGGAGTCATAATGACTCTAAGAGTGAGTCGTTGTCTGTGACAACCACTCATCACCTTGAGTCATCATGACTAGAAAACCCAGGTAACGTTTCAGTCACAATAGAGAAAGTCTAAGACTCATAGCCTATGGCTATAAGTCATTACCATAACTTATTTTAGGGCCCTACATCGTGGTCCCAGTGGTTCGATCTGATCCACTATCACGATTTAAAAATGGAATACAACTCCCAAATTAATTCTGCTACCTTTTTAAATAGTCATGACTTCCTCTATTCCAAAACCGCTCCACTAAATCTTAAAACACACTCATAAATCATTGCTAATCAACAAAGTCATAAGACAAGTCTCCCAAAGTTGATCATCTCAAGAATTAGGGCCAAAGAAAATCAATAATCTCTAAGTGATCCAAGAAAATTATTTGAAGTAAGTATTATACTTTAAAGTCTATATCTTAAATTTATGGTAATTAAAGTAGAAAATGCTTAGATTCCTTGGTTAATTTATGTTCATAGGGTGAAAACCTTCTTGTTCTTGAATAATCTGGTTATTGTGAATACAATAGGAGTAAATAATATTTGCACTTAAAAAATAGATATGGGGATGAATTAGGAGTTTATTGTGCATGTTTAATTAATGGGGAAGTGTGAGTACCTATTGGGTATGTGAAAATTGAAAATCTAACCCTTTAAACAATCCATGTAATAGTAGCTATGGACTCTTAACGACTCATAGGGTCACCTAATGAGTCGTTACGTGACTTTTAGCCACTGGTAACATGGGTGAAAAAAGGGTTTTGGTCTCTGTTCAACTACGACTCACATTATGATTCATCGTGTCACCATATGACTCGTAGTGTGGACTCATACTGACGGGAAAGGAAAGGCATTAAGGTAATTTTTTTGGTCAAACTATGAGTGTTTGTGATTAGTCATTGTCTGACCTAATCACTCATTAGGAGGACCATATCCTGACCAATAAATGATTGATATACTTTCTCTTCCCCTATGAGTCTTCGAATGACTCGTATCCTCAGGAAACGAGTCGTACCCTAACTTCTAAGGTGTCCAGCTACTGAAACATGCTTATTCATTTTTCTTATTTATTTTTTCTTTTCTTAGGGTTAACTAATGTGTATGATTTAAAAGGTACATATGTCACCCAAGGTTGATTCCACCAAGAAGAAAACACCAAAGAAGAAAGACCGCCCCTCCACCCTATATCTTTGGGACGAGGCCACTAATAATAAGTCAAGTGGCTACATCAAAAATTACCCACTAGAAGGGGCAATAGAACTAAGAAAGTTCCTACCTCAAGGCTTAAAGCTACCTACTGGAGGACTCACCTCCAATCCCTAGGCTGAGGATGAAAAATCTAAGCCAATTACCACCACACTCACAGTCCCATTCTGATGAAGATGGTGAGTAAGAGTCTATCCCACAGGATGAGGACGAGGAAGCATATGATACAAATAGTGGGTTAGAAAATGAGAAATCTAAGCATAAAGGGTTGGATAATGAGGAAGAGGAGGAGATCAAGTTTAGTGATAGCCCGGCAGAGGTACCACCTCCTCCCCTACTTATTGATCCATTACAGATTAAGACTACCCCAATACCCATCATTAATTAGTGAGGGCACCTCAGGATGCAAGAACTATATGAGAGAGATAGTGCCATCACCCCTGCCACCTAAAGACCTAAGAGAGGGTTCTACCTAGACCCCAAACTGAGCACGGTGGGTATATTAGATATGCTATAATTTGAGGCTCACTTTGGGCAGTTTCATTTTGAGTGGATGACTAAGGCTCAAGGACAATATAGCTCGATATTAGTTTGGGAATTTTATATTACATATCAAATAAAGCTGAAGATGATTTATCCATTGCGGAGATTGTGGAAAGGTGGGGACCCTTTACATATAGTACTAATCAGAGGTATTTGGGTGAACATCTCAAGACAGGCTATTTCCTGATTTCTTCATAGTGGATGCTAGTGCATCATTTTTTGAGTCTCACAAATGGGGACAACATGCTCAGTACAAATTGGGTTTTCCTAGTTGTGGGAATCATAGAAGGCTATGAGATTGATGTAGCAAAGATTATAGCTTGAGGGGTTCACAACTGGGTGGTGAGCACGGACACCACCTTAGCCTTCTTGTTATTCTTGATATAGTTATTTTTGGATCAATGTATACTATTGATCTAGGGTGTGGATCAGTTTTTCCAAGTTTGGAGAACCACTATTTTGGGCCTGATATAATATTTTTCTAACCCCATTCAAAGACAAAGGTGAAGGCTACTTTATTTTGGAAGGCATTTTAGGCTGGAGGGCATGTTATTAATACTCTGGTCTTTGCCAATATTGGTGAAACTCCCACTGAGACTATCTATTTTGAGCCTCAGTCCTTGATAGATGCAGCTAGTACCTCTCAGGATCTGACTCTGCCTCCCACTTTGAGGCTATTTACCTTCAGGCCAGACCCCATTGGTTATGCTCTAGCCCACAGGATTTCTTGACTGACATGCTAAAGATATTGGATACACTAGAGCAAAGAGTGATGAATATTAAATCCTAGGTATAACCATTGGTTAAGAAGGAGATGTAAAGTGAGATTTGCATACCCAATTTAACGGGTTCAAGCAGCGAATTAGCTAGAAGTTTGTAGGCATTTAGGGAACAGATCTAGTAAGTATGCATGAGGAGTTGGTCATACTTTGAGAAATAATTAAGGATATGCATTCGAGGCCATTCCCTACTTAACGAATTAAGGAGATTCTGATAGAGAAGGTGTCAGATATCTGGGGCATAAAAAAAATTATTGAGAAAGAAGGAGGTGAGAGACCAAAAAGGAATAGGAAGAGAATAAATAAGAAGGATGATAAGGAGCTGGCCAAAGAAGCTAGTATTCAGTCTACACAGGACTACTAGTGAGGTTCCATGAGATGGGGGTGAGAGTCAGTAACTCTTGAGCGGTTGATGTGATAGCTACAACTGTAGTAGATATGAGTGGGAGTAGAGCTCTACCTCCAGATAAACCATTGAGCACACCAACCACCGTCGGTGCCAACACTAATGTGAGTGTCTAGGTTACCACTTGGACCACTACTGATAAGAGTAAGACCCATTTTGGGGCTCCCATATCGAGACGTTATGAGTTGGCACCTAGTGCACCCAGGTATGTCTTCACTCCCAATTTTTAAATTTTATATACACTATGGATAATGCTTATGCTATTATTTGGGTGGGGGTGTACCACAACCACCGTAGATTTTTATTATCGTGCTTCGTTTCCTATCGGTCGTAGTATGAGTATAGAAATAGAATGTCTAGGAAATGTTGTGTTTATTTCATGATGTTTTGTGTTATTTTGGTTATCTAGGATAAAAATAAGTACCTAAGGCAGTTAACGTATTATTCTTTCATTGTGCTTAAATGAGTTAGAAATTTAATTAACATTTGATAACCCTTCAAAAAAATATATTTTTGAACTGTGTGATTTGTATATTGATATGACCATTGTGAATCTTGTTATGGATTTAGGATTAGGTACATAATAATCATAGCTAATATTTTCATGAAGCGGATAGGTAGTAGTTTGTGATGCAACCCTATGCCATGTGTGTGTGAGATTTTTACTTAGTTTCCATTATCTGTTGAATCCAAAATTTCTCGATTAGTCTTACCTAGGCTGTAGAATAGTTGGTTAGGAAAGGATCGTAGTCCTATTTTTAAATTAGTCCACTATTAGCCTAAACGACCTTCTAAATGAAAATATGTATCCCTTGATGCATGATTTGAGCCTGTATAGTCCTATTTCCTTGTTTTCACCTTTCACCTTCCCACTATAGTTACAATGAAACTATTTTAGCCCTGGTCCTCCTTGGACATTGGACACCTCAACTCAAGTAAATTTCCTAAGTTAAGGGTGGCTATCATAAGGGTGCGTGATTAGAAGAGGGTATGAAGAAGGGCATAAATAAGAGGTAAAAAGTAGGGTTGGGTGTGACAGAAAAAAGAAAAAATGCAAGAAAGAAAAAAATATAGAATTTAAAGAAAAAAAGGGAGAAATAAGGGTGGAATAAAAGAAAAGTTGGTTGATAAGTTGGCCCCTAACTTAATTGTAGTGCCAAGGAGGCTTAGTCAGTAAATTCTCAAATGTACCATACCAGCCTCCAAGCCTATGTTACAAGCCAAGTAAAGTTCTACAGTGATTCTAGCTAGACTATTCGAAAACTATGGTAAAGAAAATAAGGGAAACTTTATGGTATTCTGTGCATATTTTTGGAACTACTTTATGAGTGTTAGTGTATTGTAATTGTCCCTACATTAACGTGCATTATTCTACTGAGTGACTGGGACTTCTTTGTTGTGAGGGTGCATGGGTTGTACTGCCAGTTGTTTCTTTATTTGGGTAATTTAATTTGTATATATGATT
Source organism: Capsicum annuum (assembly GCF_002878395.1). Taxonomy (NCBI): domain Eukaryota; kingdom Viridiplantae; phylum Streptophyta; class Magnoliopsida; order Solanales; family Solanaceae; genus Capsicum; species Capsicum annuum. The sequence goes on from NC_061115.1 coordinate 69,231,461, forward strand.
GATTATGTGTTGATAATATAATGTCATGGATTTACTCCCTTGTGTCACATTGTTGGGATGCATTGATTCACACAGTTTGTTTTGAAAAGATTAAAAATAGAAAGGGGCTATAATTTCAAGTTGAAAATGAAATTGTCTGCCATAGGTATCTTAGGTTCTCTTGGTTAAGCATCATGTGTTGTTTTATGTTATTTTGTTTTATTGCCTAAGTACATGAAAATATTCTAAGTTGAGGGAGTTTATATGCCATGGTTTCATGTTCAAACTCTTAAAATACACTCGTAACTCATCCTTAATCAACAAAGTCATAAAATAAGTCTCCCAAAGTTGATCTTCTTAAGAACTAAGGCAAAAAAAATTAGATAATCTCTAAAGGATCCAAACAAATTATTCAAAGTAAGTATTATGCTTTAATGTCTATATCTTAGGTTGATGCTAATTATGGTAGAAAATGCTTGGATTCCTGGGTTATAATTGAGTTCATTGGGTGAAAACCCTCTTGTTCTTGAAAAATATGGTTGTTATGAATAAAATAGGAGTAAATGATATTTGTGCTTAAAAATTAGATATGGGGATGAATTAGGAGTTTATTGTACATATTAATTCATGGGGAAGTCTGAGTACCCATTGTGCGTGTGAAAATTTAAAATCAAACCCTCTAAATATCTATGTACCAGTAGCTACGGACTCTTAACGACTCATACAATCAGCTAGCGAGTCATTACGTGACTTGAATACACTAGTAACATGAGTGAAAAGAGATGTTTATCCTCTCATCACACTACAACTCACATTATGAGCCATTATCTCACCATACGACTCATAGGTGGACTCGTAGTGACTGGGAAAGGGAAGGCATTGAGGTAAAGTTTCTAGCTAGACTACGAGTGTTGGTTACAAGTTGTTGTTTGACCTAACGACTCATTAGAAGGATTTATAGCCTGACCAATAAATGATTTATATACTTTCTCGTCCCTTACAAGTATCAGTATGCCTCTTAGCCTCTAGAAACAATCGTACCCTGACTTGTAAGGTGCCCAGCTACTATTAGAAAGAGCCTACCTCAGGGTTCTAATGCTGAACCATCGGAGGGCTCACCTCCACCCATCAGGTAAGTGTGAGAGTCTTGTGATTATCCTCGTAATAACATACATTATTCTACTGAGTGAGTGGGACGTCTTTGTTGTGAGGGTGCATGGGTTGGGTTGCTAGTTATTTTTTTGTTTGGGGAATGTAATTTTTATATGTGCTTGATGATGTGTTGCTAATGTAATTCCATAGATTGATTCCCTTGTGTCACATTATTTGGCTGTATTGAATCACAGAGTATTTTGAAAAGATTAAAAATAGGAGGGCGCTATGTTTTTAAGATAAAATTGAAATTGATTGCCATAGGTATATTATGTTTCTCTTTTTAAGCATCGTGTGTTGTTTGTTATTATTTCCTGAGGAAATGCAAACATTCTAAGTTGAGGGTGTTGATGTTCCATAGTTTCATGGCATTTGTTGCTTAAAACCTATGAAAATTTTCTAATACTTAGGCCATTTTGTTAGATATGATACGTGTTTTCTTGTGTGTCACAGGAAAATTAGGTTGGAAGTGGAGTCGATCAGTATAAGAAGTAGAATCTCTAAAAAGTAAAGTCACTACCTGGACTATGAGTCGTTGGGTGACTAGCCCAAGTAATGGGGAGATCAGAAAAGGCTATTTAATTAAGGATTATAGTTGAGGCTGGCTATGGCTCGTTGGGTTTGATAACGAGTCTTATGATGGTTTCATTCTGAGAAAAATCAGTTAAAGACCTAAAGATATGCATATTAAAGCCCTAGGGGAAACAACAGACTACTACAAATCATCATGTCAGGCCATGACTTATAAGGAAAAATCATGCTGATGACAAAGAGGAATGTTCTGAAAGGTAAAAATAGACTAGAGTGACAACGAGTCCAACAATGACTTATATGGTCTCATAACAAGCCGACATTACTAAGTATAGGAAAGAGACAACAGAGCTTATAATGAGTCATCGTCAGTCCAGATGACTCTTTTCCTTAGGCATAACCACTTCCAACTTTATTTTCCTATTTTGTTTTCATGATGTTTTCTTTGTTATTTTGAGAAACTATAAATACCCCTTGGATATTCTTGTAATAGTCTATGCAATCATACTTTTCACAAACATATATTTGATTCTAAGATTAACTTTTGATCTTGGAATATTTTTGTTCTTGGTTATTGGTTGATTAATGGTTTGAGACTTTGGGTTTTTATTTTTCATTGTTGTGAGATTACTTCTATGCCTTCTTTGTTGAATTCTGTGGTGTTTCTTGCAACTATGAGTGGCTAAATCCCATAGTGAGGGTTGTGGGAACCCTGGTAAAATAATAAAGTAGGGGAAGTGTGAGGTTCTTCTAGATTATTATTTACACCTAAATTGTGATCTTCTTTAGTTTAATTGTTTTCTTAGCAGGGGACAATGCTAAGAACTTTCCTGTATTCGAGATCATTTTCACAAGAGATATTGAGATCGGGAAAAAGGGATTACAATAATGATTTGAGGCTATCAACCCTCGTATAATAACTTGAAACCCACGAGGTCATAGTTAAACTAGGACCAAATAAAAGGGTTAGTAAGGCGACACCCGAAGACTCACAAGGTGATGGATGAGATAGACCAAAGCATTCATAAGACAATTGGTAATACCTAGATTGTCAGATTTTGCATGTGTGGTGGCGAGATAACTGGATTGAGCACAAGAAACCTACGGAGTTAGGAAGCTAGGGGGACACAATCCTAGTGTTCATCTCAGATTTCTTACAACCAAAAGCATTTAAAGCTTGTTACTTTTATTGTTTACTGCAAATTCCCCCTATTTACTTTTCTGAACTTTCAGCTACTTCTACAAGTTTGAGAGACAGATTTTACCTATTCCCTATGGGATCAACCCCAACCTAGTTGGATTACTATATTTGAACAGGTACTGCATTATATTTTCTTGGAGGGTATAGTTTGGGTGACATCAGGTGGCCAGTCATAGAATTTTAGGGAGGAATTTGCTTGAGATATTCTATAGATCCTTAAATGCCAATACTAAAGTTGTTACTGATACTATCACAGGTGGGGATTTCATGAGCCTTCGATGGGAATTAACTATGGAAATCTTAGATTGGGTCTCTAATACTAACCAAGGATGGCAAACTCAGGAGGTAGAAAGAGGAATTGGTACCTATCCTATTAGTGCTTCCAGTGAGTAGAGAACTATAAATGACATGAATAGCTCAAGAGGTTGCATAACTGAGGATGGATATTGGGATATTGACCAAGCAATTTGCAACTATGACTTCAGAATAGGTAAATGTTATGGGTGCACAAGGTAAATCCCCTAGGTTGTATGATTATGATATTAGGGAGGAAGTAAAGTACTTGGATCTAGAGATAGTCTATTTTTAATCCAATGGATAAGGTTTAAATAAGGACTCTTTGAATTTAAGGCAAGGGAATCAAGGTTGAAACTATTATGGGGATAGATATAGGGATCGGAGCAGAGAGATAGATGGTGAATGGGGTCAAAAGGTTAACTACAAAGAGAAGGGTGGTGCATATATTCCATTGGGGAATCAGGATACTGATTCAAGGATGGAAGCTTTGCTGTCTATGTTGGTTAAGGGTTCAGAGAATTAAGAGAGTTGCCTCAAAGAGATTAAGGTAGATATTTTGGGATTGATCTAGAAAGTAGAATCACATGCTACTACAATTAAGTAGCTTGAGCTGCAAGTTGGACAAATGTTGGTTACTTTGAATCAGCATCAACAAGGAATGTTTCTGAGCAATACTGTACAAAATTCAAAGAACGATAGTCATTGCTTATCCATCACCATTCGGAGTGGAAAGGCAACTATTAATCCCCCTATGCCTATAGTTAATTAGGTTTGGGATGATGTTGTGGATATTGATGATGCACCCGAGGTGGAATCTGAAAAGTTAGTGACTACTGGTAAGTCATTACAAAAATCAACAAGTGTGGATAAGCGAGTTGATAAAGATAAAGGTAAGGGGAAAAATATAGAGCCTATAGTGAAGACCATTCCACGACCTCCTACCTTTTCCTCGGTAATTGAAGAAGAAGCAAGAGAAAGGGAAGTATCAAAAGTTTGTATCAATATTTAAGAAACTGACTGTTAATATTCCTCTTATGGAAGCACTACAGCAGATGCCTAGCCATATAAAGTTTATGAAAGATCTAGTTACTGAGAAGTGTACAGTGAGTTTTAAGCCACTGATAAAATACACTATTATAGTGTTATTTTTTCTCAGTTTTTAGTTAAGAAGAAAGAGGACCCCAGAGCTTTCACTATTCCTTGAACTATTGGTTATTTGAATTTTTCATGAGCATTGCATGACTCGAGAGCTAGTATTAATCGTATGTCGTTGGTTGTGTACAAGCAGTTGGGTTTGGGTTCACTTAAGACAACGTTGATGAGATTATTAATGGTCGATCGGACTGTGAAGAAATTGATTGATATTTTGTATGCTGTTTTAGTGAAGATATCCTCCTTTATATTTCCAACTAATTTTGTGATCCTTAATTGTGAGGTAGATTTTGATATTTTTATTATCTTAGAGAGGCCCTTCCTAGCCATAGGTAGTGCATTGGTTGACATGGAGATGGGACATATGTAATTTAGGCTCAATGATGAACAGGTTACTTTTAATATGGGTGAGTCAATATGGAAGCCAAAAGACATGAGAGTAATATCTTTAAAGACACTATTGAGGATGATGCAATGAGTGTGCCCATTGAGGAGAAACTTAGTATTGAGGCACTAGAAAAATGATCAAGAACTTTGACAGTGATGGTATTGATAAATATGATGAGATGGTGAGTGCACTCTATGGTAGAGGTTCTTGTTCTTATGCACCGTAAAAACTAGATACTATGTTGAAGAACAGGGCATCTTTGTTATCTCAACAATTTATTGAGGAGCCAAAGATCTTGGAATTAAAGGCCCTCCCTTCTCACTTGTATTATGCATTTTTGGAAGTCGATAATACCTTATCGATCATTATTGCAGCTGAATTGGTAGATACACAGGTAAAGGCATTGATTTAAGTATCACAGAGATTTAAAAGGGCCATCGAATGGACTATTGCAAACATTGTATGAATATTACCTATGATTCATACTCATAAAATTCAGCTTAAACTAGATTGTTTGCCTAGAACCGAGTACTAGCATTGTTTGAATCCACCTTTGCAAGAGGTAGTGAAGAAAGAGATTAATGGTTAGATATATGTGTGGTTTATCCTATTGCAGATGGAAAATAGGTGAGCCCAATTCTATGTGTACCTAATAAGGGTGAGATCACCGTGGTCCCAAATAAGAAGAATGAGTTAGTGCAATAAATCGTATATAGGAAAATCCAATAGCATGTTATTTTAATTTTTGCTTCATCTTCACAAAATTAATTAACTAATGCATTTACAAAGTACACAAAATTGATTGTCATATATTTTCTTCTTTCCAATTTACTTAATACATCTATTTAAAAAATAATCATTGGCCTATAAGATCGATTACTGGATGGAGAGTGTGCATCGATTACCAAAATTTGAACATTTAGATACAAAAGGGTCATTTTCCTATGTCATTTATGGATCAGATGCTATATAAACTTGTGGGAAGAGGTTGATTCTATTTTATTGATGGTTATTTAGGATATAATCATATTTCTATTGCCCCCAATGACCAAAATAAGACTACTTTTACATGTCCATATGGTACTTTTACATTCAAGAGGATGCCATTCAAACTTTGCAATGCTTTTTCCACCTTTCAACATTGTATGGTGTCGATATTTTCTAATATGGTGGAGTATACTATTGAGGTTTTTATGGATGAATTTTTAGTTGTGGGAGACTCATTTGATGATTGTCTAGCCCATTTGACCAATTCACTTAGGAGATATAAGGAGTGCAACCTAGTTTTAAATTGGGAAAAGTGCAAATTTATGGTGAAATAAGGGATTATTCTCGGATACAAAATTTTAAAAAGGGGTATTGAGGTTAACAGGACGAAGAGATAAGTAATTGAAAAGTTATAAGTAATTGAAAAGTTATCTCCTCCAGTTTTAGTTAAAGTTAGTAGAAGTTTCTTGGGTCATGATGGGTTTTATAGGAGGTCATCAAGGAATTCACTAGAATTTATACTCCACTATCCAAAATTTTAGAGAAAATGTTTGATGATGCTTGTCTCAAGGCCGTTGAGTTCCTTAAGGTATGGTTGATCTTGGTTCCTATTATTGTGTCTCTGAATTGGTACTTACCTTTTGAGGTGAGGTGCAATGCTAGTGGTGTGGATTTAGGAGTTGTCCTAGGCTAACAATGTGAGAAGATTTTTCACCCCATCTACTCTACCAGCTAATCATTAAACCCCACACAGAAAAATCATACAGTTACTAAGCAGGAGTTACTCACAGTGGTTTTTGATTTTGACATATTCCAGTCCTATTTGATAGGGACTAAAGTCATTATTCATACTGATCATGCAGTGTTGAGGTATTTGATGTCGAATAAAGATGCTAAGATAAAGTTGATTTATTGGGTGTTATTGTTGCATGAATTTGACATTGAGGTGAAATATCAAAAGGGAACTGAAAACCAGGTTGCAAACCACTTATCTTGTCTCGAAGAGGAGGCAATGCTGAAATTAGGAGATAAGCTTGAAATTGATTATACATTTCCAAATGAGCGGGTCTTGGCATCATTTCATGACTTAATCCCCTGGTTCGCTGATTTTGCTATCTATTTGTCAAGTGACCTTCTCCCAAAAAATTTGTTGTTTTAGCAGCGCGAATGATTCATACATGAGGTATGCAAGTTTTTTTGGGATGAGCCTTATCTATTTTAGGTGTGTTCAGATGGAGTTATTCATAAGTATATTCCTGAGGTAGAGATGACGAGTATTCTTGAGGATTGTTATTCATCACTAGTTGGGGGTCATCATGGTGGTACCCTTACAGCCCACAAAATTCTACAATATGGGTACTATTGGCCGACTATCTACAAAGATGCCTATGATTATTCTAGGGCTTGTGATCAGTTTCAGAGGCAAGGAAATATTTTGCGGAAACATGAACTCCCCATGACACCTATTTTGGAGTAAGAGTTATTTGATGTGTGCGGAATTGATTTCATGGGTTCTTTTGTGAGTTTCTATGGGATGAAGTATATACGAGTGAAAGTTGACTATGTTTCTAAATGGGTGGTGGTAGTTGTGTTTCCCAATAATGAGGGTCGAAGTGTCACCGCATTCTTAAATAAGATTAGATGATACAATTTTGTCCTACTGGATTGCTTATAAAACACCATACATTCCTCCCATATCATATTTTGTACAGCAAGGCATAACACTTGTTGGTTGAAATTGAGCACAAGGCACTATAGATGTTGAAAAACTAAATTTGAGTGGAGTCATGCTGCAAATATATAGATGAGTAAGGTGAATGATTTGGATGAATTTTAGATTTGAGATTATGAGAGTTCAGCTTTGTACAAAATGAAGATGAAGTTGTATCATCACAAAAAGATTAAGAAAAGAGTATTTCAACCCGGTGACATGGTCTTGTTATATAATTCAAGGCTTCGCTTGTTTCTTGGAAAGTTAAAGTCTAGTGGTATGGACCATTCACTGTGGTTAGAGTATTCCCCTGTGGTGCACTTGAGTTTAAATGAGATGGAGAAGCCCCCTTCAAAGTGAATGAGAAATGTGTTAAGCACTATATGGGAGTTACTGAGGAAGTTAAGGTTTGTGTTGATATAAGCCTTGACAAAGTCTAAGTAGCCAAGGCAATCGAGTCATGCTGTGTTTAAATTAGATGCTTCATAATTGGTAACCCATGCGCTTTTTGGTAAGTTTGAGTATCCAACATAGCCACGTCGTGTCATGACATTAAATCAAGCATTTGGTTAGGAGGCAACCTATTGTTTCAGTGTTTACTTTGCTCTTGTTTTTGTAGAATTAAAGCATGGGAAAACACCAGGAATTTAATAAAAATTGTAAACTTTAGACAAGTCTAGGTAAATAGACTTACGGACCCACTTGCGGGGGTCATAAGTCCTACCTACGATAGGTAAGTGGTGTCGTAGACATAAAAATATATTTAGGGGATTCATGGGTCTCTAAAGTTGTACTTACAAACCCACTTATGGGGGTCGTAAGTACAACTTATGACTCTACTTACAAAGGTCGTCAAAACCAAAGAAAAATAAACTGCATGGTTACTTAAGGTAGAACCTATGGCTATTGTAAGTACCACTTATGGGCCGTAAGTGGCCCAATAATTTGAGAAAAAATGAGTGGTCGGATTTTTTAAACCTCGGCCGTGCCTAAGTGACCCGACCCAATCCGACAAAACCCTCAGCATTAAAAAACCCAAAACACTATCCTATTCCCTCACTACTTCCATTTTTAAAATTCCCACTTAAATTCAAACTCTCTGCCCTCTTCTTCACACTATAAAGGCAAAGAGACCCAATTGACCTCCCCTCACTTGCAAACACGGATAGTAAAATTGGGGCTTTCATCAAGATTAATCAAAATTTACTTTCAACATCTGAAATTTAAGGTAAAATTCTTGGCTCCAACTAGTTATGCATTGTGTTATTGACAAAGGACTTGAGATAGTGCTCAAAGTAATCTTAAAAGTATATCAGATATCACGAGTCTTGATATTTAGGGATCCTAGAATGGTTAAAAATTCGAACTTGTTGCATAAATTATGTTAGAGAATACATGTGATCATATAATATGTAGAAGTAGAAGTTGAATAGTAAAGGGAAAAGCCCGAAATTACTTGTGCAATGCCTATGAACTTGAATTGGTGTATGTTTTAGTGTATGAAATTTGGCCAAAAGTTGCATTATACACTATGTAGGATGAGAATTTTGAGAAAAAAATTGGAGTACCTTACGTAGGGTACTTATGCAGGCACTCATAGGCCTAATAAGTAGTTCTTTTGAGGGCATAAGTGGCCTCATAAGTGTCAAGCTTGAAGCCTTGAAACTTTAGGTCTTTGTTTGATACTTACCAGGGCACGTATGACCCTCGTAAGTATAACCTACGACCCATAGGTGGGGTCGTAGGTACCCTTCCTTGGGTAATCTAATTTTTTTAAAAAAAATTATTCCTTTCTAGTGTTTCAGGCGCTTACAATTACTTTTTCAAGTATGATGGAAGAGAAAGTAGCACAAAAGAAGGGCGTTCAGTCTAGGATCTATGATGAGTCTCCTGATTACACGACCCAAACCAAGGCCAGTCGTGTCAGGTATCCCAAGTCTAACTAGGTTCGATACCACCCCCAATACCCAACCGTAACCGCCCTATACCCTATGTCGAATAAATTCTGAACATGTAACAAGATAAAACAATAACAATTCAAGTACATTAAATAAAGTCTATAATCATAATCCAACAACCTCAACCAACTATCTAACCAGTGCAAACCCTAATGTCAATACCAATACCAAGGTTTACACCAATACTGACACTGCCCATGCCTATAGTTGTTCATATTTTTTTTTAAAGTTCTATGGGCTAGGCTATTCAACTTTATCATCAAGCACATTTCTTGTCTTTTAAGCACATGTGTTAGAAACCTTACATACACCTTTCTTGTCTTTTATTTGATCATCTTTACCCAAATATAAACACCCCCCCCCCCCCAAACTTAGTCTTACGCGTATAATCCATTGTTTAGAATCATGCAACGCATCAAAGGAGGTTAAGTTCCAAAAGAGAGATTTTTAAAAGAGTTTAGGTGTTTTAGCATAGATAACATTACAATAAGAAAGAAAGATGGGAAAAAAAGGCTCAAATGAGCTAACTGAGGAATAATGTTAAGGTGAAAATTTGGCTATGTGACGGGTCATAAAGGGCCTCGAGTCATCCTTCAAACAAAGCTTGCCTAGAGTTTTTCTTTGAATACACTCGGGGAAAGTTATAGGCCACACATATGCACAAGAATTATTCAAAAATCTCACCACTCATGGCATCGTACTCATAGAGCAAAACATTAGTCTCCCAACTTATTTGAGAAATTTGAGATTCATAAGTTACTCCGAGTCAACGACTCATCCTTGTACAGAGAGATCCAATAATTGAATTTAATGGTCTCACTTAAAAGAAAGCTCAAAACATCCTTGATCTTACAACTATATTTTTTATTTTTCTTAAAAATACTTCATTCCATGCCAATGACATTTTGGAAGTATTTTTGAATTTTTGCTTCTTCCTAGTTAACCAAAATGACTAGATACTTCACCTAAGTATGTCACCTCATCATCCCTCATGTGCGAATTATCACTCGGTTTGACAAAGAAACTTAACTAAAATAAAAATAAAAATCAAAAGAAAGAGAATGAAATTTTGCTCCTTAGGAAAGAATCGAATTTCGAAGAAAACCCTTGGAGTTTTTTAGACACGTATATAAAAAAGGTGACAAGAGCAATGCATATATCGGATACCATATTTATATCAAGCGCATGACACAAATTCAACAACAAAAAGACAATGTTTGACATCATTATTAAAATGCCCGACAAGGGCTCATACAAAGAAATGTCAATAGTGATAGTAAAAAAAATAAAACAAGCCCCACGAGGGCTAAAGTAAATAAACATGAAAAAATGTAGAGTGTACACATAAACATCAAAGTAATAACATAGAGTATGTCCATCCAATTTGTCCAACCAAGTTCCATAAAGTGAAACAGTAGGTACTGACCATCAAACGAATCATAAAAGTGTCCTACCCCCCACTGAAGATATTGCATTGTCCCCAATGCAAAAATAAAAAAAAATAGAGGAGGGTAGAGACTCTCTGTGGCGCACTAGGTGATCGGATCCTTGCTGGTGAATGATTGCACTATCTCTATAGGAACCTCATCGGACTGGGATCCTCTCATCGAGCCTGCTATGAAGGGTGACTCATCATTATGTCGAGTTCTAAAGCTAGCCCAAACCATCTGTGCATGCTCCTCACCCCTGGATAATTGTAAGGCAAGATCAACCTATCAGGCCATAAGTATCCCCTCTATAAGATCAACCTTGTCCTCATTATCAATGTCTCATGACCCTCTCCAAACAAATCATCAAATAGAAGCACTGGACTAGAAGTCTCCAGCAATCTCTGCCTTATCAAGATCGAAGGAGGGATGTCCAGAGTGGAACTCCGCACATAAACTATGAAGGTATGCCCTCACAGATGCCACCTCCTCGCAATCTCCCCTCACAAACTATTAAGGTATACCCTCACAGATGCCACCCCCTCACAATCTCCTCTCACCTCAAGTGTGGCAACTCCTTGCTCTAACTTTTTTACACGGGTATGTAGAGGTGCTATAGCAGCCTGAATAAACTGGGGAATATCCTCCACCAATCCGGTAAGAGTAGTATTGTTTTCAAAAGTCATGGATGCAACCTTGGAAAATGTCATCGTAGAAGACCGTGCAGATTATGTAGGCTGAGGTGGTGGTGTGGTACTTGATGATGAAGGAGTATTGGTGGAATCTTGATGAGTCTCAGCATCAAGTGCAGAATCTAGAGGGATCTCCATTCCCTCTAACCTCGACAACCCTTTCGCACTTGAGTCTACCAAAGCCAAAGCTTCATTCTTTATGCCTATAGGGTTATCCTCATCCTTGAAAAGTGTGATTTCAATTACTCTGGTATATATAACCCGTCTATCAATCTTAGAGAGTAGCAAAACTTTGAACTTAAGGCAAAGAAGAGATATGAGTGTCGGAAAGGGCAATAAAGTGCTCGATTTCTTTGACCTAAACTTTATCATCTCCGCTATCAACTCACCCGGATTAATAGCAATTTTATCCATGATTAATCCGACAATGATAGCCCTATCAATTGTGATATCTTGATTATTTATTGAGGGGAGTAGACGGTTACCCACAAAACTAAGCCAATGGTTGGCTTGAACCAAAATATCTCGCCTCTTGATTTGACCTACACCATTAACCCATGGAGGAAGGCACTTAATAATTACCCTAGCAAGCTATGAAAAACTTTGGCATCTTCCAAATATCATCTTCTTACATTTCACCGCAGAATCTAAGTCACAAGAAAAATAGAAAACATTGATCTCCGAGGCCGTGCAATGACTTCCACTCCTCGAACTAATACACTCTCAAGACACGGTTGTTCAGTAATTGGCAATTTATATTTTTGTTCATTGTGCCAAAAAATGTAGGAAGGATAGAATTCCCAAACAATTTTAGAGAAGTAGCATAGTGGGTGAGTGAAAGGCGTCATATCCGTGAAGAGATCTCATACCCATTCTCTAACCTCGGTAATGATTTCATGAAAATAGGTGCCAACTCCCTTCATGCTAAAGACCTTCTCGAGATTGAAGCCTCGAGTAGTTACCCAATCATGATATAACTTCTTCACACCATCCATACTAAACCGAATGTTATCCGATTCCTTTCCACACTTCCGTGTACGATCAATGGTAGCTTGGACATCCGAGACTTTTGGACCATCTTTGGAGACAGGTTCTTTCCCCTTGTAGAAGTAGCTTTTTCTTTGCCTTTATCTAGCGCATTACCCTTTCTTACTTCTTGTGGAAAGTTCTTCCTTGGAGACATACCTATGAGCAAGAAACAAAACAAAACCAAAACAAAAGATAAAAGGTAAAACATGTTTTTGGAATTTTATATGTTAAGAAATAAAATTAAATATAAGAAAAGAAAATGTTTGTTTGATAGATGCAAGGTAACTTCATCATTAGAGCTCATGGGAAACATTCATTACAATTCGGGACCATGGAATTTTATATGTTAAGAAATTAAATTAAAGATAAGAAAAGAAAATGTTTGTTTGATAGATGCAAGGTAAATTCATCATTAGAGCCCATGGGATTCATTCTTTCATTCATTCATTAGATCCATACTAATCATTTGGGCCCTAATTATCTCATATTTCACAAAACTAGTTCACAGGACATCCAAAACCTCCAATGGAAACAGGAATAACCAATGCCCTTAAGAATGATGTCATCCAATTTATGTTAGGCAAGGCAAGCATTAATGTCTCACGATTAGGCATAGTGACCAACAAGAACCATGGATGCCATATTTCTCAACAAACTCCCTCAACCAATGACTACTGAATATTTCATTTTCAGGATCAATTATACTCATAATGATGCATAAAAAATGACCACATTATGCCCTAAGGAGAATCACATTGACCATTACAAGTATACAAGACATTTCTCTCTTATTGTCATTTCAACATACACATGGTAGGCAAGCTAACTAAGAACTTGGAGAAAGAGAATAGAAGCACAAGAGACATGCTCATCTCACCAAATCATCTCTAAATACATGTAAGATTCTCATATTATAATACTTGAGATACCCACCACACAAAATAAGCAAGAAAATTTTAATGGACATTTTGTCAAACAAATGGTGCACTAGCTTCATTTAAGAGAGTATCATAAATCGAACTAGTGAAACAAGGCACCAATGAAAACATAATTATTCTAAAAAGTATTCATCATCCCAATAAGTTTAGAAAAACCAACTTTAAATGACCAATTATCATGAGGTATGAAGCATTATGTCCATTCTTTAAGAGAGTTTAAAAGTGAAACCATGGAAGAACATACATTTGATGATTTAAGAGAGGAGAAAAATTGAAGCACATGTCCAAAAGAATTATCTCACTTCTTGTTACCTTAATTATTTGTAAAGAAAGAGATAATGTTGAGTGAGAGAGAAAGGAGTTATTAAGATGGAGTTGTAATGAGGAAGTTTCAGTGTTTACTGCTTTTGGCATTATTTTAAGTGTTTAAATGACTTTGGGCTGACCGAGTCGGGTCAGCTCCATAAAATCCGACCCATATTGAAGACACCCACTATTTTTAAACTCACCTGTATCCCATCTTCTTTGCATCTATGGATGGACTGCTTAAGCAGTTTAAGTGCAAATCGGGACAGAATGTAACAGCTTCCCTGTGTCCAACATGTGACTAACCTATGTCTGGACTGCTGTAACAGGTCCAAGTAGTTTACCTTCAGTTTCTCTACCTGGGATAGAACCTCTTGCATTCTAGATATGTCTGGCTTGCGTCTGGACTGCTACAGTATATCCAGCGTAGGTCAATCCAGTGTGACTGCTGCGATTTTGTTCCAAATATTTGCCATCTGCATTCCAAGTTCTTAGCACTGCAGCTATCCTGCTCAAGCAGATCCAAAGCATGATTCCAATATCTCGATACATGATTTTTTTGGCACAAATTTTTTTGCTTATAGCTTAGTTTCGAGCCTCCGAGCCAACCTTCTTGCATCCCTATTTTATGATATTTCATACATCAATCAAAAATAAGAAAAAATTAGTATCAAAAACATTTAAAACATCAAAAATAAATCTTGGGTTGCCTCCCAAGAAGTGTCGTAGTTATAGTTGTGGCACGACATTACTTAATCATCATTTTGGATCTTTGAAGCAAAACGACTCAACCTTAGCTGTTCTGGGTACGCCCATATAGTAGTGCTTCAATTTTTGCCCATTTACCATGAATTTCTTCTTCTCGTGATCTTCTAACTCAATAGCTTCATTAGGATAAATATTTGAGATAATGAATGAGCCCGACCACTTTGATCTAAGCTTCCTAACAAAGAGTTTCAATCTTGAATTAAAGAGGAGGACATCATCACCCACATGAAACTCTCGCTTTATGATTTTGGAATCATGCCACCTCTTCATCTCCTCTTTGTACAACACGGAGCTCTTATATGCTTTGAGTCAAAACTCTTCCAACTCATAAAGTTGATTTACCCTTGATTTTGACGTGTCCTCCCAATCCATATTCAACTTCCTCAAAGCCTATAAATCCTTATGCTCCAACTCAACAGATAAGTGACAAGTTTTCCCAAACACTAATTGGTAGGGGGACATATGACTAGGAGTTTTATATGCCGTTCTATATGCCCAAAGATCATCATCGAGTTGTCTTACCCAATTCATACGACCAACATTCATGATTTTCTCAAGGATGGACTTGATTTCACGGTTCTAAACTTAAACTTGGCTACTAGTCTAGGGGTGGTAAGAAGTAGCAACCTTATTCTTCACCCCATACTTGTCAAGAAAAGCACCGAAGATTTGATTACAAAAATGAGAGACCCCGTCATTAATAATTGCCCTTCTGCTGCCGAACCTTGTAAAGATATACTTCTTCAAGAAAAAAAGTAACACTCTTACCTTCGTTGTTTGGTAAAACAATAGCCTCCACCCACTTTGAGACATAATAGATGGCTACCAAGATATATTTGTTACCATATGAACTCAAATAGGGACCCATAAAGTCGATCCCCCACACGTCAAATAGTTTAACCTCGAGATTGGGCTTAAGAGACATTTTATGCCTCCTCAAAACACCACCTTGTATTTGGCATTGAGGGTATGTTTTGGAAAACTCATGAGCATCTCTATGAAGGGTAAGTCAATAGTATACACTTTGAAGAACCTTAATGGCCATTTGGATCCCACAATGATGACAACCGAATGGAGAAGAGTGACAAGCCTTAAGAATATCTCTTATTTCCATTGCCATGACACACCAACAGATCACACCATCTGCACACTCCCTAAAAAAGAATGGTTCATCCCAAAAATGCTTTTTCACATAAAATAGGAACTGCTTCTTTTGATAATGATTGAACTTATTGAGAAGCACACCGCTCATAATATAGTTAGCATAATCCGCATACCAAGGTGTAATACTTCCCGAAAGTGACATGACTAGCTAATCGGGGAAGGTGTCATCAATATCAATCTCACCCAACTTCTTATGATTGGATTCAAGGCAGGAAAGATGGTCAGCTACTTGATATTCACACCTCTTTCAATCTTTTACTTTAAAATCACACTCCTGCAAGAGCAATATCTACCTAATCAATCGAGGCTTTGCCTCTTTCTTTGCCATGATATATCTAAGAGAAGCGTGATCCCTATGTACAACCACTTTCATGCCTAAAAAATAGGCCCAAAACTTTTTAAAAGCATACACCACTACTAAAAATTCTTGTTCCATAACCGTATAATTACGTTAAGCATCATTCAACATCTTGCTTGCATAGTAAATCAGGTGGAACAACTTCTCTTTTCTTTAGCCAAATACTGTACCTAGAGCAACACCACTTGTATCACACATTAATTCAAAGGACGATGACCAATCTGGGGCTACTATGATAGGAGTCAACACAAGGAGTTCCTTGAGACAATTAAAATCCTTTACACAATCATTATCAAATTCAAATTTTACCTATTTTTCAAGAAGCTTGCACAAAGGATGAGCTATCTTTGAGAAATCCTTAATGAAACGCCGAAGAACCTAGCATGACCAAGACAACTTCTAACTCCCTTCATGGAGATCGGTGGGGGTAACTTAGAAATCACCTCAACTTTTTCTTGATCCACTTGGATGCCCTTTCCCAAAACTTTGTGGCCTAGGACAATGCCTTCCTTGTCCATAAAGTGATAGTTTTTCCAATTCAAAACAAGATTAGTCTCTACACATCGTTCAAGTACTTTACCTAAATAAGTAAGTCAAGAATCAAATGAATCACCAACCACAGAGAAGTCATCCATGAAAACCTCCATTGTATCCCCTACCATATTCCCAAACATAGACAACATACATCATTGGAACGAGGCCGGTGCGTTGCATAACCCAAAGGGCATGTGCTTGAAAGAAAATGTTCCATAAAGACAAGTGAAGGTGGTCTTTTCTTGGTCTTACGAGGAAATACAAATTTGATTGTACCCTGAGTAGCGATCAAGGAAGCAATACCAACCTCGACTGGCTAGTCTATCTTATATGTGATCCATAAAGGGCATGGGAAAGTGTTTTTTCTCGGTCCACGAGTTTAATTTGTGATAACCCATACATACTCTCCAACCCATGACCTGATGCATAGGTACAAGATCATTATTCTTATTTGGGACCACCTTTATGTCGCCCTTCTTGGGAACACATTGGACTGGATTCACCCACGTTGTTGAAATTTGGTAGACAACTCCCGTATCAAGCCACTTAATGATTTCCTTCTTGACCACCTCTTGCATCGGTTGATTTAGAGTTCTTTGGTGTTCCACACTAGGAACATGATCAACACTTTACTTGATTTTATGAGAGCAAATTCCAGGACCAATTCCTATAATGTCCGCTACAGTCCACCCGATAGCACGAGTGAACTTTTTCATAATTGATCTCCAGGCATCCACTTGAAAAGGTTCAAGATCACCTGCAAAATTGATCGACAACGGGTTGTTCTCAACCAAGAAAACATATTAGAGATGAGATGATAATGACTTAAGTTTGAGTTGAGGTGGTTCAATAATAGACGGCTTGGCGGATAGACTCTCGTGATTTTTCAAATCAAGATCCAATTTGACCAGGTTCTTGGTGTAAGATCCAAGACCCATCAATGAAGCTACCACCTCATCATATTCTTCAACCACCTCACTCCCAAGGTTCCATAATACACCCACCAAGGGGTCATCCACAAGTTTCATTTCTATGGTGTTAGTCACTTCATAATTTATCACATCAATTACCAAAACCACTTGCAAGTCTATCGGTTGTTTCATGGACTTTTACACATTGAAGGATACTTTTTCATTGTTCACTTGAAATTTCATCTCCCCATATTTCACATTCACTAAAGACCTTTCGGTACCCTAGAATGGTCTACCAAAAATGATTACGACCTCATGATAGATCTCACAATCAATAATAATAAAGTTAGACAGAAAGATAAATGGGTCAACTTTTAATAAAATATCATATAACACACCAACGGGCATTTTGATTGAATGATCGACCATTAGAAGCTTGATAGTGCTAGACTTAGGAGCATCCAAGCCTAACTTTTGAAACAGAGCAAATAGCATCAAATTAATACTTGCTCCAAGATCACACAACATTTTTTCAAATTTGTACACCCCGATAGTGCAAGGAATAGCAAATGCACCCAGGTCTTCTTTCTTCACCACTATTGTGCTAGACATCATAGAACAATAATTATGGGTTACCTCAATTATTTCAAAATTCATGACTCGCTTCTTTGTAACCAAGTCCTTCATAAATTTAGCTTACCTGGGCACTTTTTGTAAGGATTCTAGCAAAGGAATATTCTTCGATAAATTGCTAAATTTTGCGAGAAACTTCTTGAAATTGATATCATCATATTTTTTTCTTAAGCCTTTGTGGGAATAAAAGAGGAATTTTGATTTGTGGTAATGGAAAAATTGGAGTTCCATCCAATTTTGGAGTATCATCACCAACCACCTTAGGAGCTTCCTCAATTTCAACATTTTCTTCAACTACCTTCAATCGTTCAACACTTGTCTTATTAGGCTTTGGATCATTATCAATTGGCTCTTCTAGTTGCTTTCTTTTTGCATTGGCTTGTTCTTCATTTTCCTTTTCATTGGGGTCTTTACTAAGATCAACAACATCTTTACCAAGAGTCCAACCACTCCTAGTGACAATATCCATGATGTGAGCATTATTTTTACGATTGACAACCATGTCACTAGCCAATCCACCCTTTGGTCTTGCATTAAGTTGTGCCGAGATTTGGTCCAATTGAGTTTTAAATTTCTTAATAGAGGCTGAGTGAGATGTCACCGTTTAATTGAGTTGTGAGAAATCACCTTTCATCTCTCTCACCATTTTATCAATCCCCTCAACACCCATTAAAATTTGAGCAAGGACAACTTAATTTTTGAGCTTATCTGGTCAATGAAACTTGACTCTTTAACCTTTGCCTGATCATGTAGAGGCATGTACCAATCATAATCTCTCTCCTTATATTTCCAATCCTAATCTCTATCACATTCTCTATCATGCCAATCTCTATCATGATCTCTTTCCTTCCAACCATGATTCCTCCTTGCCTTTGATAGGTAAGGAGGGAACCCCCCGATTGGTTTGACAAGAACCAAATTTTTTCATCAAGGGACTCTGTTTCCTTGTCATCATAAGCTCTAGAAATCTTAGGGGCAATGGTATTGAATTTCTTTGGAGAAGCTCCCATCACATGTTTGGTAAGAAGATTAAGTTGTGTCATCACTTTGGCAATATTTGCATCTCTTTCTTTATCCTTTTTCTTTTGCTCTTAGCTCACAAAAGATATGGAGGGATCCCCCACAACCACCTTAGTGTCTCTTATGTCCCACCCTTTACTTTTCTTGGTCACTTGATCCAACAAAGTCGATGCAACACTATATGATAGTCTGACAAGAGAACCCCCCGGCCATATTATCGACTACTATCTTGTTCAATTGATCCAATGCCCTATAAAAAATTTGGAGAAGCATTTTATTCGGAACCTCATGATTTGGGCATTGCATTAACTTGTTATTGAATCGTCGCCAAGACTTATATAACAGTTCACCATTAAGTTGGAAAAAGTTAGTGATTTCATCCCTTAGTTGCAACATCCGAGAAAGAGGAAAATATCTTTCCAAGAATGCCTCTGTGAGGTCACTCCATGAAGTGACAGATCCTGTGAGAAAATACCGCAACCATAAGACTGCTTCTCCCATCAAAGAGAATGGGAAAAGACACAACCGGAATAAATCTTGAGATATGTGGGCTATGTCAAATGGAGAACACACATTAATAAAATTCTTCAAGTGTAGATTAGTATCCTTATGAGTTTGGACTCCAAATAACCCTTTCATATGAAGCAAATAAAGCATCACACTAGTAACGTGAAATAATCCATTTCCTTCTACTAGTAGAATACAAATAGCATTAGCTTGACCAGCATCACCGAGGTGATCCGTATCCTCAAGATACCCATCAACCGTCCCAGCATTACAATCGTGTTGGCTCATAGTATCGTGTATACTATTATATGCCCCTGATAAAGAACAAAAACATAAAATAATGTAAAATAAATCACCACGGCTAACCCAAAGTAACTTAAAACACTACTAGAGTGAAAACTATGTTTCACTCCCCGGCAACGGCACCATTTTTTATAACTCTCAAATTACACTCTTGAATGGGTGTAAGCAATCTTTCTCAATACAATAACCCAACTTAAGTTGGGGCCGAATCCATAAGGAGTGAAAGAATGGAATTCAAAACTCAAGAGTGTTGATAGTCAACTAAAATATGACCCGTCATATGAATAAAACAAATATAAATGTATAATGGGTGAATTAGTTTGAATGTGTTTATAGCGACAATTACATCACTTTTAGAGCACTATCTTGATGTTGAAAAATGCTAAGAGTGAATTCAATTGAGAATAAGCCTTGAGGTTATGAGATTGTAGGAGTGGGTCCATGAATAGGTGCTTGACAATTTATTCAATTTTTAGCTAAAAGTCATCGGTAGGCTAGATGTCAATCTTTCAATTATGACACCAACTTTCACAAATGGGTTCTTTTCAACACCTCACAAGTGTGAGAATTTCCCACATCTATTGCCTCAATTGGCATTCTTATGTCTAAGAGATGTCATTAAATGAGATAAATCAAGTTATTGGTTGCATTTAGTCCTTACCCATGTCCCCTCTTTAAATAATGACATGGGTTCAGGGGTGGTTGGGGTTTACAACCCCCAACTCTTAGTTAAATCATGGAATAAATGCAACACTCATTACAAATGACTAATTAGGAAAATAATTAGTTAATACCCATGCACTAACACAACCTAACCAAGCATAACCCCAAGATTTTGAATTATCTACTCATAGATAAAAAGGGTTAAAATATTCCAAAGTTATCATTGACTTCATCCATGAGAAATAAAGAGAATGTAGTTCCAAACTTAAAGTTTCAACATATCTTCAATAGAAAATTACTAATTCTTCTTTGGGATCACTCACATATATTTTTCACTCAAGACGAGTACAATATTCTTCTAGGATGAAAAGAAAGGTTCTAATATGAAAAGATAGAAGCTAAGATGCTAAGAGAGATGCTAAGTTGAAAATATTAAGCCTAGGTCTTGAAAAATGAGCTAAAACCCTCTTTTGAAACTCCAACTCTACATTTGATGAAAATAATAAAACTACCACCTTGCTCTTGATCTTCTTGAGTGGTTCCAAAGTGGACAAAGAGCACATAGGGAGCAAATGAAAAGAAGCTCCAAAGCAGATGTAAAGCAGATGCGAAGCAAATAACTCTTTTCCTTCATGTTTGGCCTCTTGTTGACTTGAATGACTTGCGCATCTTCCCATTTTACTTTTACCTGCATAAATGAGCCTAAAGTAAGAGATTACCATCAAATCAATGGAAAAGCATGATAATTTAGGCTTAAAAGGTGCTAGTAAGTCATCAAATTGACGACTTATCAACTATATAAACCAATTAACTAAGTTAGACTCCATCGTTTCCAATTAAACCAAAACCATTTATATTTAAACCATGGCCACCAAGGCATTTCCAATGTCACGTGAAACCAACCCAAAACCATTTCATGTTTAGTTAACCATTTATGTAGTGTAAGGTTTCCAAGAATAGTCAAACTATGTTACAAAAATCATTCACATTGATAATTTAAAAAATAGGTTGAGGGCATGCCATTATCAAAACCAAAATCATCCAATTTAGGGCTCAACCGAGACCCTTCAATTAAATCACCATTCCTTATGCACCCACATGTGCAAAACCATAATTAAAACAAGATAAACCATAATTAAACCATGACAAACAATATTCATCCATGAACAACCAAAACCCCCAACCTTTATTTCAAAGCCATAACAATATCATGAAAACTATACATTAAAACACATGCCTTAAGTAAAATAACAATGAGGGAAGAGTCACATACCTTAGACGCCAATAAGTATGGAGAGAAACTACCCTTGAAAAAGCCTTAATTTATTATCTTGAAGAAACCCTAACTTTTGCTTGAAGATAGAGTTTAAGAGAAAATTTGAGAGTTTTTCATTGGGAATAACAGGTTAATAAAGTCCCAAAAGGTGTTTTAAGTCGTGGCCTCAAAGGATGTTAAAAGGGAAATGCCCAAAAGGCCCCCAACTTAAAACTATACAAATATCGTAGGTGGTTACGAGTTGACCTACTTAAATCATGACCACAACATATGACTCATACCCTTGATTCATCACCAAGATAGTGAGTTGGACACCCATACATTATCCACCATACAATTCCATGATACCACTCATTACTAGACCATAAGACTCACATGGCCACTCATACGTAGATCCAAGTCAAGTCACTAAGTTACTAATTTGATTAAGGGACCGACCTAATGAACTATCACCACCCCTAATGACTCGTACCCCCCAATCATGACCATAGCAAAATCCTAACCACTATCTATTAGACTTTCTCTCTGATACCAAAGTTGAGGGAGGTACTTGTAGTACTAGATTTATCATATTTGTTGAAATGCTATGTCATAGCATTCCTTAGTTATTTGTTTTAACCTTATTAATTCTTCTATATTATTTTTAAGGTATACTATATGCTCCATATTTCTAGTTTTTATGTAGTCGAGTAGATTCTTTTTCATAAGTATTTCTATTAATATTATTTTCTCTATATCTCTCCTCCAATATTCTAAATATTCGTAATTTATCATTTTAGTCTGAGTAATACCAATCTGAATAATAATATCTACCATCAAAATCTATATTTTGTAACTCGTGTTCTATTCCTTAAGTATTTAGTAACTCATCTTCAAAATCAAATATCTTTTCCCATATGAGTTTTTTTATATCTATTATTTTTATATCCTTAAGTATATACAAAATAAGTATCTTTACCCTATCTATCATTTCATCAGATAAGTAGTTAGTCATTTTATTTCATATGATTCTTATTTCAAAATATTTCTTTCAATCATATACATAACAAAATATGATCATCTTAGATCACTATGTACTAGATTATTCTTAGATAATTATGTTCATCTGTCACTATTAGTATGGTATTTTTGGATACTTCTTCCCTAAAAAGCACCTCAACTCTGGTTACTACCCTATCACGGCTTCTCTGCCTTAGGGGTTTCACCTTTAGGATGACATAGTTCTGGGAATTTTTCTCCTTTTTCTGTTTTCTAATAAACTTCAAAACATATTATTCTTCGAATAATTCTACTATATAGTAACTAAAATGAACTTATTTTATTATATCATGATTGTCAGGAATTTATGAATTTAGCTATTTATAATTATAAATGAAAATAACTGTTCTTGTAGGTTTGATGATTCTGATCTTTGATTTTCCATAGTTGAGTATAAAATTGAATATATTATTAAATATTTTGAGAGATTTTTGGTTGTGTACAAGGAGGCTTGCTTTCCGTGTAGAAAGTCTTGCCTTAGATTTGCCGTCTGGCTTACATTTATAATCTACAAAATGAAAATCCTAACACTATTACTATTCTACACTTGTCAAAAAAGTAAAAAACTAATAATGGCACTTTGCCAAAAAAGTCAAAAACTAGTAAAGACTAATAAATGCTATACAATATTTTACGTATTTACAAGTCAAAAAAGTTATATAATAATTCACATGTCACTTTTATAGATTTAATATCTTGTCTCCTTGTCTCCGGCTTTTATTTCTTCATTGGTCCGTCCTTTTTTATGTTGCTTTCTATCTTCTATTGTCTATCTTCCAGCTGGCTTCTTTTCATCCTTATCTTCTTGGTTGATTTTTGTTTTTATCTTTCATTCTAGTTGGACTTCTAGGATAATATTATCTTCTCTGTTACATCTCGAGCTTTGATGATCTAGATATTTATATCCTATTAATTTGCAATATCTTGTCAATAATTCTTCTGAAATAAATTCCTTCTTAATTTCTCTTGTAGTTGGTTGTCTTTCTGGATTGAGTAATGTCATTATCCATTTTTGAACTTCTTCTATATCTGACTGTCGTAGCTCTCTTGAATTTGAATAGATCATTAGCTGGTCTCATAAATAATAACTCCATATAAGATTTCCATTGAGATAATTATTTGCTAGCTCTTGAATAATCGTAGATATTCCCATAATTCATTTATTTGCATAGAAATATGGTATTTCTACCTTAGGTATTTCTCGATTTTGTCCAATATCTTCTGGTATAATCATATCTCTGGTTAATTCAATTTTTACAACTTGTATAACTGGTTTAATTTTGTCATATAATATCTCTGGGGCAGTATAAAACTTTATAAAAAATAGGTTTTCTTTGGTTATTTTTGTAGTTCAAAAATGCTCTATATATTTCAGGTATAGATGATAATTCATTTTCGTCTTGGGTATACACAATATTAAGTAGTCTGTAACTAAAACAAGTTCTAACTAGGTTTGGATTGGTTTTAGGTAGTGCAATTAACTTGTTGTATCCTTATAGTTTTTGGGTTATATAGTTTGTGTTCGGTTCTTGGATATTTATAGCTCTGCGTTTAAGAGGTAAGTTTGTATTTTGTGGATATTTTCTATGTATCCTCTGGTTATATGGTTATAGGTTTTTTTGTCTTGGTTCAAACTTTCTCGATATGTGGTAGTTTGTAGAGGTATGAATAAAGGGTCTTTTGGTATTTTTGGTATAAATGGTTTGCTAGATATCTTGTTCAAATTTAATCCTTGTCTACTAACTTCTTTGCTTATACCTGCAGACATGGATTGATAAAGATTATGGGTTTTATGGAGTGTCCCAACATCTCCTTTTAGCTCTGGATTTTTGATGTCTTTCGATAGACATAGCTCTGCATTTTTATTATTCATGAATTTCTGCCTTTTTCTCACTTAGGCTTATTCATGAATTTTCTATTATATTTGTAAATTATTCTAATAACTTTTGGTGTTCATCTTTAGTTTTTGAATATAGTAATATATCGTCTATATACACTATACAGTTAGGTAGTTATTTAAAATAATTATCGATAAGATGTTGATACCTACCTGGTGCATTTTTATATCCAAATGGTAACACATTCCATTCATAAAATCTTTGTGGCACTGTAAATACAGCTAGCTTTTTTGATTCTTTTTCTAGTTTTAAATGGTAAAATCCTGATTTACAATCAAATTTGCTAAAATAATTATATCCTTATATTTGTCTTACTTTTAGTATTTTGTTTGGTATTGGGTAATTATATGTTATAGTTTTTGCATTTAAATTTCTATAGTCAATAACCATTCTACTTTTTCCTCTTTTTTGTTCACGATGTTTATTTACTATAAATGTCGAGCTAGTGTGTTTGCTATTGCTTTTTTGTATATATTATTTTTCTAAAAGTTCATTTATATGCATTTCAAATTCTTTTAGGTCGTCGAAATTATACGTTAATGGTTTTTGAGTTATTATACTATATTTATTAGCTCAATTTTTACAGTAGTTTTATTTTTTTTCCATCCTTTTAGTGGATCTTCACTATACAGTTATTTTAATTTATTCTTAATTATTTCTACCTTATCTATTGAAAATATGGTCATTTCTTCCTTATTTATTGAGAATATGATTAACTCTATCGTGTCTTTAGTAGTTTTTATATTTTCTAATTTTTGTGTAATTTTTTCACTTTCTTTTATCCAATCTATTTTCTTTCTTATTTTATTAATAAATTTTTTTGCTCTTACCTTTTATTTACATGGTGTTGTAAACCACCAGTGTGTTTTAGTTATTATGTGTGCATATAGTTTATCTAATAATGACATTCCTAAAAGCATATCTTTTGATGTTAGTTCGTAATTATAAATTTCTTTTGTTATTAATATTTTATCCCATATTTGTATTTTTACATTTCTAGCTTTATATGTAATTAGACTCCCTTCATTATTAAATCCTTTAACTACTATTGACGTTCTTAACTTATCTCATTTACTTTCTAATAAATAGTTATATCTACATAAATTGGCTTCTGCTCCTGTATCTATCATTGGCGTATAATATCTATTATAATATCCTTCTACTATTATCTTCATGAGTATGTATATTTTCATATTAAAGCTCTTTTTACTAGCAATTTTTCTTTATTATACGTTATGGTTAATTGGGTATGTTCTATATTATATGGTTTTACTTGTTCCAACCATTTTATTTCTAATATTGTATCTGCTTTTTGTGTTTCTTCTTTTACTTCAGATTCAATTTTTATCTTTCTGACTCCTATTATAATTTTTTTTCAATCGTATTTTTAATAATTATTAGGTTTCTTGTCAAATCTGGACTTGTTTTAGTTTCTTCGGTTTTTACTAAGCATTTCATTATATGATTATCTTCCTGTACTGTGTTTATTAGTATTAAATATTTTTTTCATCTATTGCTCCTATTATATAATATTGAGTTAGGTTAGGTTTTGGAGTTATCTCATATGTTATTCTTTTTTATGTTTCTGGTTTTTCATAAGATATTCTCTTTGGTGTTCTTATTCTTTCATTTACTATTTCTAAATCTTCTTCTATATCTATATTTTGGTAGCTATAATCATTATTATCTATGATTTTTATAAATTGCTCAAAAGGGCTTTCTATTTGTATTTTGTTTATTTTATTTTTTCCAGTTATTTTGTGCTTTGTTGTTAATACATATAAATTTTTACATCTTGCTGTAAATATTTTACTTCCTGGGGTTAATTCTATTCCTGATATTTTTCAATATAGTACTAATGACTTATCTATATTTTTATCTGTTATTGGTACTGAATAATTTGCACTTATTATAAATTTAAATTTTTGGTATATTAGATTCTCTCTTATAGCACTTATTATGTTTTTTTCTATAGGTTTTATGATCCTATCATTTGCTAAATATAGTTATATTGGTGTATCTATTTCTTCTCTAAAACATACTTTTATTAATATTTTTGTTCCTCTAAGGTGTACATATTTTATTGGGTCTTTATTTTTTATATCTTGTATTTCTTTATTAACTATTCTTTTTGTTACTAGTGGTATACTAGATTTTTCTTTCACTTGTCTACAATCTATTATATGTTCTTTTTGGCTTACTACGTAGTATTCTTCTTTCCGTCTATTAAATATATTCCTTATTGTTGGTAGTATAAATATTTTTCTACACTTAAGTCTAATTCTTTTCCTTTTATTTCTTCTAATATATTACTATCAAATATAATTTTTTGGTCTATTTCTTCTTCATTTAAATATTCTTCCTTTTTTATTATTTGTATACTTTCTTCAGTCATTTAATTCAT
Organism: Capsicum annuum; assembly: GCF_002878395.1. Taxonomy (NCBI): domain Eukaryota; kingdom Viridiplantae; phylum Streptophyta; class Magnoliopsida; order Solanales; family Solanaceae; genus Capsicum; species Capsicum annuum. The sequence goes on from NC_061115.1 coordinate 69,258,686, forward strand.
CTAATTCGCTATCTATTTCGTTATCTGTTTCAATTTTTGAGATTTCATATATACTATCTTCACTTTGTAATTCATAATCTATATAATCTATTTGCATATATTCTGTATTTTCTATCTTTATTTCTGATATTTGTTTCTTTTTTGGATCTTTGGGTACTTTACAATCTTTAGCTAGGTGTCCTAATTTTCAACAATTATAACATTTACACTCTTTTATAGATTTCTTCTTTCTATATGGTCTTTTATGTTTATGGTCTTTTACGTAATATCTTTTTCTTAGTTTTTTATGTTTATATTGGGATTTCTTATATTTATTATATTTCTTATGTCTTTTTCTTTTCTTGTAATATTTTTCTTCACATCCAAATTGGGGTGCTATTTTATCTTTGCAACATGCTAAATTCTTTATTAATGTTTTTTTCCATTTTTAATTCTTCCCTATATTTTTCACATATATTTCTATACCATTGTTGTAAAAATTTTATCTTTGCTCCTAGAGTATCTACTATTTTTGCTTCATCCCAACTTTTTATTATTTTTGAACTAAATGGTTTAGGTAGTTTGCAAAAAATATTATCTCCTTATTTCCTTACTTTCTTCTACATTATATTTTTCCTTATAATAATATTCTTTGAATGCACATGTATATTCATCTATGTAGCACATATTACATATTGCTAATTTCAACATTAAATTCCTATTTGTATTCTTTTCTATATTTTGTTCTTCTTCTTCTTCTGTTTCTATACTACTAAATTCATTTCTTATAGCCGTTTCATACTTTTTTAATATTTCTATGGCTGATGCTTTAGTTGTTCCTTCTTTAGTTGTTCCTTTTGTATTTTTGTCCGATCTTAGTACTTTTTTACTTTCTTCAGTTAAATTTGATAGACATAATTTCACTGTTCCTATTAGTGTTCTTTCTATATATTCTGGTGTATTTGTTGTGCTTATGCTATTATCTAGTAATTGTTTTGATATATATTCTACCCATAATTGTATCGTCTTATTTGTGTCTATTACATAGTCTAAATCTAAGAAGTTGTAATTTTTATTAACTATTTGTTTTGGTGTCCATCTGTATTCATTTTTTGTGTTGTACTTATTTTTGTAATTATATTTTGGCCATCTTTTTTATCAAGAGTATTTATTTCTTCTATAGTTTCTTTATTAACTGCTTCTTCTTTTTCCTTAGTTTCTAGATCTTTTATTTTTTCTAAAATTTCTATCTATGTTTCACTATCTTCTGAATCATAATCATTTGTTTTTTCAGTATCTATTGTACTTATTTCTAATTCATTGGTCTTTAATTCTTCATTTTTTTGTTTGTAATTTTTCTTTAAATTGGTTTATTTCATCTATTAGTTTCTGTTCTTTATCCTTTTCGTCTTTTTGTCTTTGTCTTTTTTCATATACATCTTTTAGTATTTGTAATTCTTTTTCTAACTCAGTAATCCTACTAATTTTTATTTCTTCTATTTTCCGTATTTCATCCGTAGTTTGTTGTTTTATTTTTTGTATTTCTTTTTTCCTGTCTATTTCTTCATTTTCTTTTGCTATTCTTACCATAGCTGTTAGTTTATCTTCTAATTTTAATTCTTCTTTTTCTAACATTAAATATAAATATTCACCTATTTCTTTTATCTTCTTCCTAAATTAGAAAATACTATTCTTATTTTTAACCCTTCATGATTTTCATATGTTTTTTCATCTATTATGAATTCTTCTTTATTCATTTTATCTATTTGATTGTATATAAGTCATGTTAATGTATGTATTCTAGGTTATCTATTAGAGCTTCTAAATATGATATTTCTTTTTTCTGTGCTTTTATTGATTTTTGACATACTCCAACAATTAAATTATACTGTTGTCTTTCTTTTCTTATTTTTAGTTCTCTTCGTTTCTCAGATAATATTTGTTTTAGTTCCTTATATTTTTGGGATTGGTTCATTTTATTCATTAGTATTTATAATATTTTGGTAGATTTCTAAATTTAGTTCTATCATAATATGCATTCCTTATATACCAAAGTTGGAACTAAATACCTGTAAATGTAGTTTGATTGCATAGAAATCTGGTATTTCTACCTTAGGTATTTCTGGATGTTGTCCAATATCTTTTGATATAATCATATCTCTGGTTAATCTAATTTTTACAACTTATATAAGTTGTTTAATTTTGTCATATAATATCTCTGCTGGGGCAATATAAAACTTTATAAAAAATAGATTTCCTTTGGTTATTTTTTTGTAGGTCAAAAATGCTCTATATATTTCAGGTATAACTGTAATATTTAAATTGGTTTATTTCATCTAGTAGTTTCTGTTCTTTATCCTTTTCATCTTTTTCTCTTTGTCTTTTTTCATATAGATGTTTTAGTATTTGGAATTCTTTTTCTAACTCAGTAATCGTATTATTTTTTATTTATTCTATTTTTCATATTTCATCCATAGTTTGTTGTTTTATTTTTTCTATTTCTTTTTTCCTGTCTATTTCTTCATTTTCTTTTGCTATTCTTACCATAGCTGTTAGTTTATCTTCTAATTTTACTTCTTCTTTTTCTAACATTAATATAAATGGTCACCTATTTTCTTATATATTTTTCCTAAATTAGAAAATACTATTCTTATTTTTAACCATTCGTGATTTTCATATGTTTTTTCATCTATTATGAATTCTTATTTATTCATTTTATCTATTTGATTGTATATAATAGGAACAATTTATGAAAAAGGATATTTAATACTAATAAACACAGGATAGGAAGATAATTATATAATGAAATACTGGGTCACTAGAACCATACCAATACCATACGACTCGTATGGTAAGTCGTTACTAGGACAGCGAGTCTAAAACTTAGGGAATTTCCAAGGTTCAAAATCCAGGCTGTTTCAATTCTCCCCCACTTGGATCATTCGTCCTTGAATGATGGAACAAAGTAGTGACTAGCACGATTAGACCCCCAAACATGTCTACTCTTACCCTTAAGATATAAAATAGATTACCTAGAAATCTACCATTTCCCTTTAACAAAGACAGAAAACAAAGATGTTAAGATCAACACATACCTTAATCACGGTTTTCCAAAATGGGAAATTGGATACTTGGACTTCATGTCCTCTTTCGCTTCCCATGTAGCCTCTTCAGGAAAAATATTTATTCGTACTGGAAAAAAGTGAGCAAACTTTTTCACCCTATCCACAATGACCCAAACTAAATCAAACTTATTCGGAGACTTAGGAAGACCGATGAACAAATCCGTATTAATCATTTCTCACTTCCATACAGGCAACTCAATTTCTTGATACAATCCTCTGGGCTTCATATGCTCAATTTTCACTTGTTGGCACCCATGCACTTAGCCATAAGACTAGCCATATCTTACTTCATATTTTTCCACCAATACATCTCTTTAAGGTCATGATACATTTTTTTCAAACCGATATTAATTGTATAGTATGACTCATGTTCCTCATCCAAGATCTTCTCACATAATCTATCTATGTCAGGAACACATAACCTCCCTTGGTACCGCAAGGTACCATCACCACTAATCTAGAAAGCCATCACCTTCTTCCCACCTGCTTCACCTAGGATCCTTATCAAGATAGTATCCAACATTTATTTCTTCCTTATTTCAGCACCAAGAGATGACTGTACTACCTTCTACACAACCAAGCCACCATCCTCAGAGTCCAAGAGGCAAACTTAAAGGCTAACCAAATAGTAAATATCTTTCACTAACTCCTATTTACCTTCATCCACATAAGCTAGACTTCCTATGGATAACCTGATAAGACCATCAACAACCACATTAGCTTTACCTGGATGGTAGTGAAGACTTATGCCATAATCCTTGAGTAGCTTAAGCCACTTTCTTTGCCTGAGGTTCATCTCTTTCTGAGTAAACACACATTGATAGCTTTTATAATCAAAAAATATATCCACATGAATGTGATACAAGTAGTGATTCCAAATTTTTAGCGCAAATACCTTAACCAATAATTCTAAGTCAAGACCAGATCCGAAGTCAGCTTATCTTTTATATTCTCAGAACCTCCCTTAAATGCATCAAACCATAAGAAACTCACCTCTTTTTTAGTTAACTTAGTTACTGGGGAAACTATATAAGAGAAACTTGCCACAAACATTTTTGTAATAGCCAGCTAAATCTAAAAAGCTTTGAATATCAGTTGGAGTCGTGGGTCTAGGTCACTTTTTAACCACTGATACTTTCTATGGATCCACCACGATCCCTTAAGTAGAAATGATGTGACCAAAAAGTGAAAACATTTAACTAGAACTCACATTTCAAAAATTTGGCATATAACTGTTGATCTCTCAGGGTCTGCAATACAAAATAGAGGTGATTGGCATGATCCACCATACTCTTTAAATACACAAAAATATCATCTATGAACACAATGATGGATAAATCTAGAAACTGACAAAAGACTCGATTCATCAAATCTATGAATGTCACCGAGGCATTAGTCAAACTAAAAGACATAACCAAGAACTCAAAATGCATATACAGAGTAAGAAAGGCATACTTAGGGATATATACCACCCTAATCTTTAGTTGATGATACCCAGTGATGTTGGGTGTATTTATGCTCTCTAGTGTTATTATCCTAGCCTATTTAGCTTTATTTTAAGGACAATTCATGTGATTTATATGTTGATGATGATATAAATGAGCATATAAGTGTTAAAGTATGTAATTATAATGTTTAAAGGTGTTTCCAAACAATTTTGTGCTTAATTGAGACATTTAGAGTTCAATTGAGAAAACTAGTTTGTCTAGCTTGAGCTATGTGTTGTTCTAGTCTATTGTGATGGATTATAATATGTTGAATGAGTTTTTAGTGGTTTAAATGTGTAATTATATATGGATCAACTTGTTTGTATTTGGCTAAGTTCAATTGTATTAAGTCAAGAGTTGAAATAGTAAGTTGAAGATCGATGTGGTCTAGCCTAGTCTTAGCTCTTGTTTTTAGTCCATCATTGTGGATATTGTGTTGTTTTGAGCTCTAATATTTGGTGTTTGATCATGTAAGATGTTTGGTGAGTTGATTATGGTGATATATTGATTAAATACAAGATGGAAACCAGAGGAATACAACACAAAAAAAAGATAAGGTATGTGTAAGACCTCGCAAAATCCTAAGCTTAACTCAGTCCTTTAAATCTTGTTAAGGGATCCCAGACATAGAAAATTTTAGATAAGTACTCGAACTTATTGTCATTTTAGCCTTAGAAAGTTGGCAACTCTATTTCATGACCTCCACGACCTTAAAATGTCAATCTTTAAGTTGAATCATGATTAGGAGTGTCAGTAGGTGTCCTCGGATAAGTTCTAGATTTTTTGGACTTTATGTGAGGCACATTTTGAAGTCCAAACTAGTGGATCGATGCGATCTCCACGTGTTGCATCTTCTATCACGTTGATGAATATTTTTCTCCAGCTCTCCGGTGTAAATTCCAGTGAACCGACACAGACTCGACGCAGCGCATTGGCTATAGCGTCGATCCTATCGATGCGACGTGTGTTTCTGTGCATCGCTAATTCAGTTTTCAGTAATTAAAAGTCACATTCTTCAGGGGTATTGGGGTCTTTTACCCACAATTATCAGCCCCAAAATACAAAATTAAGCCCCTTTAGAGGGAAAAATTCATTCTCTATATAGAAATTACTCAAAAACAAAAACCCTAGGAGATCAAATTTCAAACTCAAGGCTTAAGATTTCACCATCATTCTTCAAGAATTTAGCAACCAAGGTATGTCAAGTGTTCATCCAAGGGTTTTCTTCCACCTTTGGAGTTCAAGCACCTTTTTTTTTTTACTACAAGTTAATGAGTTTGATGAATTTCATGGTTGAATTTGAATGTGTTCATGACTACCATGTTAATGGGGTTTCTAGCTCATGATTCAATTTTGAGATGCATACAAAATTATTTTTTATATGTGTTATACTATGTTAATTCATGCTAAAACCCTCCAAATTTGAATTTGGTATTTGAAATAATGATGCTCGCATGTTGTTTAGTATTATGTGCACATACTATGTCCTCCAAGTGTTTGTTGAATTGCTCATATGATTTTAATAGTGAAATTATATCATGTTAGCATGTATTCAAGTTCATGCCATGCAAGTGTTTGCTAGAATTTCCCAATGAAGGAATAGTGATCAAGTAATTAGCTATCTTGTTTCAAGATTGTGCTATGTCTTAGAATTTATGCTATCAAGTCCTGGGGTATTCAATACCCTACAATTTAGTTATTTACCTAGAGCCATGGTCAGTCACAGAATAGTATCAGTCATGTCACGATCAGTAGAATTCAGTCAGTTACAGAACTTAGAAAAGTTCAGTAGTACTTAGTAATTTAATAGAATTCAGTAGTATTTTGCCAATTCATGGAACCTAGTATACTCAGTTTGGTTCAGTTATACAGTATAATCAGTAACAGTTCAGTCCATCCTAGAATGGTTTAGAATTCAGCCAGTGTCTATTCAGTTGGGAGTAGGATTCAACTTCGAATGAACCCAAGGATGGGGATTCACTTGCTAGTAGAGGGTGTGATCCTTAGAAGCGGTCCTTGTGTTCCAGAACTACGTAGCCAGTATAGGTTGAGACACCAACCTACCAGTTAAGGGTTGATGAGTTATTTTAACCTTCTAGTAGGGGTACCACCATTCTTACTCAGAGCACCTGCCAGATGAGGGTGACTTAGTTTGTATTTACCCGTGGCATGGTACTGACACCCTTCCAATTAGGGTTATAGGTTGGACCCAATCAGTTTAGAGATGGGTATGTTGGTTAGATGATTACCTCCTACAGTCTTAGTTTCCGTCTTCAGAATAGAACTCAATTCAGTTCTACGAAGTCAGGATTGTCAGATACAATCACTCAGTTCAGTACGAAACTTAGTTTAGTTCCACCGAATAAGGACTGCCAGATCAGTCATTTAGTTAACAGTATTATAGTATTAGTAAACTCAGATATCAGTAAACAAGTGATTCAAAACTTAGTATCCATTGTTATCACAACCTCAGTTATAGTTTACGAGTTCAAACATGTACTCTCATTCAGTTATACTCATGTCATTCAGTCAGTATTTTTCATGCATATGAACCCATGCATTTTAGCCTACCTCACTTAGCATACCAGTACATTCAAAGTACTGAAACAAACCTTTTTTATGTGCTATGATTTCTTATATCATAGGTTCAGACACACGGGGTCCTGATCATACTTAGTAGCCCAATCCATAAACAGCAAACTAGTGGTGATTCCTCATTGTTCGAGGATAGATTTATTATTACAGTATTTCAGTAGTCAGAGTTAGTTGGGGACTTATCCCATCAACTCCTTGTTCAGATAGTAAAGGCTTATTAGACTAGATATTTCAGATAGATGTATCAGTATTCAGTTTTTAGTACTCATTATTTATTTATAGTTTTGAACCTTATGGCAAGTTTCTGCCTAATTTCTATATAATATAGTATTATTATTCAGTTATTGCAATAGGTACCAGCCATGGGTTAATTTGTGATCCCTTGGGATTATGAGCATTGTGTAGTGTTCGAGGTACAGACTCGGGGTGTTACAAACTCGGAATCAGAGCCTAAGGTTCAATAGAGTCCTAGGAAATCTGAAAGTTGCATCTAGTAGAGTCTTGTACATGGGTGTGTAGCGCACCATACTTATCGATAGGAGGCTATTAGATGTTTTAGGAAAAGTTTCCATTCTTTCAGTATTCATGTCGTGCGACTGAGCATGAGCTCATGTTAAACTCTTAGTCTAACTCATTTTTTCCTTATGCTTCCAAAACATGTCTTCCAGAGAAGCTAACGAAAGAAGTAACAAAAACCAGTCAGCCTCACTACACGTTTAAGTAGATCCCCTGAATGAGCATGTTTATCACATTGAGTTTAGAGCTGCTTTCACTGCCTTAGCTCATTCAATAGTTTCTCAGAACAAATAGTTGGTTGTTATCCTATCTAGGCTTATGGATTACTCTTCGCAGAGTAAGGAGGAGAGGCGTAGAAAAAAGGGAGAAAGAATAAGAGGGCCACAACATCTAGGCCAAAGAGTGGCCGAACCAATCCCCTTTGTCTAAAATCTAGTAGAAACCATCAGGGTATCTGCAGAGCTGGTAGTGATGTATGTCTCAGGTATGGCAAACTAGGTCATAGAGTCAGAGATTATCCCCAGTCAGGTTCCCAAGGTCAGCAAAATCATTCCCCAGCTCAGTCCAGTCACCTGAATCATTAGGGTGACACTTCCAGTTCTACTAATGGGCAATGCCCAAATAAGCTTTATACACTTCAGTCCCGATAGGATCAGGAAATTTCTATCACTGGTACGTTACAAGTTTATCATTTTTATGTTTGTGCTTTACTAGATCCAGGAGCTTCTTTGTATTTTATAACTCCTGATATAGCTGTTAACTTTGAAGTCAGTCTTGAAATTCTAGTAGAGCTTTTCTTAGTCTCTGCCCTAGTGGGTAAATCTATCATCGCCAGCGGGTATATAGGAACTGTTTGATATGGTATCTCAGGAAGTCACTTCAGTAGACTTAGTAGAATTAGAGATGACCGCTTTTGATGTTATTCTCGGCATGGATTGGCTTCATTCCTGCTATACTTCAGTCAACGGCTGAAATGGAATTGTCCAGTTTCAGTTCCTAGAGTGGAGGGATAGTACTTCGGCATTTAAGGGCCAGCTTATTTCCTACCTTAGTGCAAGGAAAATGATATCTAAGGGATGTATCTACCATCTTGTTCAAGTCCAGGACTCTAGATCAGAAACCTCTACTCTTGAGTCAGTATCAGTAGCATGTGAATTATCAGATGTGTTTCCTGAAGATCTTCTCAGAGTTCCTCCCAAAAGGGAAATTGACTTCGGAATAGACCTTTTTACAGATACTCAACCCATATCTATTTTTCCATACAGAATGGCTCCAATAGAACTCAAAGAATTAAAAGAACGGTTAAAGAATCTCCTAGATAAGGGATTCATCAGACCCAACGTGTCCTCATGGGGTGCACCAGTTTTATTCGTGCGTAAGAAAGACAGTTCTCTCAGAATGTGTATAGACTACCCTCAGCTAAATAAAGTCAAGGTGAAGAAACAAGTATCCACTTTCCAGAATCGATGACTTATTTGACCAACTTTAGGATGCCAGTTATTTCTCTAAGATAGAGCTCAGACCAGGCTATCATCAGCTCAGAGTCAGGGAATTAGACATCCAAAAATAGCTTTCAGAACTTGGTATGGTTACTTCAAATTCTTAGTCATGTCATGTGGTATTACTAATGCTCAAGCAACTTTTATGGACTTGATGAATCGTGTGTTCAAGCAGTACTTACACATGTTTGTCATAGTATTCATAGATGACATTCTTATCTATTCCCATAGCAAGAACACGCAGATCATCTCAGAATTGTATTCCAGACTCTCAAAACCCATTCGTTATCATGATATATATTCATGTCTTATATGTCAGCTCTATGATCATAGCCCAACTCGTGCACGTTAGCAATCATGCATATAAGAATTTTTAGTTCACTCAGTGTTCTAAATCATGTTCCATGAATACAGAAACTCAAAACTCAGGTCATACAACTCATGACTTAGGTACCCATGTCATGTTGTACAGTATTCTCAGTTTCTATGACCCGTGCTACACTCCTAGCGATCGGCTAAATTCAGATTTCATCACGCATATCCTCAATTTAGATCTTTTAATAAATCAGAAGTGGCTGCTGATTTCTCCTTGTCTGGAGTTTTTGAGACTGCTGGCTTTGGAGTCCAACCTTTTACCTTTATCTCTTTGGATAAGTATTTGATACGATGT
>NC_061115.1:69271556-69311386 GCF_002878395.1 Capsicum annuum
ATGTTTTCATTGAAGTTTTAATAAACTTGTAAGTTGTTTAATCCTTCATTTACTCTTATCCTCTTTTAAAATATTATGAACAATATCTTCAATCCCTATCATTATATGTTGCACTAAAATTCTAGAAACACATGTTGGAGTCATGTTTGCATTTGTCAATAATATCACATTGTCCTTCAAGGATATAATATAGTCAAAGAATGTGTTCAAGGTTCAAGAAATGTGGACCCACGATAAGGAGTCATGAAGTGAATTTTCTAAAATATCATTATAGCCTCCCAAAGATAGGATACAAATATCTCTGCACCGATCTGTAGGACTCTACTAACACTTATCTCTTTTACTAATACACTAATGAAACCTAGGCTCTGATACCAATTTGTCAGGACCTAATTTCCTCAGGTCATAATTGCACCTACCATAACCCACCAGTAGGAAAGCCAACCCATAGTCTGAAATGGCTAGTAACAGACTACTCAATAATATAATAAAAAACATGCAAAATATATGAAAAAGATCAATACATAGAAGAATCCCAAAACCTGGTGATATCAATACAAGAGCTTCTAATAAAAAAAGAGTACAAAAGTGAAATATCAAGATAAATACAATGATAAAGCTTATCTTTCAATACAACTTAGAGACTAGTATAAAACATAAGAGTAAGATAAGAAATGCTCTGAATGCCAGGAGCTCACTCTAAGTTGTTGAACCAAGGCTGCTCCGCACGATGCACACATTAATAGAGATAACCCGTACTATGATTTATAGGCTGCAAAAGTGTAGTATGAGTACCAAATAAATGGTATTCAATAGGCTACTACCAACTGAGCTTCAAATATAAAGCAGATATATAAAGCATATAAATAGAATGGAAACTACACCCAAGATTCCAAAAATCATATGACAAGTCAATGAGATAATAAAGAACAACTATCTTGTTTATGTCCAAGAGTCTAACATAATAAAACTAAGAAAGTATCAGGGTGAACTATCCTATTCCAGCTACATTCAATATATATCAATGTTATACCGTATATCCCACGCCAATATACAAATAAAGAGAGAAAGAAAGATACATAGTAATATGCAAGGCAAAGATATGACAATACAATATGAACAACGAAGGATGAGATATAAGGTAGTATCATAGCTTCATATAGCTAGATATATAAATAGGTATAAATAAATATAAACACGAGGTCATCTCAAAGCATAACCTCTAGTTATTATATTAAACATTATCCTTCACATAACCCTCACTCATGGGATAGCAACTAACTACTCTTTATTAATTAGCCAACATCTATTATCTCGTCAAAGTTCATCACTAGACCAAAATCGCCATTTATCCACCATTCATTATAATTAACTAATCATCCTATATCTATAATAATTACTAGACAACACCTTACTACTTGTCACCTAACCATCCTTTATGAACTAACACCATTTATTAACTAACCATTATTATCTACCATGTTTTAACTAAGAAAGATTCATTAACTAATACATTAGATTCCTAGACTTCAAGTGTTGTAGTCCCCTAATAGACAAGTAGTTACCACATGGCTTAATTGTATAACAAGAAGAGCAGTCATAAGATCATATTTCATCTATAATCACATCATTTATAATGGTAAATAATCATGAATATACCAAATTTATGCATGGCATCACTAGTATTCAATCAGTTGAATAATAAGCATCATACCACATCTTTCTCTATCTTATATTGGAGAGATGTGTATAAAAACATATACATATTCATATTCATAAAAAATAATAACATCATTTATAATGATAAACACTTCTTGTCTATTTAATAAATATCATAGCATAGCCCTTGGACAATTAATTTATACAAAATAATCACGACCTTAGTCCCATACACATACCCAGGACTCATATCAATAATCATATTTATAGGTCATAGCATATCTCTAATCGTCTAACATATAGGAGGCATCTCACATATTAGAAGCATAATATCAATAAGCATGTAATCATCTCTCACACAAGAAGCATCTCACATTTAGGAGGCATAATATAGATAAATATGTAATCATGTCTCACACAAAAAACATCTCATATCTAGAAGGCATAATATATATAGACATGTAATCGTCTATAGGATATCTTATATCAATAGTTCATACATCATGACTGCAAGGAATATCATTTCTCTAGGCTAATTATACATATCCAAGAGGAACATTGTCTCTATAGGTCCAATAATCATGACTAAAGGAAATAGCAATTCTATAGGTCAATCATCAAGTCTAAGAGAAAATAGCATATCTATTGGCCAATCATCAAGTCTAAGAGTAAATAGAACCTTTATAGGCCACATAACATATCTAGGAGGATTATCATCTCTAAATGCCTAATATCACTTCCACAAGGAGTACCATGACCATAACTCAAAAGCCACAATCCGGGAACATTAATACAAGTTACCAATTTATTAAGTAACCTTATTCAAAGTTTTACTACCCTCATCAATGTCTAATGTAACACTAAGTCCACAAGACTTAACATAGGCTTAGGCCTAAGTAGGCCGAGCGATTCCACTTCTAATCCATAATTTTCATAATTTGGCATACTATGCCCCAAACTAGGCTAAGGTATCTAGTTCTTCTTCTAGATGTCAAGTAAGTTGTATTCAAGCCTAAGATAGAAACTTCGACTAGAAACAAGGGTACTGAAGTCAAATCTATACAACTTATGGTTTTAAGACTACCACACTAGCCCAATAAGGCTAAATATACAAATCATGCTTCAAATTCTAAAACAATACACAAAACATAGCATTATATCATATCCATGATATAACTAATCTAAACAAAAGAGGGAAGGAAATCGGATATAAAAGGGTTATAAATATGCCATCTTATGGGTACAAAACCCTTATCTATTCCCCAAAACATCAACAATCAAGGCTAAATCATCCTACTCATAATAAAGACTAACATCCATATTCAAATGCAACATATATCATACATCATCTATGATGAAAAGTGGATAGAAGCCTACCTGAAGGACAAACTGCAAAACTTCACTTCATGCACCACATGCTTTTTTTCACTTTACAATCCTTAAAATGCCATCACATTATAAAAATCACAATCTCTCATCAATACGAGTCTAATAATACCCATATTACACTATTATGCTTCGGAACCAAAAATGATACCAAACCCCCAAATGGGTCCCACATATGGAAAATGAGTTTTCGAGACTAACCCAATGTTCACACATGAATAAGGAATCATAACCCTTAAAGAACAAGTGAAAACTAAGCATACTTTGGGCTAAATTGGGATTTTGAGTCCAAACTAAGAAATTCAAGCATGAATTCAAGAAATTTTTACCATAATATTAAAGATAATCGTAATACCAGATGATAATTAAGCTCCCAAGTCACCCCCATGACCAATATTGAGTTCTTACACTCATTTTGGGGTTTCTTAGTCTAAATGGTAAAGGGAAAATGCCCAAAATACATCTTGGAGCCTTTACATAGCCCCTATAGCTATAGAAATGCCACTATCGTAGTCATATGGGCCATAATTGCTACACTCTTGGACATGATCGCGGTTGTACCACATGATAATAAACTCAAAAATAAGTTTTTGACCCTCGAAACTCATCTAAAATCCAAAGAACATGATCAAATAGTGAATGTTAAGTGTAAACCATATTCAAAATCCATTGGAGTCATCAAAAATTTCATTGAAAATCATTTAGGCAAAAAGTGGGGCCCACGCCTATAGTTTTATCTTTTTTCAAAAAATCTGCTCAATAGCCCAAAATAAGTCTGGGAGCCTTAAGACCTTAACCAAAGGTCTCCATAGCCTAAAATTGACATTCTAGATGTGATGGAAAAGTTGGATTTTCAATCTAAGGTCGTTTCAACCAAATATGGGTCCCATACCCATTCTTTCCAATTTTCAAATTTTTGATCAATAGGTCAAAATAAGGTTGGGTGGTTGAGACCCGAACTAAAGATCTGCCTAGACTAAAATCAATATTCAGATTTGTTGGCATAGTCAAAATATGTATCCAATATTGTTTCGGTGAAATTCTTGCTTAGTGGCCAGTTGGAACCAATAAAGACTTCCAAAAAGAGAATTGGGTCTAAACGAATGGCCAATGTTAAGATCGCACCTAGATTATTACTACTTTCTCCAAAAAAAGGAGTAGTGACTAGGATAAGAAGATCACAATGGTAATTTGAAGTTAATTGTTGATACATTACTCATAATGGAATATAGAGAATAACCATTAGCTGTCATCTAATAAATAGAGACTCAAAAGGTAATAGTTAATTGGGATCAAGCTAAGGGTTAGTAAAGCGACATCCAGAGGCTCAAAAGGTAAAGGGTAAAATTTGTCAGTTCGTCCAAAAGACTGTTGATGGCACATAACTTATCGATTCTGGATGCAAGATATTAGAATAGTTCGACAATGCACAATAAGTCTACTGAGTTGAGAGCCTAGGGGGAACACAACCGCAGTATTCATCTTAGATTTTTTACAACCAAGAGCAACCAATTCTTTTCTTTTTTTTCTATTTTAGCAAACCCCCCCCCCCCCTTTTACTTCCCACACTGCCTAGTGATTTCAATAACTTTGAGATAGATTTTTGACCTATTCCTATGGGATCTACCCCAACCTAATTACGTTACTATATTTGACAGTGATTGCTTCATCCTTCAATTAGAGATGTATTTTGGGCATTATCAAATTTTGGAGCTGTTGTCGAGGAATAAAGTCTCAAAATTTAATTGAAGTTGTTGGAGCTATTAGGTTTTATTTTCTTTTCTTTAGTTTTTTTTGTTTCCTACTCTTCTTTAGATGACAGCCTGTCCAGAAAAAGTATGGAGTTACGATGGCTCCTTATTTATTAATCTTTTTTCTTTTGATATGGTGAATTATTGCAGAAGTGTGGAAAATATAGTGTAAGAGAATAAGGATAGCCTGTTGGAAATAATCACACACCGTTTCCACAACAATCTTAATCTTATTCAAGAGTTTAACATATTTGTCTTGGATATTTACTACCTACAAATGGAGTTGAATGCACACATTGCTGCGTGGAACGCCCAGCAACTTAGTTATGGGTGGTGTAAGACTGAAAGGATTCTAAAGAGCCAACTTGAGGAGCCATAATTAGAGGAGTGTAAAATTATTAATGCTCTTATGGATAGTATCATGCTTAAGAAGAGCATACTAGAATTATGTGGGGGTGTAAATAAGACTATAAATCCTGAGTTAGGGCATATTGGACCTCATTCTAAGCATTTTTCCACATTGTGTTTAGATAGTCAGATCTTGATCGGGCCATTCAAGCCTAAAAAAGACTACAAGGAGGAGGAAATATATGTCTTTGTTCTTGAATTTGCTGAGCCAGAATCAAAGAACTACATTTCTCATGTAATGTCCAAGAAGTACCACATGCCACATCTATTTCTTGGGTCCTTTATTTTTATACCTCTACCCCATAAGCATAATGGGAAATCAAAAAAATAATTAGGGGTGTATTTCATAAGTTTAAAGTGGAAAGAGAAAATTAGAGGCCAACTCTTGGGTTACCTTGATGAAGTTAAAGTAATCAAGGTACCCATGGGCTAGTTGGGGAAGTTTGAGTACCCAACAAAGTCCTATTATGCCACGGTGTGAAATTAAGCATTGCTTGGGAATCAACCCGAGGTATTTTTTTGTTTGTATTCGTATTACGTGATTGACGTCAGATCTCTGCACCTATGGTGCCATAGGTATGTTCCTAACTCTCTTGTTTTATAGAAGTTTAATGTACTGGGGGACAATGCATGATTTTAAGTTGAGGGTGGAGTTCTTGTGGGTCTTAATGTCCTCTTGGGATTTTTTTTGCCGTGACTCTTTTCCATGTAGTCCTATTCCTAGTAGAGCCGGAATGTTTAGGTGTATTGTATTTTGTTTTGTGGTTAACTAGGAGAAAAATAAGTATCTAGGGAAGTTGACATATTTTTATTGATTTTTTAGATAAATGATAATACCTCTCCAATTGTCTATTTTATGAATTGTGTAATACGTATGTATATATATATGACTATTTTGAATCTTGTTATGGCATTAGTATTAGGAACATGATAATCAGTGCTAACAATTGCATGAACCGAATAGGTTGTAGCCTATGATGTAACTCTGTGCCATGTGTGTGCGAGACACTACTTAGTTCCTTCTGTGTGTTAAATCCAGAACTTGCTCGGTTAGTTTTGCCTAGGTTGTAGGATAGTTGGTTAGGATAGGATCATAGGTAGTTTTTTATATTAATCCACTTTTAGCATACACGATCTTCCATGTGTGAATTATATCCCTTGATCCCGATTTTGAGCCCGAATTCCTATTTTTCTTATTACACCTTTCACCTTCCTATTTGCGTTATAATTTACCTATTTTGTCCCTAGCCCTCCTTGGATATTATGCACCTCAACTGAGGAAAAATGCCTAAGTTGAGGGTGGTTATCACAAGGGTGCATAGTAGAAAGTGGGTATGTAGAATGGTAAAATAAGAGAAAAGGTTAGTATGGTTGGCTGTGGTAGAAAAAGAAAAGAAGGGGAAAATAAAATAAAAGAAAACTTTTGAAAATTATGAATATAAAAAAATAAAGAAACCACACCTAGCCTGAATGTGCATAAAAGAATAAAAGGGAGAAATAAGGGTGGGATAAAAGGAAATTGGCTAGTAAGTGAGACCCCAAAGCTAGTGTAGCGCCAAGAAGGCTTAGTTACTTGATATATCCATATGTATTATACCATCCCCCAAGCCTACATTACAATCCGAATAAAGTCCTATAGTGATCCTCAAGTGACTAACTGAAAACTAAGATAAAGAAAATAATGGCATGCCTATGGTATTTGACATGCATTGATTGGGACTTATTTTGTGAGTGTGAGTGTCTCTTGATTGTTCCTGCATTGACATTATTGATTACATATATGAGTGAGTGGGACTTTTTCAATGTGAGGGAACATAGGTTGTATTGCAAGATGCTTACTTGTTTGGGTAATGTAACTTGTAGATATGCATGGTAGTTTGTTGATAATGTAATGCCATAGCTTGATTTCTTTGTGTCACATTTAAGGTTCTTCATTAATACACACAATTGGGTTTTAAAGTATTAATCTTAGAGAGGTTAATGATCTTGAGCTTAAATTTGATGACTGGCGTTTCTCTTGGTTAAGCATCGTCATATTGTTCTATTATATTTTGTTGCCTAAGGACATGTAACATTCATAGTTGAGGGTGTTGATGTGCTATAGAAATAAATCACTTGTGATGCTTAAAACTATGAGAATATGCATGTACTTAAGGCTATTTTGTTGGATTTGAGGCATTTTTGTAATGTTTTGCAGGAAATTGTGTTTTGGATATTAATTTCGTAAAAAGGAGGATAAAGGGTGTGTTTGGCTACATTTTGGGGTAATTAAGGATGTTTGGGACTATTTACATATCTTTTGTGATCAAAACATATTTGAGGATTGAAAAAGAGCTAAGAAGATGACTCCTGGCACCTACCAAGTCAACCTACGAACCGTATATGGGACCCACAAACCGCAGGTCGGCAAACCAGGGGCCAGAGGGTGAAATCCTGAGAGTTAGGCTGTAGGACTTGTACCCATGCCCTATACGTACGCCCAGTGTCAGGACCATAGGTACTACTTGCGCCCTATGCCGGACTACAGGTACAAAGAGTAGGTGGCCACCGACAGTGATTTTTCGGAGCCGCCCAAAATTATTTCCTAGGGTTTCTATGAGTCCCAATAACACTCCTATGATTTTTTTAAGTCCTATTATGTATGGGTAATTAATTTTTCCTATTTTAATTAGGATTTAAACTCTAGTGTTTCTTGTAAACTATAAATACCCTTTAGGCTTTGTTTAGTTATTCATTCAATTCATCAATTGACCTATTGAGGGAGAAGCCCTTCGGGGATATCCCATACTCTTATTCTTGGTTTGTCATTCAATTTAAGAATTTAGATTTATTCTCTTATTATTGTGAGATTTATCTTGTAATTTTGTCTGTGGATTCCATGATTGATATCATAACTATGAGCGGCTAATTCTCTTAGCTAGAGTTATGGGATCCCTAGCGGATTAACAAAGTAGAGAAAGTGCCAAGTCATTCTAGATAAAGATTCTTGCATGTATTGGGTTTTCTTTATTCTTATTTATTTCTTAACGGGTGGTCAACTTTAAGATCCCTCCTAGATTATTACTACTTACTTCAAAAGAGGAGTAGTGACTACGAAAAGAAGATCACAACAGTAATTTGAAGTTAATTGTTGATCCATTGCTCACAATAGAACATCGTGAATGACCGTTAATTGTCATATAATAACTAAAAACTAAAAAGGTAATAGTTAATTGGGATCAAGATAAGGGTTAGAAAGGCAACATCCTGATAATAAAAAGGTAAAGGGTGAAATCTGTCAGCTCGTCCAAATTGTGTTCAAATCATGTTTTGGATGCTAATTTCGTGAAAAGGAGGAAAAATGTATGTTTGGCTACTATTTTGTGCAATTAAGGATGTTTGGTACAATTTCCAGCTTGTTCGTGATCAAAGCATGTTCGAGAATTAAAGAAGAGCTGAAAAGATGGCTCCCGGCACCTATCAAGTCAACCTATGGACCGTATAAGGGACCTACAGATCGTAGATGGGCAAGGCAGGTGCCATAGGTCAAAATCACAAGAGTTAGGCTACAGGACTTATACCTATACCTTGTACTTGCGCATAATGTTAGGAGTTCAGGTACTACCTGCTCCCTATGCTAGACCGTGGGTACATAGAGTAAGTGGCCACCGACATTGATGTTTCTGGATCATCCCAAAATTATTTCCTAGGGTTTCTATATGTCCCAATAACACTCCTATGATGATTTTAAGTCCTATTATATATGGATAATTAATTTTTCCTATTTTAATTAAAATTTGAACTCTACCTATAAGTACCATTCCTTCAATTTATCAATTGACCTATTGAGGGAGAAGACCTTGGGGGCTTTGACATACTCTTATTCTAGGTTTGTTCTTGGTTTGTTATTCAATTTAAGACTTCGCGATTTCTACTCTTACTATTGTGAGATTTATCTTTTAATTTTGTCTGTGGATTCCATCATTGATCTCATAACTATAAACGGCTAATTCCCTTATCTAGGGTTGTTTGAACCTTGGCAGATTAACGAAGTAAAGGAAATTCCAAGTCATTCCAGATAAAAATTCTTACATGTATTAGGTTTTCTTCATTCTTATAGATTTCTTAATGGGTTGCCAACGTTAAGATCCCGCTGAGATTATTGCTACTTACTCTAAAAGAGGAGTAGTGACTAGGAAAAAAAGATCACAATAGTAATTTGAAGTTAATTGTCGATCTATTGCTCATAATGGATTATAGTGAATGACTGTTATCTGTTATATAAAAACTAGAGTCTCAAAAGGTAATAGTTAATTGGGATCAAGATAAAGGTTAGTAAGGCGACATCTGATACGCCCAAATTACCCCTCTTTTAGGAGAGAGTAAGCAGGCGCTGTCAAATATAGAACCCAACTAGGTTGGGTGTCGAATCCCAGAGGGAATACCGTGTTCACTAAGTATTGCAGTTGTTATCAGACTATTGATCGAAGATTCCAGAGAAAAGGGGGTTTTTATTTACAAATTATATCTAAATAACTATACCAGAGTTGTTCCAACTAGTGATTCATTTGTAAATGGTAATTCAATGAGATTAAACAAACTAGATTTATGGTTACCAAGATGCTTAAATAGCTGGTTGTGAATCATCTTTGAGTTCCAATTAATAACTTCAATTGCAAGAGTAGTTGAATCCTATTGTTTACCCATTAGTTTCTCAACTGAATGGATAGTTTTATCCTTTAATTCTCTCAAACTTAAAGAATGTATTGATTATTCAACTATTTTCTCATATAGGTCAATCCCGTTAAGGCATCTGCCTTTAATCCAAAGGTTAAAACCTCTAGATTCCATGTAAACCCTTTATTTTCCCAACAAACACTTTTCTATTCAAACAAGTGATGTTCTTGGGCTCACCTTTCAAGTTTGTAACCAAGAAAAGTCATTAAAGTGAAGAAGGTTTAATGCAAGATCAATAACCCACAGAACTCAAGTACATTCACAACCCAAATCAGTTATTCACATCAAGGCTTCCATAACCCTACGTATGGGAGCTCAGCCACACATCTCCATAGAAGAATAAGAAAGAGTCATTGTATTTCTCATAAATAGATTTAGAAAATAATTACAAGGACTCAAAGATTTGTTTTTGAATCTTCAGAAGAAAGTATGAGTAACATGTTTAGATCCACAATTCTAGCTGTTCCTCAGAGAATACTGCTTATAATGATGTTCAAAAGTTGGAAAAAATGATAAAAGATAATCAAATAAAACCTAAATTGGGTATTTATATGTTCCCATTTACAGAGTATTTAAAATTTAAACTAGGAAAAAGCTGTATCTAAGTTAACGATCACATCGACGGCACATCGATAACTGACGATCCATCGAGTGGACCATCGCTGAGCATCCTATGATGTCATATTCTATTAGGTTTTGATGGCCTGCTCGATGGTTCGATGCTGGTCTGGCGGCCCATCGCACAGACCGTCACTTAATCCTCAAGATCTCCAGGTTTTATATTATCCTGACATCCAAGTTGGTGGTCCGTCGGAGGCTAGACGGTCCGCCACTTGGACCTTCTTAGAGGCCACTCAACTTTTTCTTTCTATTTTCGTCTGACTGTCACCCTGGTGGTCCGTCGTATGTAGACGGTCTACCGGTTTGCCTGTCGGAAGCCTTTATCTATTGTTTTCCATGTTTCTTCTTTGGTCAACTCCTTAACTAAAAAACACTAAAATCCAGTATTAAATACAACAGTAGTTGCTCTAAAACATACAATTATCTCTTGAAAAAAGATGTAAAATTTTCCACTAAAAGCTGGAACATCAACACCCTCAAATTAAGACAACTGCTTGTCCTCAAGCAACTTAGCACTAAATTGCATACATGAATAACACAATGATGGGCAATCGACTATTGAATCAAACTCCACACAACCATTCACTTGTCATCTTACTCATATGGGCTCAACATATCAGAATATACGACTGACATTGAATATAATACAGCACACACACAAACATGGATATCATATCCCACAGAGATCAGCAAACTAAGTGTGACTCAAGTTGCCCTCATAGCCAATAAAATTCACCACTCATTATGATTTGTGGATACAAATCAAAACTTTCACACTCATTAAAGAATTTACTAACATAGTTTCCATACCCATAGGCTTGCCCTTATCATCTAACACTCCCTTATAGTTGACTTGTCAAGATCAAGCAGGTCTTTTCTAGGCTTGTAATGAAGCTTCAGGATAGGTAAGGAAAAATTTTAGGAAAATGACTCAACATTATGATTTAACTCTCTTTTCCCTTGAATTTTACCTACCAAGGCCACTGTGTACTGGCTCACTTACCCTTATCTCATTTATTTACACTTTACCATAATCCGCCCTTTTTTCTTTTTTTTCTCTTTCTTTTTACAAAGATACAAGCATCATCCACCCTCAAATTATGTTGATGCAGTCATTCAAGGTTCACAATGTCTTGGATAGACTAGGGCCAGATTCTTTAAACTAAGCTTTAAACCAACTTTTCATTAGGCAGCTAACATACAAACAATAGCCACCCTCAACTTAGGTGTTTCCTAAGTTTAGGTACACAATTTCCAATATCAGACCAGGGATAGACTTAGGTGTTAACAACCTAAAGAGAGTTAATTAGAATTATTGGTAATGAATAAAAAATAATACAAGCTCAAAGAAGGGTTCAAAAAATGGAAAAATCTTTTTGGTGGGGTTATTTGGCTAAGTGGACTAAAAGTGCAAGACAGCCTTCTATCACTTCTTGTTTCATCAACCACAAAATAGCATCAATAAACCATGCAAGTTCTAGGTACTACACTATACAAGAACTAACACAAATACTCACACACAAAGGCAACTGAGACAAACTCATTCTACTGCTCTTAAGATTTCCATCACATTTCATGCATATCTTACATGTTAATGTCAATTACAGATTCACTAAAGGTTGCTCACATATGCTAGAAAATAGAAGTAAATAGTCATAAACATTTTCCATAGCCTTATGCCAACATCATTTATCATCCATATACATAACAAGGTGCTAAAATAAAGGGCACTTTTATAAATAAACATTAACAAACAGATATTTACATCACAGCCTAAGAAAAGAAAATGCAATCCTAAACATATCGATTCTCCTAAATAGTACACGGAAGAAAAAGAACATCGGCAACAAAAAAACCATGTGGTACGAGTACACCTCCCTATAGAAAAATACATGATTTGTCCTTAAATGCATAAAATTAAAGTATAGAGTATGGGAAATACTTGTAATGCCTCTTAATCATCTGAGGTATCTATGAAATGTGGTAAGGCTCCAGTGTCCTCACGTGTTGCAATGTTAACCCCCATGGTGGTGGGGGTACTCATAAACTCATCCTCCAAAATCGGAGGGATCACATCCCGAACAGGGTTTGAACTAACCCCTTTAGCTGGGTGGAACTAGTAGATACACCAGCAGCTTCATCTTCTAATTTTTTCCTTCTTCTTTTATCATCTCTCCTTGACTTTTATGCATCTTTCTTCATGTCATACAGCTCTCTTTCTTCTGGTGTCATTTCTTCTCTTTTTCTTCTTCTAGCCACTTTTTTTTCTGTTCTCTCATCAACTTATTTGTTTTTTTATCTTAAAATGGTTTTCCCATTAAATCAACGATCCCTTCATCATCATCACTCATCACCATGGCTGGGTCAAAAATAAGCTACTAAGATTGCCTGTTCTTCAACTCTGCTATGTCAGCTTGTGCGTGTTTAAACTCCACCATGAACTAGGCCAAGTTGGGAATGGACATTGTATCTAGCCTTTTGTTGATACGTTCCCCATGTGTTCTATCCTCAACTAAATATTTTGGAATGGACAGATTTCTTCTACAATAATTTGATCAACAAACGACTTAAACTGCAAAGCCCATGTGTCCAGCTATTTTTTAAACTTCGTCTATTATTTTATCTACTTTGCAAAATTTTCCTACGTTAGCCTATATCCTGTGAACTATACCCCACCCATAGGTGCTGCAAACCCTGACCCTGTAGAGGTACTTGGTAGCACATACTCAGGTGGCATATATGTAGTGATGGGCAATGGCATACCTGAAGGTATTTTTGAGGTATTCGGGGTTGGTACGGACTGAGTCTGGTAGGCTAGAGGCTTAGTGACCCTCATCTCAAACTATGAGTCATCTTTCGATTTCTCAATGTCCTGTCTATGCATGGCCTAAACTACATTATCAACCCCCCGAATCAAAGGCACACCTTCCTGCCTATGTAACTCTGTGATCAAACAAAGGAATGGTAGTGCACTTGCTTCTTTATGGTCCCTCACAAATATTTCATCAAAAATAATCTAGCCGAAATCAATTTTCAACCCTAAGATCAAAATAGCAACAAGAATAGCCTTGTGACTATCTAATTTTGCGTCACTTCCTATTGGTATCAACCTTAATCGAACCACAGTCCACCAAAACTTAGCTCTGAAGCTAAGGGAAGACTTCTCTATGTGCTCACGTAGTATTGTCGTCCATGAGAGGATTAGTATCATCAGTCAACAACCCAGCCAACCAAGGTCTCTGAATAGATGTGGAGGTTGGCTGGTATTCAAGATCAGGTACAGCAGGTGAAGCTTCATAGTCAGGTCAAAACAGCATCCTATTGAGAGTTCGGGCTGAGATGTCAATGTTAACTCCTTGTACTGGGACTGACTCCCTTTTTTTAAAGTATGAAAGCTTCATCCCCTTAGGAAAATCCTTCTCTATCAGGACCAAATAATTATCAAAGAATTCTCTTACCAAATTCGGCTGATATAAACTAGGTGGCTTGCACATCCAGGCCAACTCATACTCATTGAACTAGCGCTCTAGTTTGGGATAATCACTTAGCTCAGTTGTCACTATTTAGTACTCCTCAGAAAATGGTCTTTTGATTGCTCTATTTTTTGTTGGTGCCAGTGCATCATAGAACTTGTCTCTTCCTTCCTCAAGTTGCCATCTGATTGTCTCTCTTATTTAAGGATCCTTATGCTTAACTACATTAGCGTCCTCAGGTTCAGTGTCCACTTCAGCCGCTTCATTTTGTACCTCCACATTAGTAGCCTCAGTTTCAGCCTCAACTAGCTTGGGATGAGATGTATTAACCCTTTTCTTATTGGGGCTCGAACTAGTAATACTGGTGCTGCCCTCACTCTCC
This sequence comes from Capsicum annuum, assembly GCF_002878395.1. Lineage (NCBI taxonomy): Eukaryota > Viridiplantae > Streptophyta > Magnoliopsida > Solanales > Solanaceae > Capsicum > Capsicum annuum. The sequence continues at coordinate 69,285,953 of NC_061115.1, forward strand.
TCTTCAATCTGGGAGAGTGTAGAAAGTGTCATATCTCTTTGGCGAGTGTTGAAGGCTAGTACCTCCTCACTCCTGGAAAGTTTGGCTCTTTCTCATGCTCGGCCACCACCTCTAGTCAATGGAAGATTACGTGCCATAATGCCTGAAAAAGGTACAAAGAATCAGTTGGTAAATCAAATAGATGGAAAACAGTTGAAAAATTAGATTGACGGTCATCTCGATAGCTCATCGATTCTATGATGGTTCGTCAGTTTGACCGTCAACCTTAACCAATAAGTTGCTTATCTCATAGGCTTACGATGGTCGAATTGGTAGTCCGTTGGGTTACTGACGGTCCACCAAGTTGTCCGTCACGCCTTATCCAATGAGAATATTTTGGTGGTCTTTGCGATGGTTCACCTGGCAATCCATCGCAAGTCTGACGGTCCGTCAAGTTGACCGTCAGTACCCTTTTTCAGTTTAAGACTTCACTTTGGCATTTTTTGAACACCTATTATACATTATTCGATTTTCAACATCACTGTGACATCAATTTCATATTTAAGAATAAATTTTCTACTATAAGAATATGGGTTACTCAGACTTCACCCAGAATAGAGTATACTAGGGTTCAATAATCAAATCATCAACAAAAAGGCAAAATAAAATGAAACTAAGTCCTTTTATCAACCAACAATTTCTTTACTTCATACTTTACAATTCAAAGAAGTAAGAAAAAGGTTATGATCAAACCTTGGTAGTACAATAACTTCACTCTTCTCTCTTGTAAATGCAGAAGTGATAGAAATTAAAAGACTTTGTAAGTGATTTCTAACTTTTGTCGTGATAGAAAAAGAAAGATGAGTTGTTGTTTAAATAGGATAAAAGAAAGAAGAGAGAGAGTACTAGAGGAAATAACTGCCTTCAAATTCTTTGAATTAAGAGGTAGTTAATTAGTTTTAGAATTTGAAGATGTTACAACGTATGTAACCGCCCTATTTTATCTCTTTAAAAGCATTTGGGTCAAGTACGGGTGGTTTAAATAAAATTCAGATAGAACCCGACCCAACCCAGAACTAGGGTTACATTGATGGTTTAGCTGATGGTCCATCAGGTTTGCGATGGTCAGCCAGGTTGGCCATCACAGCTTACCAGATACAATACAATTCTGCTTTACTGTGATGGCTTAGTTGATGGTTCGTCGTTCATTCAATGGTCTGTCAACTTGTTGGTCAACTCATTCTAGTGAACTTCATTTTCAGTATCTGGTTGATGGGTGTAGTGACGGTCCATCAGTTCTCTTGTTAACTCCCTTTTCAACTGTAGAACTCCTTTCTTTCTGCATTTTTAGTCCTGCACACTTCACAAACACATCAGATTGCACAAGAGAACAAATAAATTCTAATTATGACTACAACAACACTTGGTGGGTTGCCTTCTGCTAGCACCTGATTTAATGTCGCAGCACGACTCAGTTATCTCGATTACTCACCAAAGAACAATTTTGGATAAAAATCAAGAAACAATTTCTGGTCATAAAAATAGAAAGGCATAAATTGTGAAAGAAGTTCTTTCGACTTCATCGAGATAGATAGCAGCGATGCACTTTATCGAGTCCATTGGACCGATATACAACTTCAGTCGTTGCCCATTCACCTTGAAGACACTTTCTTCCTCATTTGTAAGTTCAACTACTCCAGATGAGTAGACTTGGTTAACTTGGAATGGGCCTGACTATTTTGATTTAAGCTTACCTGGGAACAACTTCAGTCTGGAGTTGAAGAGAAGCACCCAATCGCCCTTTTGAAAAACCTTTTTTTCAATCCTCTGGTAGTGGTACTTTTTCATCTTCTCTTTGTAAAGATCTGCCCATTCATATATACTGAGATAGAACTCATCCATCTCATTCAGCTGTCCTAATTTCAACTGTGCTACCTCACTCCAATTCAAACTCAGCCTCCTAAGTGCCTATAGTGACTTATGCTCCAATTCAATTAGTAAATGACAATGAGTGTATTGAAAGCCATTCTGTATGCCTATAAGGCATCATCAAGCTTCCTAGACCAGTCTTGTCTACTAGCATTCACTGTTTTAGAAAGTATGGCTTTGATCTCACTATTCGAAATCTCCACTTTCCCACTAGTTTGTGGGTGGTGTGGAGTTGCTACCTTGTGTTGCTTAACGCCATACTTTTCTAAGGTATCTCGAAACACTAGGTTGCAAAAGTGAGATCCACCATCACTTGTATTGGTGCGTGGTACCCCAAATCGAGAGAAAATGATCCTTTTAAGGAATGCAACCACTTTCTTCCCTTCGTTATTAGCCAAAGTGATGGCCTTAACCCATTTTGATACATAATCAATAGCAACTATAATGTATTTCATCAAATATGAGCTCACGAATGGTCCTATGAAGTCAATGCCCCAGACGTCAAACAACTTCACTTCCATCATTTTAGTTAAAGGCATGTCATGGTGCTTGGAAATAGACCCTTGACGTTAGCTGTGGTTGCATCTCCGTACAAATTCAAAAGCATCTTTGAATAAAGTCAGCCAGTAGTAGCCACTATGCAACACTTTCCTAGTAGTCCGGTCACCTACATGGTGACCTCCAACCAGAGAGGCATGGCAAGCTTCCAAAATGTTCAGCATGTCTACTTCTGGGACACACCTCCTTATAATATTATCTGCATAGCACCGAAACAAGTATGGCTCATCCCAGAAGTAATGTGTCATATCATGAAGAAATTTCTTTCTTTGATGGAATAAAAGGTTCTTCAGAATAACTTCACTCACCACATAGTTTGTAAAGTTTGCATACCACGGCACTCTTTCTAACACAGCAGCCAAGATTTCCTCATCTAGAAACACATCATCAATTTCTAGCTCATCCTCAAGTGATTGACCTCCCTCTAGTCTGGACAATTGGTATGCAACTTTATTCTCACATCCCTTCCTATCTTTGATGTCAAAATCAAATTCATGGAGAAGCAATACCCATCTGATTAATCTCGACTTTGCATCCTTCTTGCCATCAAATATCTCAAGGCGGAATGGTCTATGTGCACCACCACCTTTATGCCCAATAGGTAAGCCCAGAACTTCTCAAAAGTATAGACAACTACAAGGAGTTCTTGTTCACTAACAGTGTAGTTCTTTTGAGCGCCATTTAAGGCCTTGCTTGCATAATAAATGGGATGAAATAGCTTATTCCTCTTTTGGCTAAGTACATCCCCAAGTGCAACACCACTTGCATCACACATAATCTCAAATGGTTTTGACCAATCTGGCGCAACAATAATAGGAGCATCAATAATTTCCCTATAAGGAATTCAAATGCCTTCATGCATTCATCATCAAAATTGAACTTAGCCTCCTTCTCCAAAAGTTTGCAATGTGGATTTGCAACTTTTGAGAAGTCCTTTATAAATCTTCGATAGAATCTTGCATGACCAAGGAAACTACATACCCCTTTTACTGAAATGGGAGGTGGTAGCTTCTCAATAATATCAACCTTAGCTCGGTCAACCTCGATCCCCTTGGCTAAAATTTTGTGCCCGAGGACAATACCCTCCTTCACCATGAAGTGGCATTTCTCCCACTTAAGCACAAGATTAAACTCCTCACACCGCTGTAAGGCCCTACTCAAATTTACCAAAAAAAGCTCAAATGAGTCACCAACCACTGAAAAGTCATCCATAAACACCTCCAAGGTATCTTCAACCATCTAAGAAAATATAGACATCATGCACCGTTGAAAGGTAGCGGGTCTATTACACAATCCAAAAGACATCTGCTTAAACGCAAAAGTACCATAAGGGCAAGTGAATATCATCTTTTCCTGATCCTCCAGGGCAATAGAAATCTGGTTATATCTAGAATACCCATCCAAAAAACAAAAGCAACCTCTTCTTGCAAATCGATCAAGCATCTGATCCATAAAAAGCATCGGGAAGATTTCCTTCAAATTCCATGAGTTAAGCTTGCAATACATCATACAAACTCTCCACCCAGTCACCGTCCTGAGTGAAATCAACTTATTTTTCCTGTTTGCTACAACAGTCATGTCCCCCTTCTTGGGCACACATTGAACAGGGCTTACCCACTTACTATTATAAATGGGATATATAACTCTTGTATTAAGCCATTTGATGATCTCCTTCTTAACCACCTTTTTCATAGGTGGGTTAAGACGGCGTTGGTGCTCAATAGTTGGTGTGTAATATTTTTCAAGCTGAATCTTGTGAGTGAAAATACATGGAGGAATGTTAATAATATCCGTAATATTCCAGCCTATTGCCTTTTTATACCTCTGAAGCATAAATATAAGTTCCTTCACCTGCTTCTAACCCAAATCAAGTATACTAATCACAGGTAAGGTGTTTCCACTACCCAGAAACACATACCGTCGATGGCCTGGTAGCTCTTTCAACTCTAACATCGATGGCTCTTCAATCGAGGGCTTATCGGTGGTGTTGGGTGGTTTTTAAGATCTGGATCCAGCTTTTTAGGAGCATAAGAATATGATCCCATTCTTATCAACGTTCAAATAATTTCCTCATACTCTTCAATGCCTTCACTATCGAAATTCATCAAGAGTGCAGCTAAGGGTTCGACAGCAAATTTCTCTTCAATCAAAACTTCCTTCTCATCCTTAAAGTATACATCAACAATAGAGAACCCACTTATTTCCTTATGCTACTTCATAGATTGGCATAGATCAAACTGAACCACTTCATCATTAAGCCTGAATAAGAGCTCATTAACTCGCAAATTGACAAGCACACTCCCGATTGTGAGGAAAGATTGAATTAAGGTTATGGGCACTTCAAAATCCACCTCGCAATCCAGATAACAAAATCTACAGGAAATATAAAGTTGGCCACCTTTACTAACACATCATATAACATATTTGTAGGTATACGATCCCCCTGACCCAACTTCTTATAGACAGGGAGCGGCATCAAATTGATGCTTACTCCCAGATCATATAAAGCTTTGGCAAAACCAAGAGACTCGATAGTATAAGTAATCGAGAATGCTCCTGGGTTTACTTTATTTTGCACCAAAGACCTTGTTGATATAGCACCACAGTGATGAAGATTATGTACGGATTTGTAACTCACTACTCTCTTCTTCATCACCAGGTCTTTTATGAACTTAGCATACCCAAGCATCTGCTCTAATGCCTCCACTAAAGGCACATTCACCATCAACTGCTTCAGCATAGCCATAAATATGTTGAATCTTGTATCATCCTATTTCTTCTTCAATCTGTGAGGGAAGAGATTCAGTGGTTTTAGGAGAGTGGTAACCACTGCTTTCTTCTCCTTTTTTTTGTGTTTTTCTAACCCATCAACCTGTTGATGGTTAGAAAAAATATCACTACTATCCATCTACTCAGACTCCACTGGAAAACTTTCTTCATGTTCAACATCATCTTTAATCACATCTTCAATCATAGCTTTGCCCACAGAAGAGCCTAGTAATACCTTACCACTCCGCGTGGTAACTGCCATACAAGAACCATTATTATAAGGATTCTAAACTATATTGGTTGGCAATGTTCTATTTTTTCTTTGATTTAATACTGCTGAGAGTTGGCTCATCTGCTGCTCCAACTGTTTGATGGAAATTGAGTGTGAGTTTACCAGTTGACTCATGGAAGACAAATCACTCTTCATAGTAGTCACCCCAGAGTTTGTTGCCTCAACTCCCTTTAATAGCTTCTCCATCATATCCTCCATGGATATTTTTCCTGAGCTTGTTGAAGTATTATCTCAACTTCTGGGAGGTACATACAGTCCACTCCTGTCATTTTTGTTCAAAAAATTCCCTTGGTCCCTATCCTTTAACTAGATTTGTCATAATAGTTCCGACCTTAATTTCCTTGGCTATTGCCTCAGAAACCCCCTGATTATTTAGATAGTTTGGTTCTTCTTCTAAATTAGAATCAGCTCTACCTTGGGATTCAAAAGCTTTCACCTTCTCTATTTTTCTAGACAATAGATGCTTAGTCAGCAAATCTATCTGCATCTTCAAATATGCCTTATCTTGATCACGTTCCTCATCTTTCTTGAGTTGCTTTACAGTCATACCAACAGACACAGTAGGTCTTACAACTCCAGAATTGCTGGTATGACAAGCTCTACTTTGTTTAGTAATCCTATCGAGCACTTCTGAGTCTTCTAGAAAAGTGAGATCCACCAATGATCCTCTTGTAGCATTATCTACGACTGGCTTCATAATAGATTTTAAGGTCCTATAGAGAGTCTCCATCAAATGGATATCAGTCATATTATGAATCAAGCACTGTATCAGCTTCTTTTTAAACCTCTTCCAAGTCCCATGAAGAGCTTTGATTGGAAGCTATTGAAAGTTGCTGATCTCATCCGTCAACTGTACCCTCCTAGAAGGTGAAAATAACCTTTCTAGGAAAGCCTCTTTCAACTGCCTCCAATTGGTTATAGAATCGGGAGTCAGCCCACTAAGCCATAGTGTTGACTCCCTAGACAGAGATAACAGAAATAAATACAAGAGAATGGCATTCTGGCCCACTCCTGGGTTATCAAAAGACTTGAAAATGGTGAAAATTTTCACCAAATGCATGTTAAGATCATCTCCTGGTAAACCACCAAATAAACCCTTTAGATGAAGGAGTTGAATCATCGTGCTGGTAACATAAACTTAGCTCAAGATACTAGAAGTGGAGGAATAAAAGCTCCAGTTACACCTACTCCATCCATTCAATCCTTGTCATCATTAATATCAAACTACACAGCTTGGCATTCCTGCCTCGCCCTGAAAGGACGATTTCTGTTTATATTACGATTCACTGGAGCAGCTGCATGCTCTGCACGCCTTGGGTTGGTAGGATCCAACAAGTCATCATCTCCCAAATCATCACCATTATCAGGATTAAGATGACGCATCGGATGACCATTATCTTATCAATTAAGCTGAGCTTTAGCCAAGACAGCTAGTCTTTTAGTATCATGTAGGTATGCCATTTTGCCAATCAACTGAGGTTCCAGATGTATTGGTAATAACGGTTCACCTGACCTCCATGTACTTGGCATGCACAACAAGTACCCTGTGCAGAACAAAAACAACAAATAAAAGTAAAATTTGGGAAACTTGACCAAAGGTCAATTAACAAACACAAACTTAATTGACAACCGTATTCCCCGACAACGGTGCCAAAATTTTATACGCCCAAATTACACCTCCCTTATAAGAGGGTAAGAAGTCGCTGTCAAATATAGAACTCAACTAGGTTAGGTGTCAAATCCCACAGGGAATATCGTGTTCACTACGTATTGTGGTTGTTATCAGACTGTTGATCGAGGATTCCATAGAAAAGGGGGTTTTGGTTTATGAATTATATCTGCATAACTATAACAGATTTGTTCCAACTAGTAATTCCTTTGTAAATGGTAATTCAATAAGATTAAACAACTAGAGTTATGGTTACCAAGATGCTTAAACAGCTGGGGTTGTGAATCATCTTTGAGTTCCAATTAATAACTTCAATTGCAAGAGTAGTTGAATCCTATTGTTTACCCATTAGTTTCTCAACCGAAATAGATAGTTTTATCCTTTAATTATCTCAAAATTAAAGAATGTATTGATTATTCAACTATTTTCTCATGTAGGTCAATCCCGTTAACACATCTGTCTTTAATCCAAAGGTTAAAACCTCTAGATTCTATGTAAACCCTTTTTTTTTTAACAAACACTTCTATTCGAACAAGTGAAGTTCTTGGGATCACCTTTCAACTTTGCAACCAAGAAAAGTCATTAAAGTGAAGAAGGGTTTATGAAAGATCAATTACCCATAGAACTCAAGTACATTAACAACCCAAATCAGTTATTCACGTCAAGGCTTCCATAACCTTAGCTATGGGAGCTTAGCCACACATCTCTGAAGAAGAACAAGAAAGAGTCATTGTATTTCTCATAAATAGATTCAGAAAATACTTACAAGGAATCAAAGATTTTTTCTTGAATATTCAGAAGAGAGTGTGAATAATATGTTTAGATCCATAATTCTAGTTGTTCCTCAGAGAATACTGCTTACAATGGTGTTCAAAGTTGGAAAAATGATAAAAGATTATAAAATAAAAACCTAAACTGGGTATTTATATGTTCCCAGGTACAGAGTATTTAAAATTTAACTAGGAAAAATCCACGTCTAAGTTGACAGTCATATCGACGGACTGTCGGTAGACGGACAGTCCGTCGAGTAGACTATCGCTGAGCATCCCAGAATGTCATGTTCTGTTAGTAGCGGTCCGTCATTGGTCCGGCAGCCCATCACACAGACCGTCACTTGATCTTTAAGATATCTAGGTTCTATATTATCCTAACGGCTAAGTTGGTGGTCTGTCAGAGGCTCGACTGTCTATCACTTGGACCGACGCAGAGGCTACCCAACTTTTTCTTTCTATTTTGGTCTGACAGTCACCCTGGTGGTCCATCGCATGCTCGATGTTCCGCCGGTTTGCCCGTCGGAAGTCTTTATCTGCTGTTTTTTAATATTTTTTCTTTGGTCAACTCCTTAACCTAAAAACACTAAAATCCAATATTAAATACAACAGTAGTTTCTCAAAAATGTACAATTATCTCTTAAAAAAGATGAAAAATGTTTCGTCAAAATCCGAAACATCAACATCCTCAGACTCAAAAGGTAAAGGGTGAAAATTGTCAACTCGGCCAAAAGATTATTTATGGTACATAACTTATCGATTCTGCATGCAAGATATTGGAATAGTTCGATAGTCCACGATAAGTATACTGAGTTATGAGGCCAGGGGGGACACAAGCCTAGTGTTCGTCTTAGATTGTTTTACAACCAAGAGCAACTAATTCTTTTTCTATTTAAGAAAATCCCCTATTTACTTTCCCGCACTGCCTAGTGATATCATTAAGTTTGAGATAGATTTCTGAACTATTCCCTATGGGATCAACCCTAACCTAGTTAGTTTACTATATTTGACATCGACCACTTCATTCTTCAATTGGAGTTGTATTATGGGTGTTATGAAAGATGTGTTGTAAGCTATGATGATCAGTGAAAATCTCACAATGAATGTCGTACAAGTCGAACCACTAGATTTTTAATGCCTATCTCTGCCACTCCAAATCATAAGTGGAATAGTTCTTCTCATGAACCTTTTGTTTCCTAGAATCATATGCAATAACTCTGTCCCAGATCATTATTACACAACCCAAATTGACCCTGCAAGTATGAAAATACACGATAAACCCCTGGACCATGCGAGAAAACTCAGAATCCAAGCTAAAGTCAGGAAGTCCTTGAGCTTCATAAAGCTCATATCATACTTATCAGATTACTAAAAAGGGACATTCTTCTTAGTCAATCTATTTAACGATGCTACAATCAAAGAAAATCCCTTCACAATCTTCCTGTAGTAGCTTTCTAACCAATAAAACTCCAACACATGATAGGATATATGGGCCTATCCCTATTAATAACTTCCTTAATCTTCATTGGATCCACCATAATCCCACACTTTGGAAATACATGTTCAAATAAACCCACGACCTCAAGACGAAACTCATACTAGGAGAACTTAGCACATAACTACTAAACCCTAAAATTATGAAGTACCACCCTTCAATGTTGTTCATGCTCCTCCCTACTCCTTGAGTAGATTGACATGTCGATGACTATCATCACAAATGATTCCAAAGAGGTCTTAACACTTTATTCAACTCTATAAATATTGTTAGGTATTGATCAATCCAAAATACATAACCAAGAACTCGTACTAACCGTAACTCTTAGGAAAATATGCAGCACTAATCGTCAACTAATGTAACCTAACCTCAAATAAACCTTCGAGAACACTGATTTACCCTAAAGATGATCAAAAAAGTCATCAATACGCAGCATTAGATACTTATTATTAAAAAACACCTTTTTTCAGTTGTCGATAGTCGATACACATACGCAAGGAACCATCTTTCTTCTTCACAAAAATATTCACATTATATGTAGTGTTTGCATATATTTGTCGAGTTTGCAGAATAAACTAAATAAGTTATTTAGGTAAATGATAAAGATCTTTTGGTACTTTAACATTTAAGTTATAGGCTTCCTATAGTATAGTCTCAAATTAAACCTCAAATTGAAATCCAAAGAGCAAATTTTATAAAGTAATCTACTAGGTTTCGGTATGATAATGGACAAACCACGAGAAGAGAACTAGGGTACAAGAACATGGAAAATATTAGAATCAAAATTGCAGAAAGTCAAGGGTACATACATACATATATACATACATACATACATACATAGAAAGATAGACAGACAGATAGATAGATAGATAGACAGATAGATAGACAGATAAATAGATAGATAGATAGACAGATAGGTAGATAGATAGAAAGATAAGTAGATAGATGGATGGATGGATGGATGGATGGATAGATGGATAGAGATAGATGGATGGATGGATGGATGGATGGATGGATGGATGGATAGATAGATAGATAGAAATAGATGGATAGCATTCCTTTCAAATCATTAACCTAGGTATGTGTATCTTTACCGTCCTAGAACCAGCCATGCTGTAATGGGTCCAGTGTAACCCCATGAATGGGCCCCGATGCGTGTAGTTGTACGAACCGAAGATACCATGGGAGTAGGGGATTACCAAGTACCCTTCGTTCTCCATGATATACATGTACAAATGTACTTAGGGGATTCCCGTGTACCCCGTAAGTATCATTTATGGTCTCCATGGCCAATCCTCATGTCGGAAAACATGAGTTTCCAATGTCCATCCATAGGACTCACAGCTTCACAGTTAGCTATCACAGCTCGCCATTATTGCACAATTAAAACCATTACCAAACAACCATTCCATTTATTATTAACCAAGGCTATAAGTAGTGGTATCGCCATATAGACTGTAGCTTGCAAGCAATGTCCTTAGCCATTCTTTTTAAGTAAAAGGATTCCCATGTACCCATAGATTACATTATTAAGTTTACTTGGATGAATCCCATGTACCCCACAAGTGATCCTTATTATGCTTGCTTGGGGGATTACCTTGTACCCCACAAGGCTTCCAATTAGACCAACCATAACAACCAAAACCTTACCATTTAACCATTCCAAACCATTTAAACCATTTATATCATTTAGAGTTCCATTACCAAGTTATATCTGTTCCATTAGAAGTCCAATAATGTAGTAAAATCACTCTCATAGGCATTTTATCAAACACTTTGGGGGCATGGTGCTTCCAAGATCAAAACCAAGTACCAATTAACCATTCCCATACAACCAAATATCCAAACCACCATTAAAACTTGCAAATCCATAATTAAAACATGGGAAAACCATAACTAAGTATTTATAACCAAAACTCCCAACATATATTTGAAAACCCAAAATCATACAATAATTATGCCATGAAAATAATACATAAAACATGCCTTTACTTGGAACTAATAATGAGAGAGGAGTAACATGCCTTTGAATAAGAAAAAGATAAGAAGAAATCACTCATATGAGCCTCAATTGACCACTTTGAAGGAAACCCTAGATTTTGCTTAACCCAAGAGCCTTGAGAGAGTTTAGAGTGTTGATTGATTATAAATAGGTTAATGAAGCCTCAAAAAGGTGTTTTAAGTCATGGGGTCCCAAGGAGTTATAAAGAGATATGTCCAGATTACCCCCACTTAAATTGTATTAATTTTTTGCAGGAGGGTATGACCATCCCCTCATCTATACCCTAGGGTATTAGTGGTACCCACCACTCACACCCCAAGAAAAATCCCAACCATCACCACCCCCCCCCCCCCCCCCCCCACACACACTAACTACCCTACGAATCCAAAGTCCCACTCATACCCAATCATACGATTGGTACCTATAAATCGTACCCTAGGCAGAATAGAATCACTAGGTTGAGACATAGCACATCATACGGGTTGCATCATATGACTCGCGCCCCATCATACGACTCTTATAAATAAGTCATACCTTAGACAGTAGCTAAACCAACCACACATATCAATATACAAATGATGACCCCTAAATTGTACCCTAACATACGACTAGTACCCCTAGTCGTATGATGTCCAGAAAGTTCAAAACTAAAAAACTTTCTAAGGATCAAAACCCAGGGTGTTTCAGTCTCCCCCACTAGGATCATTCATCCCTAAATGATGGGAAAGGTAGTACAAACACGAACCGCACAAAATCATAACCATTCCAACCTTTAACTAAGTTAGAAAACAAAGATACACAGAAATCAACCCTCATTTAACAAAGTTAGAAAACAAAGAGGTGATCAAGAACACATACCTTCCACACGAATATCCAGAGCAGAAAGCAGATGTGAATACTTGGACTTTATGACCTCTTTCTCTTCCCAATTAGCTTCTTCCACCTTATGGTTCCTTCATAGAACCTTAATCGAAGCCATATCCTTTGTCCACAACCGACAAACCTGCCTATCCCAGATCTCAACTAGGTTATCTTCATAAGACAGAGAATCTGAAATACCCAACCATTCCAAAGGAACAACTAGTAAAGGGTAACATATACACTTTCTCAATATCGAGACATGGAATACCAGATAAATGGAGCTCAAACAAGAAGGAAACTCCAATTCATATGCAACATTAACAACCCTCCTCAAAACCATATAAGGACCAATATATCAGGGATTGAGCTTCTCCTTCTTCCCAAACTACATTACTCCCTTCATGGGAGACACCTTTAGGAACACCCTATCCCCAACCTCAAACTCCAAGTCCCTACGTCTTATATCTACATAGTACTTTTGGCAACTTTAAGCAGCCTTAAGCCTATCTCGAATCACCTTTACCTTCTCTATATCTTGATAAACCAAATCCAAGCCAAACATATCTACCTCACCAAGCTCAAACCACCTAATAGGAGATCTACACCTCCTACCATACAATGCCTCAAAAGGGGCCATACCAATACTAGAATGATAATGATTATAGTAAGCAAACTCAACAAGAGGTAGATGCTCAACCCAATTACCACCATAATCAATCACACATGCATAAAGCATATCCTTCAGCATCTGAATAGTCCTTTTTGCTTGCCCATCTATTTGCTAGTGAAAAGTAGTACTCAAACTAACCTTAGTCCCTAACCCCTTCTAAAATAACCGCCAAAAGTGAAATGAAAATTATGTACCACAATCAGAGATAATTGAAATGAGTACCCCATGCATCTTCACAATCTTATGAAGATAAAAACTCAAATAATCCTCAACCAAAAAGTTAGTCCTCTGGAAAAATATGAGCCAACTTTGTCATCAAACTGAATTAAATTAATTTTGAGACCAAGGAAGACCGGTAACGAAATCCATATGGATCACATCCCATTTCCATTCAGGCAATTCAACCTTCTGATACAAACCTCTAGGCCTCAAGTGCTTAACTTTCACTTGTTCACACATAAAGCATTTGGCCACAAAATCAGCCACATCCTTCTTTATACCATTCCACTAATACATATCCTTAAGATCATGATACATTTTCATTGAATCAAGATGAACAATGTAGCATGATTCATATACCTCAGCCAATACCCTTACCATAAACCATCAATATCTGGAACACATAACCTCCCTTGATACCGTAAGGTACCATCACCACTGATCTAAAATGCCTATACCTTTTTCTCACCGAACCACTTCCTGTACTAACACACCACCATTTTGGGAGTCTAAAAGGCGAGCTCCAAGATTAGCCAAGCGATGAATATCCTTCACCAACTCCCATCTCTCCTTATCCACATGAGTTAAACTCCCCATATACAACATGCTAAGATCATCAACAAATACATTAGCCTAACCTTGATGGTAGTGAAAACTTATGTCATAATCCTTGAGAAGCTCGAGCTATCTTCTTTTCTTGAGGTTAATCTCTTTTTGAGTGAACACATACTATAAACTCTTATGATCAGAAAAGATTTCCACAAACACTCCATGTAAATAGTGCCACCAGATTTTCAAAGCAAACACCACCACTAAAAGCTCTAAATCATAAGTAGGATAATTCTTCTCATGTACTTTTAACTTCCTAGAAGCATAGGCAATCAGCTTACCATGCTGTATTAGGACGCAACCAAGTCCCACCCGGGATGTACACAGTAAACCACAAACCCTTATTGCCTTCAGGCAAGGTCAAAACCAGAGTTGAAGTTAGCTTATCCTTCAGTTTCTCAAAAATACCCTCACAAGCATCTGACCAATAGAACTTTACCTACTTTTAAGTCAACTTAGTCAATAGGGAAGCTATTGTCGAAAAACTCTACACAAACCTCCTATAATACCCATCCAAACCCAAGAAATTTTGAATATTAGAGTCGTGGGTCTAGGCCACTTCTTAACCATTACCACCTTTTATGAATCCAACATGATCCCTTCACTAGAAATAATATGACCCAAAAAAGTGACAGTGTTCAATCAAAATTCATATTTTGATAATTTGGCATACAATTGTTGCTCTTTCAAGGTCTATAGCATAATATAGAGGTGATTGGCATGATCCACCTTACTCTTTGAGTACAACAAAGTGTCATCAATGAACACAATAACAAAAAGATCCAAAAACTAATAAAATACCATGTTCATCAAATTCATGAATGCCGCTAGGGCATTGGTTAAACCAAATGACATAACCAAGAAATCAAAGTGCCCATACCAAGTATGAAAAGCTATCTTAGGGATATCCACCTCCTTAATCTTAAGATGATGATACCTAGACCAAATATTTATCTGAGAAAGGAATTTGGCACCCTGTAACTGATAAAATAAGTTATATATCCTTGGAAGAGGATGCTTATTCTTAATTGTCACCTTATTCAACTGTCGATAGATAATACATATTTGAAGGAAACCATCCTTCTTATGCACAAATAAAATTGGTGCACCCCATTGAAACACACTAGGTTGGATAAAACCCTTATCCAAAATATCCTTAAGTTACTCCTTGAGCTCCTTCAACTCAGTCAGAGCCATTCTATAAGGTGGAATAGATATTGGATGAGTGTCCAAAAATAAATCAATCCCAAACTCAATCCCCCTATTTATAGGAACACCAGGAAGATCATCTGGAAAGACCTCAGGAAATACATTCACCATTGAAATCGAATATAAAGAAGGACCTTCCGAGTTGGATATTTAACTCGGACCAAATGATAGAGGCACCTTTTAGAGATTAACCTCTAAGCTCTAATATATGATATAAATATCCCCTTAGGAGCAAAGAAACCACCCTCCCATTAAATAATTGGTTCACCAGGGAACTTAAAGACAACCCTATGGGTTCGATAATCTAAGGATGTATAGCACAAATGTAACCAATCCATACACAAAATGACATCAAAATCCACCATATCTAATTTGAAAAAATCCATAAAAGTATCTTTACTGTCAACAAATACCACACACCCATCTATAGACTCTTTTAGAAATCACAGAGTTACCTACCGAGTAGAAATAGAAAAAGGATCCAAACTAACCTTAGGATCAAAACCAAAATACACAGCCATAAATGGGGTCACATAAGAAAGAGTGAACCCCAGATCAAGTAAACGATAAATATCCCGAGAAATGAGTTGTAACATATCAGTCACAATATCAGGCGATGCCTCAGACTCTAGTTGAGATGCAAGAGCATATAATCTATTCCAAACTATGTTGGTACCAAAAGCAGAAATAGATGCAGAAGCAGCACCCTTTGGTGCAGGAGCAGATGAAGAGTCAATCGAAGCCTTATTCACTCCTGACCCTACTAATCGGATAATTTCTAAGCATATGGCCTGGATGACCACATTTGAAGCACCTGTCCCTCTCTTCATCGTAGAAACTCCAATGTAACCAACCACAAAACCTGTAAGAAGGATATGATAAAGACAACTATGCCCCACTAGTCTGAGATTGTGCACCCTGTACCCTAAATTTTTTGCCACCATACTGACGCCTATTAACCGACTACTTCGTGTAAGGAGCACTAACTGTGGAGAAAGAACCAGAACTCCCCCACTTCATCTTTGGCCACTTACAATAATTCCGCTTACTTTGTTATTGACCACCCTAATCAAAGAACTTGAAATTTTTACCCTACATATCCCCAATCTCAGCCCGTTTCTCTTTTTCTCCTCCACCTATTTCATATGAACAACCAATCTAGAAATATCCATGTCCTTGATCAGCAATACAGTCATTTTTTTAAGGCTCAAATCTCGAGATAGTCCTAAAGAGAAGTTTCTTATTATGGCCCTTATATCAGACACTAATTCCAAAGCATACCTAGACAACTAGTGAAAATTCAAGGCATATTCCTTGACCGACATCTTCCCCTATTTTAGATTAACAAATTTCTCCACTTTTGGTTTCCTCAATTTCCTAAGGAAAAAAGCAGTA
The DNA here is from genome assembly GCF_002878395.1 of Capsicum annuum. Taxonomy (NCBI): domain Eukaryota; kingdom Viridiplantae; phylum Streptophyta; class Magnoliopsida; order Solanales; family Solanaceae; genus Capsicum; species Capsicum annuum. The sequence continues at coordinate 69,302,379 of NC_061115.1, forward strand.
TAGAAAAGCATTGGAGAAAGTCTCCCATGGAGATGACTCCTCAACATTACCCCTTGCTTGATTCTACTCCTCGTACCATTAGTACACCACATCCTTGAGCTGATAAGCTGCAAACTCCACCTCTTCCATATTTGTGGCATGCATAATCTTGAATATTTTTTCTATCTCATCCAGAAAACTTTGAGGATCCTCCTTAACCTGAACACCAGTAAAGGTTGGAGGACTCAACTTCATAAACTGGCCAACCTTTGTAGCCTCATAAGATAGAATACCAGATGCACCATGCTCAGCCTAAAAAGCCATCAATTGAGCAATCATATAATCGACTAACGATACTCTTCATTCATCATGTCTCTACCTGAGGAAGACTAGAAGCAACTGGTGGAACTTCAGAAATATCAGGGACCGAACCCCTGGACAGAGTATGAATCCCCTGAGTAGAGTGTGTCCCATCAATAGTATCCCCAGTTGGGATAGAGGAGTTTTTGTATGCTTCAAATCGTTGAGAAATGATCTGAAAGACAAGAAAATGAAAATTAGATAAATATAAGACCTTAGACTCCAAGCTTGAAAATAAAACACAAAGAAGAAAAATATTTCCTAAATGCCCTGTAGCCTCTCTCTTATGAATGTGGTGCACTACATACCCTTAAAAGAGACTCTACTTGACACAGCTTTATGGACTCCTAATTAACCATGAACCTCAAGCTCTGATACCACCTTGACATGACCCAAATCATGGCTTTATTGTAATGGGTATCCCAAGTCCAATAGGACTGGGAACCACCCCCATTACCCAACCCAACTACCAAATACATACCTTGAGTTGGAAGAATTCGAACATATAACAAGATAGCATTTATTACAAGTCTAGATTCTTGGATAGGTCCATGACCGTGACCAACCCAAGCAAGTTCAACCAACCAATATACAACTAATAACCAAACCAAAACAAAAACAATAACCAAGAGTATGTCCATAACATAACATAATAGGATGGAATAATCATAAATTTAGTCCAATGGTAGCAGCCTCAATTCCAATGTCAATACTAAGGCTAACACCACTACCGACACCGCATATTTCAACCCATAGTAGTTCCACAAAGCCTCTAGCCAAAAATAAAACAATTCTAGTTGGACCATGCCCACAACCATAGCCAAAACAAATCTCTATAAAATAATGAAAGTATGTAAAAACATCCATGACATGAAATGGATCCTTTTAGAATATGAAATCCCACCACTTCAATCCAAGCAAGCTGATCCAGAATTCGATCACTAAGCGGAAGGAGTAGAATGACTAGTTCCTGTATAATGTAGGGATACAGTCGCCTAAAGATGGGTTAGAATCATTAACATGGGTATGTGTATCTTAACCGTACTAGAACCATCCATAGGCTATAGAGGTCCAGTGTAAACACCTGAACGAGCCCCGATGCATGTAGGCACATGAACAGAGATACCATAGGTGTAGGGGATTCCCAAGTACCCTTTGCTCTCCATGATACATATGTACAAGTAGGGGTGTACATAGGTCAGGTTGGTTCTGTTTTTATTAAAAAAAATAATCATGTCAGTTTATTAAAACTATAAACCAAATCAAACCAACATAAAATTGGTTTTCTCAGTTAGGTTTTAGTCAATTTTTTGGTTTTTTAGGTGTTTTTTTATAATCTTTAGTTTACAATTATATTGTGATCGAAGACTAGATCAAATATGATTTCACTCATTTGCTAATGAAAAACCATAATTATGAAAAAGTGAGGAGCGAAAAACTCTCTTGAAACTAAAAAGTGAGATGAAAAGTGAAAATTTTAAGTTTTAAGTTTATATTGGGTTTTTGATCATTTAATTAGCAATTAATGGACATATATACAACTTAAAGGCCCAAATCTAAATATATATATATATATATATATATATATATATAGGGAAAATTTCAGAAATAGCATACTTATCCCCTTAATTATGAGTTTCATTACAACAGATTCATAATTACATAATATAGCAAGTTGTATTTTGTATTTTTGCAAACTGTTGCTACAAAAATACAAATACATATGATTTTTACTGCCCTTATGATGATATGTATTTTATATTTTTCCAAATAGTTGCTACAAAAATACAAATACATACAAATACATATGCTACAAAATGTATTTTGATAAAATTGTTGCTATTTTTTGTAATTTAATACTTAAGTATGCTACTTTATGGGTAAAATTCAGAAATAGCATACTTATCCCCTTAATTATGAGTTTCATAGCAACAGTCTCATAATTACATAATATAGCAAGTTGTATTTTATATTTTTGTAAACTGTTGCTACAAAAATACAAATACATATGATTTTTACTACCTTTATGATCGATATGTATTTTGTACTTTTGCAAACTGTTGCTACAAAAATACAAATACATATACTACAAAATTTAATATGATAAAAGTGTTGTTATTTTTTATAATTTAATACTTAAGTATTCTACTTTATGTATTTTATATATCTACATCTACTTTCAAATTATTGAAAATTACTAAAACTAGTTGAAAAAGTATTTAAAAAGTAGATTATAATTAATATTTTATGTATAAAAATGTTCGAATATTATATATATATATATATATTTGTATTATGTCGGTTTGATTCGGGTTAGGTTTGACTTTTTTTTGGTTAACACCAAATCAAACCAAGAATGGTTGGGTTTTTTTTCTAACTCCAAACAAATCAAACCAAACCATAAGTCGATTTTTTTTCGGTTTGGTATGGTTCATCGGTTTGGTTTGACTTGATGGTTTGGTCAGTACACCCCTATGTACAAGTGTACTTAGGAGATTTTCGTGTACCCCATAAGTATCATGTATGGTCGCCATGACCAATCCTCATGTCGGAAAACATGAGTTTACAGTGTCCGTCCAATGGACTCACACTTTCATGGTTAGATGTCACACCCCGCCACTATTTCCTAATTAAAACCTTTACCACACAATCAAACCACCATTCCATATATTATTAACCAAGGCTATAAGTAGTGGTATTGTCATACCAACTATAGCTTGCAAGTAATGTCCTTAGCCATCCGTTTTAAGTAAAGGGGTTCTATGTACCCATAGATTACATCATTAAGTTAACTTGGGGGAATTCCATGTACCCCACAAGTGATCATTATTGTGCTTACTTGGGGGATTCCCTTGTTCCCCACAAGGCTTCCAATTAGACCAACCATAACCACCAAGACCTTACCATTTAACCATTTCAAACCATTTAAACTATTTATACCATTTAGGATTCCATTACCAAGGTATATCATGCAATAGTTCTTCTAAAAGTTCAACAATGTAGTAAAAGCACTCTTATAGGCATTTTATCAAATATTTTGGGGGCATAGTGTTTCCAAAATCAAAACCAAGTACCAATTAACCATTCCCATGCGACCAATTGTCCAAACCACCATAAAACATGCAAATCCATAATTAAAACATGGGAAAACCATAATCAAGCATTTATAACCAAAATTTCCAACATATATTTGAAAATCCAAAATCATGCAACAATTATGCCATGAAAACAATACATAAAACATTCCTTTAGTTGGAACTAACAATGAGGGAGGAGTAACATACCTTAGATTAAGAAGAAGATGAGAAGAAATCACTCCTGTGAGCCTTAATTGACCACCTTGAAGAAAATCCTTTCTTTTGCTTAACTCAAGAGCCTTGAGAAATTTTGAGAGAATTTAGAGTGTTTGATTGATGTAAATAGGTTAATGAAATCTCAAAAAGGTGTTTTTAAGTCGTGGGGTCCAAAGGAGTTATAAAGGAAAATATCCACATTACCCCTACTTAAACTGTATTTATTTCCCGTAGGAGTGTCCGACCACCACCTACCATATATGTACCCTAGGGTACGAGTGGTTTCCACTACTCGTACCCTAAGTAGAATCCTAACCACCACCCCAATACTAACCAACCTACGACTCCAAAGGCCCACTTTACCCAATCATATGATTGGTACCCATAAATTATACCCTAGGAAAAATAGAATACCTAGATTGAGACATAGGACATCATATAAGTTGCAAAATACGAATTGCAACCCATCATACGACCCTTATAGAGAAGTTGTACCTTGGACAATAGCCAACCTAACTATTGCAACTCAAACACACACGCAAGTGCATGCGATCTTACAAGTAATATAGTGACTTAGACAGTTGGATATCGTTCCCACGAGGACTAAACAACTAAAAGTTCAACCAACTTTTAGTTTTACGTATTAAAGTATTAAGTGTTGAAAAGAATCAAGATTATTTGGAATTTAAGAATAAAAATGGAAATTAATAAATAATAAATAGTAATTGGTGACAATCGTAAAACAAGCACGGTTGTAAACAATAATGATAAGAATTCCAGGGTTAAGGCATTTCGAACAATCATACAAGTCTCTATTCCTATAGCAGTCAAATTGGTTATCGAGTTGTTGATTCTCAAGGTTCATACTATGATCATGTTCTCCCGACCTCAAATCTTCTATCTATGGAATATTGCAGCTACTACTCCTGTAGAGATACAATAATTCTTCTAGATTCATAAAGTTGTCTTCTTGAAAATGAACCAAGCAAGGCTTCTAGGTATATCCCTATCCTAGATTCTAATTGAAACCCCTTATTCCATAAAAGGATAAGAACCTTGCTCCTTAATTTCTTCATTTTATCCTATGATTCTCCTTCCAAATTCACATAGAGATATAGATTTATTCTAATAGTGGCCACTCATTGAAATAGTAAGCTCAAGAAATTAAGAACAACCCAGATGATGATCCTACAAAGAAACTACTATAAAGAATATCAAAGAGTAATCATGTTCTTGACCTCAACCCCAGAACAAGGGTATTTAGCCACTCATGTTTGAATTAAACATCAAAAATAAGTAATTAATCATACCCAAAATTAATCTTGAAGTAAAGAAGTTCAAAAGAAATAATAAGAACCCTAAAAGAGAGAATTTTTTGCTTTTCTGCTGCTGCTATGCTTGCAAAAAGTGTTTAGAATTGTTCTCACGTGTTCCTTTTATACTTGGGAAAATTTCTCCATATCTGAACTACTAGCGCGATGCATTACCAATCGCATTGCTAAAGCCAATACGTCACATCAACTTTTCATCGAGGTACTGGAATTATACTTCAAAAATCCACCTAAGTCTTTAATCATAAAACATGACGCGACGCTTCGACATCGCATCGCGTCAATGGAATTATCATCTAAAATTTTGACTAAGTCACCAAATTCAAAGATTAACGTGACGCGTCAACTTTGCGTCGATGTTCTAGAATTGTCTTCTGAACTTTTGACTAAGGCACAAAACTTACAGGCTGATGCGATGCGTCGACTTCGTGTCGCATCACTAGAATTTCTCACTGAAACTTCTGTTAAGTCAATAATCGATTCTTTTTCAGCTGTTTTCTTTTATTCTTTCTCCAATGCATCCAATTTATGTCAAAATACCTCAAAAATTTACCCTGTATTACTAATCATATTGGTTATCCATGAACCACAATTTAGCTCAAATGAAATATAATTAACATAATTTTTGTTCTCTAAACAAGTCCAAATATGGGTCTATAGCGGTGTTTGGACATATACGCCCAAGATCACCACCTCACACTTAAAACCTTGTTCGTCCTCGAACAACTTCAAGTAGCATAATCACTAAATCTTCTAATCATAACCTAAGATTCATGCTAGTGTTGGGCATTTACACAAACTTGTCAAGAATACTCTTTTGCATATGCACAATTTGTTTCAAACCTCATCATCTCAATAGTGACATGCAATTCGTTGGCAAACTTAATAAAAGCACGCAATCCAACAACATAATAAGTAATCCTAATCTTCATCCACATGCACCCTCAGAATAAGAAAGTTTCCCCATATCACTCACAAATTCTCAATATTTATTCATCAGGGCAATATCAAAATTTAATCACTCTCTCTCAATAAAGAATTCATACATAATAATAAACCATAAGCTTGCCCATAGTGTAACACTCCACTAATAGTCGGATGTTGAAATGTAGGATCAATTAGGTCTTCAATGGTTGTAATTTAGGCTAAGGGACGGGTAGGAACTCTTTAGGAAATATTGACTGATCTCCCTAAGTGCTTTAATACATAACCTTCTTTAATCAAAATCATATTTTATCCAACCAATTTTCCACTTCATTACCTTTACACATCAATTGTTTCACCCTAATCTTTTAAGTACATTAACAAAACTACGGTAGGATTATCACAATTCAATTCTTAGCTCTTTTTCACACCCCAGTTCTTGTTATGCCCCCCTATAGTAGCCACTCTCAACTAAAACTATTCACCTTGGTTGAGGTGCACATTGTCCTAAATGGACCAGTGCCAAAATAGGTTCATTGTAACATAAACCGAGCAATAAAAACTAAACTTTCTATCACATTTTCTCTAACTCCTAACCCTCACAATTAAACACACAATGAACACTTCTTTAGATCTTTACTTTCACCTTTTTCCTTTATCAATTTCACACTCCCTTCTTATTCAGTTATCTATATTAAAGCGCGTAGGAGCTATAGATAGAATTAAGGTCTATCAAAGAAAGGATTAGGCTACATATGAGGCTACCAAAGAAATAAGGCCATACGATCAAAGGGACTAACTAGGGACATACATAAGGGTCGGTAAATAAAGTCTTTACAATTTGGTTAACAAACAAAATGCCTAAATCACTTCCTACACCCAACACCTTTTATTTCACTTTGTAAACACACTAGGCAAGTTCTAGTCTTTACTATATATGTAGAATACAAAGAAATACTCAAACACTTGGTGCATGCTAAGAATCAAGTTGTATCCTTAAGGTTCCCGATCTTGTTCTTTGTCAAATTTAACATTAAGCAAATCAAATCACACTACACCTACTGAGATTTCACATCTAAAAACGCTCATTCTTCTGTTTCAAAACAATTGAATTTATAGTCACAAAAAAATTCTATCCCAACACCAAGCATTTCTCAAAGGTCACAATCAGGATCTTATCACTTTCCCAGTTTCTAAAGACAAACTCCCCTTAAGACGGTCGTCATCCATCTATCATAGCGGAGGGAACTAACTATGATGAATTATTTCTAATTGTCAAAAAAGGCAAAAATAATACTGTAAACTAAAATTTACCAAGAAGGCCGAAAAATAAATACCTTAACTGAGTTTGCCAAAAAGGGCCACCATCCAAATTTTTCCACAAAGGGTAACCATCCAAATTGTAAACTTACTAAATATTACAGACATATTATTCTGAATAGATAGAAAATCATCCAAACAAAATAGAAAAATAAAATTGTTCGACCAAACCATTAAACATAATAAAGAAGAAATAATGAGAAATATCACCCTACCCCATACTTAAAATGAAGCACTATCCCGGTGCTATCAAATAAGCATACGAAAAGGTAGTGTCATACTCCCTGCTCAGTTGAATAGTACTAGTGGCGTCATGTCATCATCGGCATCCTCATCATTACCATAATCTTCAACTGAATTGCCATCATCAGACTGTTCTTCCTCTTCTGACTCATTATCGGAATAGCTCATCCGTGGGGACATCATCATCTAGTGGTACATCAAAGTCGGGGCCTATCCTTAACATGGTTCGGGTATGATGCCCGAATAGATAATCCAACTCCACAGTTGAAGAGGATATAAACAATCGACATATAAGTATAGGGATTGAAGATATTGTTCATAATATTTTGAAACTCTGAAGGAGCGTTTTTGAGACAATTTATCCTTATATGTTGAAGAGGATAAACAATCGACATATAAGTATAGGGATAGGGCCAGAGACAATTTATCCTTCTAAAAATTGATATTTATCCTTATATGTTGAAGGAGCGTTTTTGAGACAATTTATCCTTAAAAATTTATCAATTGATATAAACAATCGACATATAAGTATAGGGATTGAAGATATTGTTCATAATATTTTGAAACTCTGAGCATTTTTGAGATCGAAAGGCAAAACATTCCATTCATAATGCCCAAAAGGGACATTGAATGCTGTTTTGTATTTATCCTTTTCAGCTATTTGAATCTGCCAGAATCCTGACTTCATATCAAATTTACTGTAAAGGTTTGCCTTGAAGGTTCTTTTGAGAAGATCCATCCCTTTTGTTAGGAATCGGATGTCGGATCCATTTTAAGACGGCATTTAAAGGCTTGTAATTTATCACAAGTCTAGGGGTGCCGCGTTCCTTCTCTGCACTGTTATTAACATAAAAGGCTGAGCAACTCCAGGGGGAGTTAGAGCTTCTGATGATACCATTTTTAAGGAGATGATCTATTTCTTTCTTGCAGATTTCTATCATCTCATGGTTCATTTGGATAGGTCTGGCTTTAGTGGGAATATTTTGTTCGTCGAACCCGGGGATATAAGGGAGTTCAACCAAGTGTTTCTTCCTTTCCCAAAACGCATTAGGGAATTCAGAGCAAATTTTTTTTTCAAAGTTTTTCTGAAGGTTGGAAATCTTTGTGATCATTTCCGGGGTTTTTAAGGATTGCTCAATTTTCTTGATATGAACATCTTGCTTAAGAAAATTGATATGAGAAGAAAGTCGGTTAATTTTAAAAACCGTCTTCTCTTTCATAAGGTTTCCTTCGTCTTGAGAGAGGGGCCTTAACAAAGGAAAGAACAAGGTTTGGTTTAGGAGAGTAGTACGAATGCCATCATAGTCACTCCAGTAAGGTCTAATCTGGTTGACGAAAGGTATACCGAGAATGATATCTTCTGTGATATCTTCGGTGATGACGAAGTCATTAACAAGGCAAATGCCATTGTTACAGATATGAGCTTTAGGGAGTTGATAATGAATTGTCATTTTTTCTCCCGTCGCTGAGTAAAGGCGAGAGGTACTCTTGGTAAGGTACTTTGTAGGCACAAGACCTTTGACGATACAGTTACTATCGGCTCCTGTATCGAAGAGGG
>NC_061115.1:69314386-69329798 GCF_002878395.1 Capsicum annuum
AGGAATTAAAGAAATTCTTCCCCAACAATTCCTTAATCGGTTTACGGACTTCTGCACTAAAGAAGGGTGTGCAACCCTCCCCGAGCACATTCAGATGTGTAAATTCTTTATCAAAAAACGAGTTTCTTATATTATTTCATGGAACTTTCCTAAAGGCGAACAACATCGTATCAAATACTTATCCAAAGAGATAAAGGTAAAAGGTTGGACTCCAAAGCCAACAGTCTTAAAAACTCCAGACAAGGAGAAATCAGCAGCCACTTCTTCAACTTCGGCCTCTCACAGTAAGAAGGCCCTCAAGGAGAAATTAAAAAAGGCTTTACAGGATATGGAAAGCCAAGACGCTAATGAAGAAGAAATATTACAACTTCTAGAAGAAGCCACCTCAACCGGGAGTAGTGATAATAATGGCGATATGCTTAATCCTAAAGGAATAGCTATGGCCTATTTGGACCCCTATTAAGAATAGGGAAATGCCCTTAAAGGTAGAGGTTCAAAGAACCGGAATTACACTTGAAAGGGCAATTTACTATTCATAATAAGAATCCAAAAGCTACTTGCTTTTCCAAAGGAGAAAAGACAGCCACTATCCTGACAGCAGGCCCACTGAAGGAATCTAATGCTTTTCCAAAAGAGAAAAGACACTGCCCTGCCAGAGGACCCTCTAGACAGCTTTTCAAAAAGACATGTCTACTCAAGAAAAAAAGAATCTACTTTTAGAGATTAAATCTAAGCCTTACAAATGTATACACTAGATGTATAATCTAGTTCTTTCCTATCTATATAAGGCAGCTTGTAATCTAAGAGAAGGCATCAGATATGGAGTATGTTTGGATTGGTCATGCCCTCTAGTGGATATGGAGTGGGTTATATGCATTTTCAGCTAGTGATTTTTCCTCTCGCATAATTCCTATTTCGCAGCTATTTTTCGTTCCCTCCAGCTCATATAGAGTTGGTTGCTTGTGTTATCAGTAAGTGGTTAGCTCTGTAGGTGATTTTATTCCTTAAATATTTTTCGACTGTGGCTTGGTATGATTTATCTCGGATATGTTAAATTTTAGCTACTAGAGTCGATTTGAATTAGTTGACATTGATATATCTTTATTGGCCTATTTTTAGATTTTGACTCCTTGGAATGAGATTTGGAAGCATGATAGATTTGGAGCATTAATGCCTACCCATTTTTAGTTGTTATTTAGATCTTTTAGATTGAGCGGTTCAGCCTTGGTATTGAGATTTTAGTTTGGTGTTGTAGAGTTGTTGTGCAACCTTTGTTTTAGACTTGTTTTAGTTTGAATTTCATTTATAGACTGGTTGATCCTACTCCGTGGTTGCTTATTCGGTCTTCTAGACTTCTGCTGGATTATAGTTGATAAGTATCCAGATGATAGCCCATGGGCCTCGTATTGGTTATTTCAGTTTTGACCTTGAGTTTCAGCTTTTTTTGGGTATTTTGGATAATTTACTCAGCGGGAGTAATATTCTTGATTTAGATTCAGTATGTCTTCATTCTTGGTAGATAAGACATCCTGGAGTGGAATATTCAGTGATGAGTAGTTATACCAAGGATTTCGAGATTTTAATTTGATTTTCATCCGGGATGGTTGCAGTATTGGCATGGATTATATTACCTGAGTATCTCTATTTGTATGCCCAGATAGAGCCTTATGGACTTTTGGTGGATCAAGTTCAGTTCTTTGAGTTCTCTGGGATAAGACTGTGTGGATGAGACTCAAGTGATTTTACTCCTGGCTTGGAGTAGATAGAAGGTGCAAAAAGTAAAGGAAGGTTATTTTTAGATTTGGTGTCGGTTTTATGACTCATGGCTTGATTTGCTTTTGGCTTGGAAGAGCCTTTGTTGATTTATGTTGATATAGGGATGGTATCAGGGTGATGTTATTCAAATGTGCGTGTATCAGGTTTTTCAGTTTAGTTGGAGGCCAGTTAGTGGTTAAGTTGAGTTGGATATTTTGGATGTAGAACGACGGTGCTGGTTGAAAAAAAGATACCTGTGGCAAAATCCCTTACAAGTGTTTTCTCTCTACTGAGGTTATCTGGGAAGTCATGATTAGAGCATGTGGGCCCAGTACCTTATCCTTTTGAGCTTTTGAGATTCTTTCTATCCATTGACTTTCAGGGACAATAGTACTTTTAGTAATGGATATTGTAATAACCCTTCAAGTTATTTTCCATAATTATGCTTATCTTAACTATGTGAGCTTCTCCATAGCTTTCTCAAGTTATTTATGACTTGCTGAGACTGATGGTTTGGTTATCGGGCAAGTAGTTTGGTTTTTAGAGCCAATTCCATTTTTAGAAGTCATCGTTGGTTCCAAAAGGCCACCAGATGAAAACTTCAGTGAAACAATCTTGAATGCAAATTCCAACAGCGCTAGCAAATCTGGAATATCAATTCTAGTCTAGGTAAACCTTTGGTTCGGGTCCCAATACACCCGAGCTCATTTTGACCTATTGGTCAGAAAGTTAAAAATTAGAAAGAATGGGTGTGGGACCTATATTTAGTTGAAACATCCTTGGATTGAAAATCTGACTTCTCCATTACATCTGGAACGTCGATTTTAGGCTAGGGAGACCCTTGGTTTAGGTCTCAAGGCTTCCAAACTTATTTTGGGCTATTGAGCTAATTTTATGAAAAGTGATGAAACTACAGGTATGAGCCCCAATTCTTGTCTAAATGATCTACGATGAAAGTTTTGATGATCCGAATGGATTTGAAATGTGGTTACACTCAAAATTAAATATTGGATCATGTTCTTTGGATTTCGGATGAGTTTCGAGGGTCAAAAACTTATTTTTAAGTTTGCTGTAATCTGGTGAAACTGCGATCGCGGCCAAGAGTGTAACGATCGTGGGTAGCACAATTGCGGCCCGTATGACCGCGATAGTGACATCTCTTTAGCTGTAGGGGTTATATAAAGACCCCAAGACGCATTTAGGGCATTTCCCCTTCACCGTTTAGACCAAGAAACCCCAAAATGAGTGTAATAACTCAAAATTGGTGATGGGGGTGACTTGGTATCTTAATTATCATCTTGTATCGCGATAATCTTCAAGATTAAGGTAAGAATTTCTTGAATTCATGCTTGAATTTCTTAGTTTGGACCCAAAACCCTGATTTTTCTTAGGGCTTGGTTTAGCCCAAAGTATGCTTAGTTTTTACCCATTCTTTGAGAGTTATGATTCCTTATTCATGTGTGAACATTGGGTTGGTCTCGGAAACTTATTTTCCATATGTGGGACCCACTTGGGGTTTTGGTGTCGTTTTTGGATCCGAAGCACAATAGTACAATATGGGTATTATTAGAGTTGTATTAATGAGTAAACTAAGGTTTTGATAGTGTGATGGCATTTTGAGGATTATAAAGTGAAGACGAGCATGTGGTGTATGAAGTGAGGTTTTGTGGTTTGGCCTTGAGGTAGGCTTCTATCCACTTTTATTCATAGATGATATGTGATACATGTTGCGTACAAATATGGATTTTAGGTTTGATTATGAGTAGGATAACTTGGCCTTGATTGTTGATTTTTTGGGGAATAGATGTGGGTTTTGGACCCGTAAGATGCTATGTTTATAATCCTTTTGTATCCTATTGCCTTTCCTCTTTAGTTTAGATTAATTATCGCATGGATATGATATAATGCTATGTTTGGAGTATGATTTTAGCATTTAAAGCATGATTTGTATATTTAGCCTTATTGGGCTAGTGTGGTAATCTTAAAACCATAAGTTGTAAGTACCCTTGTTTCTAGTTGAAGTTGTTATCTTAGGCTTGAATATTGAAGTTGTTATCTTAGGCTTGAATACAATTTACTTGACATCTAGAAGATGAACTAGATACCTTAGCCTAGTTTGGGGCATAGTATGCCAAATTATGGAAATTATGGATTAGAAGTGGGATCGTTTGGCCAACTTAGGCCTAAGCTTGTGTTGAGTCTTATGGACTTAGTGCGGACATTAGACAGAGATGAGGCTAGTAAACCTTAGAAAAAGGTTACTTCCTAACTTGGTAACTTGTAATGATGTTCTCGGATTATGGCTTTTTAGTTATGGTTATAGTACTCCTTGTGGAGGTGATATTGGGCATTTAGAGAAGACATTCCTCCTAGATTCGTTATGTGGTCTATAGAGATGCTATTTCCTCTTAGACTTGATGATTGGCCTATAGAGATGTTATTTCCTCTTAGACTTGATGATTTGCCTATAGAGTTGCTATTCCCTTTAGTCATGATTGTTGGACCTGTAGAGATAATGTTCCTCATCGATATGTAAAATTGGCCTAGAGAAGTGATATTCCTCGTAGTCATGATGTATGACCTATAGATATAATATATCATATAGACGATTACATGTCTATATATATTATTCCTCCTAGATGTGTGATGCCTCTTGTGTGAGAGACGATTTCATGTTTATATATATTATGCCTCCTAAATGTGAGATGCCTCTTGTGTGAGAGATGATTACATGCTTATTGATATTATGCCTCTTATATGTGAGATGATTAGATATATGCTACGACCTATAAATATGATTATTGATATGAGTCCCGGATATGTGTATGGGCCTAAGGCCATGATTATTATGTTGTGATTATTTTGGATAAATTAATGGGCCAAGGGCCATGCTATGATATTAATTGAATAGCCGAGAAGTTTTTATGATTATAAATGATGTGATTATAGTTTATGAATATGTATTTATTTGTATAAACATCTCTTTGGTATAGGATGGAGAAAGATATGGTATGATGCTTATTATTCAACTGATTGAATAATGGTGATGACATGCATAGATTTGGCATGTTCATGATTATTTACCATTATAACTGATATGATTACTGCTGAAATGTGATCTTATGACTGCTCTTCTTGTTATACGGTTAAGCCATGTGGTAACTAATTGTCTATAGGGGACTATAGCACTTGATGGCTAGGAATCTAATGTATTAGTTAATGAATCTTGTTTAGTTGAAACATGGTAGTTAATGATTGTTAGTTAATGAATGGTGTCAGTTAATAAAGAATGGTTAAGTGACAAGTAGTAAGGTGTTGTATAGTAATTATTAACGGATATAGGATGATTAGTTGATAATAATGAATGGTGGATAAATGTCAGTTTTGATCTAGTGATGAACCTTGACTAGATGATAGATGTTGAGGATTCTGTGAAGGACCATGTTTAGGCTAATAACTAGAGGTTATGCTTTGAGATGACCTCGTGTTTATATGTATATATACCTATATATATATCTAGTTATATGAAGCTATTCTACTACCGTATATCCCATCCTTTGTTGTTCATATTGTATAGTCGTATCTTCGCCTTGCATATTACTATATATCTTTCTTTCTCTCTTTATTTGTATATTGACTTGGTATATATGGTATAGCATTGACGTATATTGAATGTAGATGGAATAGGATAGTTCACCCTGATACTTCCTTTGTTTTATTATGTTAGACTCTTGGACATGAGTAGGATAGTTGTTCTTTATTTTCTCAGTGACTCTTCATATGATTTCTAGACTCTTGGGTGTAGTTTTCATTCTATTTTTATGCTATATATATCTGTTTCATCTTTGGAGCTCAGTTGGCAATAGTCTACTGATACCATTCGTTTGGTACTCATACTACACTTCTACAACCTGCAGATCATAGTACAGTTTATCGCCGTTGATGTATGCATCGTGCGAAGCAACCCAGGTTCAGAGACTTACAGTGAGCTCCTGAAGTTTGGAGCATTACTTATCTCTCTCTTATGTATTAGACTAGTCTCTAAGTTGTATTGGAGATAAGTTGTATCATTGTATTTCTCTTGATATTTCACTTTTGTACTCTTTTTATATTAGAAGCTCTGGTAATTATACCATCAGGTTTTGGGATTCTTCTATGTATTGATCCTTATTTCATATATTCCGCATTCTTTTCCTTATATTATTGAGTAGTCCGTTACTAGCCGTTTTGGACTATGCATTGGCTTTCCTACTTCTGGGTTATGGTAGGCGCCATCATGACTTGAGGAAATTGAGTCGTGGCATTGTGCTAGTTCAGACTCGTATATCTCAGTGATGTTAGCTCAGATCTATATTATGGAGATAGTCCATTCACGAGGTTCCTATTTCTATTATTTCTTACCATGGTACACAGTTCACATTAAGCTTCTGGAGGTTGATCCAGAAGGATTTCGGTATCCGGGTCGAGGTTAGATTTTTCACCCATAGATTGATGGTTACTTTTAGAAGAGTATTCATATTTTAGATGATATGCTTCAGGCATTTTTTTCAGGGGTCAGTGGGACCAATTATTTGCTTTGATAGAGCTCACATATAATAACAATTACTAGTCCAGAAGTTAGATGGCTCCCTTCAAGGAATTTTATGGTAGGATGTGTAGTGTCCAGTGGTTTGTTCGATGCATTTGAGATTAGTCCTTGGGAAACCGACTTGTTGCTTGATTCCATGGATAAGGTATGATTGATTTATGAGAGGATTTGTACGTTTCAGAGTTAGCAAAAAAGCTATAATGATCAGGGAGTACTTGGAGTTAATAATTTAGTAGAAGATGCTTCATCGAGTATCACACATAAAGGGCGTGATGAGGTTTTGGAAGAAGGGCAATCTTAACTAGAAGAAGGGAAAGCTTAGTTCTAGGGTCATTGATCCTTTTGAGATCCTACGATGCATTGACGAGGTGAATTATGAGTTTAGCCAACCTCTAGCTCCTTTTAGGTGTTCTATATCTATGTTGAGGAGCTATCTTCTAAATGAGTGATAAGTGGTGATTTTACCACTTACTAGTGTCTCTTT
The DNA here is from genome assembly GCF_002878395.1 of Capsicum annuum. NCBI lineage: Eukaryota > Viridiplantae > Streptophyta > Magnoliopsida > Solanales > Solanaceae > Capsicum > Capsicum annuum. The sequence goes on from NC_061115.1 coordinate 69,321,214, forward strand.
TCTTAGATTTTTGCATACTAATTTCATAATATGAGGTTATTTATAATGTGAATGTTGTTTATTTTAGATATTTTGAGATTCAGAAGGAGATTTGAGCAATTGAAGTGGCATCAAGAGGAAAAGGAGCTGAATGCTCTCAGTGCTGCAAAAGCAGCCAAAAGACCGCAAAAGTGGAGTCAACTGACCAAGTCAACTACCGCTAAAGTAGACCCAATACTTAAAAATTAGTTGTTAGTGACTTAGTCAGAGACCGCAAATACGATCAACATTAGCACAAAAGCGGTAGGTCAAAGGCAATAGGGCCTCTTAAGTAGCACTTTGACTGCAAAAATGCCTGATTGGTCCATTTCGACTGGCCATCTGTCTGAGAGTGACCCAATTAGGTGTGTGCATCGGTTGGTTTGGTTTGGTTTTATGTATTATTGGTTCGATTTATCAGTTTTTGGTTTTTGAGTATGTAATATTTTCTTATCGATTTTTGGTTAATCGGTTTTTTGTCCTTAACGGTTCATTTTTTGGTTTAAACAATTAGAAAATACTCATAAAATAGAAATAGTAACAACTAACATAAAATAATGAAATCTTAGTTACTGCCAAAATCCTATGCAATACATTTAGTTTACAAGAATCTTCAAACTTAAACTAAAAGTTAGTTCGAAAAAAAAACTGAATGCTAATTATTGGAAGCTACTAAATGCTTCAAGCATTCTAATACGATAATACTCGTGCTTTATATTGTGCCTTTGCTGTCTGAATAGGTTAATACTTTGTGAATCACTGAATTGTGAATAAGTAGTGTATGTAATATATTTTATATATATATATATATAACATAAATAGGGGTAAAACAGTAACTTAGCGTATCCATATTGGGTTATTGGTTTAACCGATAACCCAATAAGCTAAAACCAAAACCAAACAGTTTACCCAATAAATTTTTTATAAAACCAATAAAAAATCGTTAAGAAAAAACTGAATGCTAATTGTTGGAAGCTACTAAATGCTACAAAATTTGCTACATCCTTTCTCATACAACCCCACTAGTAATGCTGTCTAAAATAATAATACATTTTAGTCACTCTCGGATGGATGGAATACCTAGAATAATGAGCCTTCCCCAAAACAAATCTAATCCAAATACCTATTCTTGACATGCAAACTTAGCCACCAATCCTCAAGACACCATCTAGATCAAGTGAGGCTTCCTTAGCCTTACCACCTAACACTTTATCTCAAATCACTCTCAACTAAACATCATAAAAGTGATGAGCTCAAATTTTATCCATCAAGGAAGACCTAGCCTCCATAAATGCCAAAACATACCCAGGTGTTGAAACATCAAGCCTAACCATTTTATAGCCAAAGATTGAACCTTTAAGGCTAAAGGACTCTCCTGGCTCAAAAGACGTGCCAAGCTACCCATTCTAGTCAACTTTCAGCTCAAGGCATTAGCAACTACATTAGCCTTGCCTGAACGATAGAAAATAATCAAGTCATAATCCTTAAGCAACTTAAGCCAACGACGCTGTCTTATATTAAGATCTCACTACGTGAAGAAGCACTAAAGACTACAATGATTTTAGAAAATCTCACAACAGACTCCATACAAGTAGTACCTCTACAACCTCAAAGCAAACACTATCAGGCACAAATCTAAGCATACATAATAATCTTACCCTACTACATCAACACAACTCCTAACCCAACACCAGAAGCATCACAAAAGGCAGTAAAGCCCACACCCTCCTTGGTAAAGGTTAATATAGAAGATAAAGTCAAAAAATCCTTGAGCTCTGAAATCTCACCTCACAAGCATCTAACCACTAAAATGAAATCTTTTTCTAAGTCAACTTGGTCAACAAAGCTGCAATAGATGAAAAACCCTCAACAAAGTGCCTATAGTAACCCACTAAACCAATAAAAATCTAAATCTCGATTGAAGAAGTAGGCTGGCCAATTACGAACCGCTATAATCTTGGACGAATCGATCATAATTCAATCCTTGGTCACCAAGTGACCCAAGAAAAAAATGAACTCCAACCAAAACTCATACTTAGAGATCTTAGACAACTTTTCATCCCTTAATCTTTGCAGCACAATCCACAAGTGCTCCTCATGATCAGCCTCAATCTTGGAATAAATCAAGATATCATCTATAAATACAATGACAAAAGAGTCAAGATATGGTCAAAATACGAGTTCATCAAATCCATAAATACGACTGAGGCATTGGTTAAACCAAAGGACATGACCAAGAACTCATTATGACCGTACCAAGTCCAAAAAACTATCTCTGGGGTATCCAAAGCTCTAATCCTTAACTGGTGATACCCGAATCTCAAATCAATCTTTGAAAATAGCGAAGCACCCTAAAACTTCAAACAAGTCATCAATATGAGAAAGAGGATAATTATTCCTAATTGTCACCTTATTCAACTATCGATAATTAATACACCTATGCGTAGAACCATTCTTTTTCTTTACAAAAAAGATAGGCACACCCTAAGATGATATGTTAGGTTCGATAAATCCCTCATCCAACGACTTCTGCAACTGATCCTTTAATTCATTCAACTCGAGTAGGGACATCCTATAACGAGGAATAGAAATAGTTTTGGTGGTCGGCTCAACATCAATAGCAAAGTTAATATCACAATCCAAAGGCATCATATTTAAATTTATAGGGAAGTATCCATAAGCTCATGGACTACATGAACGCAATCCAAAGGAGGGGAAACAATATTAGTATCACGAATATGAGCCAAATAAGAAAAAAATACCCTCTTTACCAAACAACAAGCTTGAAAAAATATATAACTCTCTTGGGACCCGAATGAAGAACACCCTGCCAAGTTATCCTTGGCATACCCGATGAAGCTAAAGTCACAGTCATAGCACAGCAATCTCAGGAAGCATAATAAGGAGCTAATCAATCCATACCCAAAATGACATCAAAATCTACCATATCAAGGACTATAAATATACCTGAGTTCACACCCAATAAATGTCACCACACAAGATCGGTGCACCCAATCCACCACTAAAGAATCTCCTACGCAGGTAGACACACATATTGGTACATCAAGAGGATCACAAGTAGAATCAAAAGCCAAGGAAAAATATACAAATACATAGGAGAAAGTTAACCCCAAATCAAATACACAGATTCTAATCTGAAACATAAAGGGATAATACCTATGATAACAATATCAGAGGCCTCTGCCTCAATCCTATTAGCTATTACATAACACTAACTACTTCCATCACCTATTTGATTAGCCTTGCGACCACCACCATGGGCTCCACTACTTTTACCTCTCATATCTCTAGTTGAACCTTTACCTCTTATAATTGTAAGAGTAGCTCTAAAAATATGGTGGGGACAGTCCTTGGCCAAATGGCAAATCCCAGATCACACATAGAAATCTTATGGTCTAATTTAGTGGAAGGAGGTACTACTGAACTAGGATGACCACGCAAAGCGACTAAAATAGAAGAACCACTACCTGAACTCTCTGAGGCTGCCTGCACTAGTCTTCCATAATACCCACAAAAGCCTCTAGAATTTATACCTCAAGAAGTATGTGCTCTAAACTAACTCTGACGATGCAACTTCTTGTTGCATCCCCAAGATGGTCAAAGAATTAACTCAGTCATCTTAGCATGATCAATAATACTCTAAAACAATACCCCATACACTACCATCTGAGTTGAAGCTAGCTGAAGAGAAACATCTAACCCCTTCATGAGCTTCTGAATATTTTCAGACTCAATGGAAATATTGGCATAAGAATATCTAGACAAGGCATGGAAATATGCCTCATACTACGCAACTATCATAAAGCCCTGCTCTTAGTTATCAAACTCATCCCTCATCCTATCCCTCAAACTAAAAGGCACAAACATGTCCAAAAATACCACAGCAAATGAATTCAAAGTTATTTTTGTCAAACCAAGAGGTTGACTACCAACAATTGACCTTCACCAATCCTTGGCTACGTCTCTTAACTGGAAAGTAGTATACCCAACCCCATATAGCTCGAGCAAACCAAGGTTATGCAAATCCTCATGAAAATTCATCAAGAACTCATAGACATCCTTGGCTACAATACCACTAAACCTAGGATGACCCAAATAATTGAATTTCTTAAACTTTTCTAATCTCAGAAGACATAAATATACTCATAATAATAAGAGATATAGTTAATATGGTTGGTTAAGAAGCCACCTGAGGAGGTAATATAGAAAAAAGGCTAATCACTAGATCTAAGAATACCATACTCAGATATAGGCACTAAAAAGGAATAGTATTCTGAGTCTTGGAGTGCCATAAGTAGATGTCAGTATAATAGGAGGTTCCACTCTAGGGATTAAAGGAACACCATAAGAAAACTTTGGCATAAATAGAGGTACCATAGTTGGAGCTAGAGGAATAGTAGGGGCACTAATAGGAGCACTCTCTAAATGAATCAACAACCCTTTTATGATCAGGGTAAACGAACTCTGTGGGATCAGAGTAGGTCTTATAACTTTTGTATGCATAACTTGAGGCTCAGGGGAGAGTCCCTTAGTGATATATCCAGATGGGGTAGATCTTCATGGCCTTCCTCTACCTTGAGCTTATCCATGAATCATAACTCACCTGCTAGACTAGGCTCTCTCCTCTAATAAATATCTTGTATCTCTGTCCTCATGGGATCTAGTCCTTACTATCTATGAAGAAAAGAGTGAAACACTATTTTAAACAAAAGGTATGAAAAATCTGCATGACATAGAATTAAAAAAGAAAAGTTTCCTAAAGAGATATTATAACCTCTCAAAGATAGATATAGACATTTATGTACCGAACTATGAGATTCTACTCGACACCCTATTCTTATATTAATAAGACTAATGAAAACTTGGATGCTATGATACAAATTTTTCATGACCTAAAAACCAAGGGTCATGATGGCATTTATCGCGGAAAGTCTTGAAAAGTAGCCTACTACCCAAACTGATATATAATGAAAGATAATACAAAAACCCAAGGCAAAACTCTTAGAACAGAGTCAAACCACACATATATAGCAAAATTGAGAGATACACAACCAAAGATACCATTCAATATCCCAAAACTTAGTGTCACGATGAAAAAACCAACCAGTACAACTCAAAGTCAAAATATACATTTGATATCCAAAAGGGAACAAACTCTGTCTATCAATACAATAAGACATAGTCTAGATAAGAAAAGTCAGTGGTCAACTTTAGATGCATAGATCAACCTTTGAATCATCTATCCATGCGACACACTCATACCTGGATCTGCACCAAAAGGGCACAGTAGGGATGAGTATGATCCACTTATACTTTGTAAGTATCATAGGTCGACTGAGTAAAGTAGACAATAAAGCATATAAACACAAACTATGGGCATGCCACTTGCAATCACAAAATATCCCAAATAGTAGCCCACAGCATCTCCACTAATAGTTCTATAATATAAATGTATAACAAATACTAATATAAGAAAATACATAGACATACACATATACTATCTATAAGTAAGTTAAAGGAATCCAATTAGATAGATATCATATCCAGAAGAAAAATACAATGCAAAATAAGCATAATATATATAGGATGCAATAAAGTTGATGATGATAATGATGATGGTGATGATGATGCATGAGGTCAATGTACAACCTCTATAAATACCTATCGAGCTATGTTCTTGAGGTAGGATCGATGGGAGGTGCGTCAACACATATACAACCAATATTCTATACTAATATCCATAACTCCTCTCTGATACATACATCGGTAAAGGGTTTTAAGATATCAAATTTTATTTAAAAAAACCTGTATTTCTAATTTTTCTCTGGTGGTACTAATATTTCATAAATGAATATGATATGAGGATGTAATGCTCACAACCAGCCAAAATGAGAACATCTAATATCCAACCAATATATAAACTATGTAAGCCTCATACCCACTCGAATCAGATAGCTATCCATGATCCAATATAATCCATAAACCATCAAGTGAAACATGCAAGAAAATGTCATTGATACCAAATAAATTCAAAAATCTAGGTTTTTCCCACCAAAAAGAGTGCAATCAAGCATAAATATATCAATACCAGTCCAACAACATTATATAAGACCCATTACGACCCTACAAATATCACCTAAACACATTTTCCTTAATATAACCCTATACCCATAGAACACTTTTACATTATTATTAACTACCCAACATAGTTTGAAGAAAGTTGATCCATAACCTACCTTAAATATTAATAGTAGTATAATAAGCCTTTACACCAAGATATCACCGTACACACAGACCCAGAATCATCTAAAATACGCTAGTATAGAATCTACGCATCAAAAGAAGGCCAACAATACCTACATTACCTATTTTCAAATTAGGGTCAAAACATACCTCTAAAAAGGGTTTAAAAAAAGGGTAAAATCATAATTTTTGTCCAAAAATATATTTCTCAAGATTAAAGGAACTCATAGGAGAAAATCCAAGTGAAAATGGGTTGAAATTGAGGTTTGAATTGAAGAAGTATTAATTTGGACCTTCCAAGCCAAAATCCAAAATTTCACCTTTAAATTCAAGTTTAAGCAAGATTTAAATGACAAAAATCAAAGAAAAACAATTGAAATAGGGATTTGAAGCTTACCCAAGTTTTAAAATGGAAGAGAATGCCCAAAAAATTAATCCCCAAGCTCTAAGTCTCAGGTGTCAAAATCTCAAAAATGGGAAAGGAATCCACCCAGGCACCACCTAAGCGACTACCAGGTCTCTTAATAGGCCATCACTTAAGTGACCAGTTATCGCTTAAGCAAAGCCCACCACATTGCGTAAGGGACTTAGCTATCACTTAAGCGAGAGGCATCTAGCGCGCTAGTGTCATTTAAGAGACTAGACCATTGCTTAAGTGGCAATCACCTAAGCAAGCCTGGTGTCACTTATGCAACACTTTAGCCATCACGTGATGTCACCCAAATTATACCTCTAAGAAATATAATATGATCGATGTCAAATATATAACCCTACAAAGGTTGGGGTCAAAACCATAGGAAATAGGCTGAATATCATCACGAATTTGCTGAAGTACCCAAGAAATATAGAAAAGTAAATGAGGGGATTTTTTAGAACAAATATTAATAGTAACAAATCTTGATCTCTTTGGTTGAAATCAATATGAGATGAATACTAAGACTGTTACCCCTGCCTTCCTAACTCGGTATATTTATTGTGCTCCACCGAACTATCCCAATACCTTGGATACAAAATCTAATAAAATATGTATCACCAATCATCTTGTGAATGCATTCAGTGAATTTCCCTCTTTACCTTTTGAGTCTCAAAGTTTCACCTTACTAACCCTTATCATAGACCCCAGATTAACTATTACCTTTTGAGTTTTAAGTTAATTAGATGAGGGGTTTTAGCCTTAAAAATATGGTTGTGATGTTCTTTTTCTAATCTCTACCTCTCTTTTGAAGTAAGTATCGTATATAGGTAGGTTCTTAATTTCTATAGTCATTAAGAAAGCAATCAAACCATAAAAAATCATAATACATGCAAGAATATTGATCAAGAATGACTTTGTGCTTTCTCTACTTCATTATTCCATCAGGGTTCCCACAACCCTATTTAGGTGGTTTAGCCACTCATAATTGCAAGAACATCCATTGAATTCAAGTACAAAGTATATGAATAATCTTACAATAATTTAAGACCGTAAAACCAAGAAAAAAGGATTCCAAGATCAAAAGGCGAATCTTAGAATCAATATAGTATTGTGAATATAAATAGTGCATAAACTAATACAAAACATCAAAAGGGTATTTATAGAATACGCAAAACCCAAAAAATCCTAACCAAAATGAAAATTGAATACTAAGTTGGTGATCACTTACAGACCCACTTACGAGCCGTACGTACTATTTTCAAACCCCTTGGTGGGTTGTAAGTGTCAAACCAATCTCTATGCTATAGGAAGATCACCTACGACATTACTTATTAGGGGTTTAAGTGGTACTTATGCCCTGTTAGTGGCTCTTTGTAACTCTCAGAATAAATTTTAACCTTCAGATCCTCAAAACATTCTTTCTTTGGTACTTACTTGGCCACTTATAGTGGCCGTAAGTGCCACTTATGGCTCATAAATGGGCCCTTACATGGGTTCCTTTGCACACTTCAACTCTTTTTCTTTTTCAGCTCAAAAACCCAGTTTCCTACAAAACAAATACAAAAACCATCATATCTAACAAAATAGACCTAAGTATTTGCATATTTTCCAATTCTAAGCATCGAAAGTGGAATGAAACCATGGAAAATCAACACCCTAATTTAGAACATTTGCATGTCCTCAGGAAACAAACATAATAAAAACAATACGGTGATGCTTAATTAGGAGAAACATAAGTCCCCTATGACAGTCAACTCAATTTCAGCTCAACATCTTTTATCCTTTCCTATTTTTAGCTTTTTCAAAACCAACAGTGTGGATCTATGTAGAAAAAATATGTGACAAATAAATAAGGATATGACATTACATCAACAATAAATATCAAGCA
>NC_061115.1:69332798-69339867 GCF_002878395.1 Capsicum annuum
ACAAATAAATAAGGATATGACATTACATCAACAATAAATATCAAGCAAGTATGCAAGTTACACTACCTGAACAGATAACCAACTAGCAACATAACCTATGTACCCTAAAAACCAAGAAGTCCTAATCTCACAGTATGATCATGCATATCAATATAGGTATGATATAAAGACACTCACACTTATAAAAGAAGTTCCAATAAGTGTTCATAGAATACCATAGGTTTTTCCTTATTTTCTTTGCCTTAGTTTTTCGGACAGTCGGATTAGGATCACTATAGGACTTTATTTGTCTTGTAAATAGGCCTGGGGGAAGGTATGGTATATTTTGGGAACTAGTGACTCACCCTCCTTGACATTAAAATTACATTTATGGTCCACCCCTCAACCAAATTTTCTTTTATTTCTCCTTTTTCTCTTTTATTGCTTATTTAGGTTAAGCGTGATTTCTTTATTTTATATTTTTCTTTTTATTTTATTTTTCACTTATATTTAAAGGTTTTCATTTACCACTCCCAACCCTACTTTCTTTTATCTTTTTCAAACCCTTCTTCATACCTAATTCTTACTATGCACTTCTATAATAGGTATCCTCAACTTAGACAATTTGCTTGAGTTGTGGTGCACAATTTACAAGGAGAGACTAGGGCCAAAAAATGTTTATTGTAATTAAATTAGGAAGGTGACAAGGTGAAAACAAGAAAATAGGTCAATGTAGACTCAAATTCAGGGATCAAGGGACTTATTCACATTTGGATGACCATTTAGGCTAAGAGTAGGCTAAATTCAAAAACGGCCTATGATAACATCCTAAACAAATATCCTACAACCTAGGGAAGACTTACCAGGCAAGCTCTGGATTAAATGCACAAAGGGAACTAAGTAAGTATCTCACACACACATAGTACAAGGTCATATTACTAACTACTACCAAACAGTTCATCCAAATACTAAGGTATGATTATTTTGTCCCTAATCCTAATGCCATAACAAGATTCACAATAGTCATACATATATTCGTATCACACAGTTCATAAAATCTTTTTGGAGGGGTATAGGGTTTTAGAAACACTTAAAAACAAACTAAATATGTCAACTGTCCTTAGGTTCCTGATTTTATCCTAATGAAACACAAACAGAACATAAAACATATATGATGTAAACACAAAATAACCTAAACATCCAGTTCTACTAGGATAACATAACCGATAGGAAAAGAAACATGGCCAGAAAATCCCTCGGCTGTGGTACACCCCTTCCCTATACTAAAGACTATGCACTATCCCTAGTATAATATAAAATAAGGAAATAGAGACATACTTGGGATGCTCCAAGCCTCTGTAATAAACTCGCCCCTATCTAGGCATCTCATGGCTCATTCTATGAAGGTGGTGGTAGGGCATGACTAAAAGATGCACTTACTTCTATCTCAGATCGTCTTTGCTCCTCAACATACTGAGACACCCTAGAATTAATGGTTTCCCTTTTTAGGGCTTGATTAAAGTTCATAATAGGGTCCTATATCTCTACCTCTCGACCTCTCTTGGTCCCAACAACCAGGAATATACCTTTCTTAAAAAATAAATCAAATTTTATAAGTGGAGGTAGAGGCAACAATTGTGTAATGGATAGAATAATTGGAACCTGTCTCTCTACTAGTAATCACACCTCAACACATAATGTAGCAATCTCCTCCCGAAAGCCAGAAAAATAAGGAGTCTGGACCTCACACATTTATACAGACATCCTAGACTCAAAGCTATCAATTTAAGCATAAAGCTCCCTCGTATACTCTTCCATCTCTACCCTCATACTCACCTCAAACTGGCCCTTAGAAGTCTCAAGTGTAGTATAGACCCAAAGTCAGATCTGTCCATATAGTTTATCTAACTATCCCTTCATCAGAATAAGATGAGTTGTCATCTCATCCTGTTTCTCAACCATGAGCTGCAGAAACTAGTGCGGTACCCCAATCAAACTAGCAACTATAGGGTGAGAGGGCATAGTAGATGTTCCAACTAGCTCAGACATCTAAGTTGGGGCTGGTGCAGATGTGGTTATAGCTTCCTTACTAGTAGTAGATGTTTGGGGATCAAATATTTACTCAACTATCTCAAAATTCATAGTGACATCCAACCTCTTAACAAGCTCGACCAGAATAGATAGTCCCTCAAAATAGACCAGAATAGTAGTAGGAGGTGGTAGTGCTCTTTGTACAAGGACCAGATTTGTTGGATCATTTATCAAACTAATGTTTACTGTGTGCATCACCTCAATTTTATGATTAACATTGGGTGTATGGGAACTTTGTCCATGTTATATAACTATAGAATCAAACATAAAAAAGGAGAGTGGTGGTCTCACCAATAACTCTAATATAGATCTCGAGCCAAAGCAGTCTCGCAAAATCTATATCATAGCCTACCATCAGAATAGCAATCAAGGCTGCTCTGTCCCACATCATTATATTGCTCGAAGAAGTCATACATAATCTATGGCATACTATGGTCCACTAAAAATTCACTATAAAATATAAGGACTTCTTCTTTATGTCTCCTTTTTACTTAATCCATGGGGCATCAGTTCTCGAATTATAAATCTAAGTTGCTAGCCACCTTGCCAAATTATGTCCCTCTTGTCTATGTGCTACATCCCTCATAGCGATCCTATCCCACTCTAGTCTTATGTGAAATTCAAACTCTTCTATCAATGCCAGTCCCACATAATCTGGCCTAAATAATACTCTACAAATCGTCGTCTCAGATATATATATACACACCACTCAAATAAAAGTATGGATCAACTATATCTGCTCAACCTCTCTACCCTTAAGCGGGGTAGTCAAATAAATGGTAGAGGTGTATGAAGCACAAAACCCCCAAACTAGAGCTGGGCTATATAAACCTTGGGTCTAAGTCATCCACCCTAACTGATACCTATTAAATGAGGCCCACAGTTCTGGTGCTCTTGCTAGCCCTATTAAATTAATTCAATTCTCTATTGTAATACTCCTCTTTGGATGACCCTACTTCACAATAAAGCCATCACACTAATAAATATGCAGTATCCCCTTCACATGCTATCTTGGAGAAATATTAATAATAAGTACAATATATATAGATGTATAATCAGATGCTGGGGCAGCAGATGGTGGAATAGGGGGTTGAGCATGATGCATAGCCGGCTGAGTATCATGAGCAGATGATTAAGATATCTACCGGGGACACTAGGCTACACCCTTCTTAGGCTGAGGTGCAGAAGAACCAGATATTAACTCACTAGCTGAATCAAATGCATCCTTTGACCCCTCCTTACATTGAGAGTTAGGTGCATCCTCCCTATCTCTAGAACCTAAAACTAATCTAGATTCAACCTAATCTTTGTACCCTGATATTGACTCTACCTCAACCTTTGAACTATTCTTAAAAGCACTTTCTCCCTTATCAAACTGGGGAGAGTATGGTGGTAAAGTTTGGGCTATATTTATCCTCGACCTTAGAATAGGTCTATATGCTACAGTTTGGGCCCCTACTTATGCTGGTGTAGGCTAAGAGCCTGACTGAATAGGTGCTGGGGCAGGCTGAGTGCCTAATATGGCAACAACCATTATAGCTGCAACTTGTCTTTGAGATTATCCCTGAGTCTATCGTAGGGCTAATGGAGTGCTATCTTGGATAACGAGGTACTCCTTAATAGAGCCACTCCACTCAGGTAAAAAACCTTGGGTTTTAACCCTTGGAAATTCCTTGAGTTTTGAACTCACTATCGTAGTAACGACGCACCATATGAGTCGTATGGTATAGGTATAAGTCAGGTGAACCCAATCTTAGGAAATCTAGTAGATGGTAGTTAGGATTCTGATATAGTCATGATTGGGGGTACGAGTCATTAAGGGTGTAACGGTTTATTTGGTCGGTCCCTTAATCAAATCAGTAACTTAGTGACTTAACTTAGCTCTGAGTACGGGTGGCTAACTAAGAGTTGTAAATATAGGTTATGAATGGTAAGGTTGAGTCATATATTGTCTAGTGTCTAATCCCTTTGGTTTCTGTCCTAAGTACGACTGGACTATGTAAGTCGTATGGTCTAGTAATAAGTGGTATCATCGAATCATATAGTGTATAGTGTATGGGTGTCCAGATCACTGTCTTGGTAATGAATCAAGGGTATGATTCATATGTTGTGGTCATGAGTTAAGGGGGTCAACTCATAACCAGCTGCAATATTAGTATAGTTTTAAGTTGGGGGCATTCTAAATATTTTCCCTTTTAACTTCCTTAGAGGAAATGACTTAAAACACCTATTCAGACTTAATTAACCTATTATTCCCAATCAAACACTCTCAAATTTTCTCTTAAACTCTGTCTTCAAGCAAAATCTAGAGTTTCTTCAAGATAATCAATTAAGGCTTTCAAGGGTGGTTTCTCTCTATAATTCTTGATGTCTATGGCATGTGACTATTCCCTTATTGTTATTTTACTAAAGGCATGTATTTTAATGTATGGTTTTAAAGATATTGTTATGGATTTGAAATAAAGATTGGGGGATTTGGTTGTTCATGGATGAATATTATTTCTCATGGTTTAATTATAGTTTTCCTTATTTTAATTATGGTTTTGCACTTGTGGGTGCATGGGGAATGGTGATTTAATTGAGGGGTCATGGTTGAGCCACAAAATGGATGATTTTGGTTTTGATAATTGTATGCCCTCTACCTATTTGTTAAATTGTCAATGCGAATGATTTTTGTCATATAATTTGACTATTTATGGAAACATTACACTGTATAAACAGTTAACAAAACATGAAATCATTTTGGGTTGGTTTTATAAAACTTTGGAAATGCCTTGGTGGCCATGGTTTAATTATAAATGGTTTTGGCTTAATTAAAAATAATGGAGTCTAACTTGGTTAAATGGTTTATACGGCATATGGTAGTAGATTTGAGAGCTCTAATTTTGGTATGACATTACCAACGATTAATGCCTAGTTAAAAAACTCCTTGGTAAATAGTTTGGTTATGTGTAAAAGGTTTAATTAGGATTAAAAGGGGTTAAATATCAAAGCTGTGGAAGGTGGAGGTCCTGGGGGGCCAACATTAGAAACTCATGTGTGCTGATGTGAGGGTGTCCTTGGTGGTCATGTGCATGATGTCACACTTTATATTTTAGGGATGTACTAGTCATCCCAGGTTTCTTTCTTCGGTTGTATGACTAACATGCACTGGGGCCCTTTCAGTAGAGGGAGCTGAACCCATATAACCCATGTGTGATTTTAGGATAGCTAAGGTACACAACCCAGGTTAAGGTTTTAAATGCATGCTAAACCTCGCTCACTACCCCAACATAATATATATATATATATATATGTATATGTGATTGCTTATGGTTATTTGATTTGATTATGAATGATGACATTATCTTATCTTTATCAGTGAGTTAGATGCTAGCATTTACCCCACTAACTGTCTTTGAGCACTACATCCCTATGTAATGTAGGAACTGGCCATACTACCATTCCTCATGCTTAGTGACTTGGATTCTAGGACATCTTAGAGTTAGATTAAAGTGATGATCTTCCATATTCTGGAAGTTTCCATTATATGCTATGGATTTCTTTCTATTTTTGTTATTTCATTGGATTTGGTTTTGGCTATGGTCAGGGGCATGTATCGACCAGATGTTCTTTGATTCTGGTTCGATACTTTGTTGAACAACTATGGGCATGGGCAGTGTCGATATTGGTGTCATCCTTGGTATTGGTTTTAGTATTAGGGTTGGCACCAGTTGGTTAGTTGGTTGAGGTTGTTGGATTATGATTATAGACTTTATTTAATGTCTTTGAATTGTTATTGTTTTATCTTGTTACATGTTTGGAATTCATCTAACATAGGGCGCAAGGAGATTATGGTTGGGTATTGGGGGTGGTCTCTGATCTTGGTTGGACTTGGGAAACCCGACACGACTAGTCCCTAGTTTGGATTATGTCAGATTGTTATCAGAGCCCTAGGTTTATGGTCAACTGGGTGTCTGACATATCCATATCGAGTTGAGTCTTTTTAGGGGTGTGTAGCATACCGCACTATAAAGGAGAGGCTACGAGGCATTTAGAAATATTTCTCTTTCTTGTGTTCTATTTTCGAGCTATAGAGAAGGTCCTGAATTTTTCTCTAATTCTCATTTGTTTACTTTTCAGATTATGTTTCTTCAATGATATGACGCTCAAGGAAACTCGTCTATCCCACTTAGGGATAACGCTAATAGGACACACTCTGTTTATAGGCTCTAGACATAATCTAGGTGTCTAATTCCTGATTGTTCTCCTAGAGTTCCACCGATCCCTTCCAGCCCTCCTTGAACTCCTCAAGCAGATATGATGAATGTTGAGTTTAATCAGTCTATCCATATGCTGACATAATTGGTAGCTTCTCAAGTCGAGCATGGTGCTTCTATTACCCCATCTCCTAAGGCCACAAGGGTTGGATGGTTTATAAGGTTGAACTCTTTTGTGTTCATTAGTGTTAAGGATGAGGAGGATCCTTAAGGTTTTATTGATGATATAGAAAAGAAATTCTGGTTTATACATGCTACTAACATGGAGGGTGTGGAGTTTGCTACCTACAAATTGAAAGATGTAACATACTAATGGTATGAGTAATAAGAGCAATCAAGGGGCGATGATGCTGAGTCAGCCCTTAGGAATGGTTTCTCTACTGCTTTTCTAGATCGTTTCTTTTCTTAGTAGTTGAGGGAGGCGAAGCTGGAAGTGTTTGTTATCTGAAGTAGGGCAAGATATCAGTGAAGGAGTATATCTTAAAGTTTCACCAGTTGTCTCGGTATGCTCCGAAGTTGGTTTATAGCATGAGGGCTAGAATGTGGAAGTTTGCTTTTTGGTTTTCTTGAGACTTTATTTTGGAGAGTAACACTACCTTGTTGAACAAGGATATAGATATCTCCAAACTAGTTGTGTGTATGCAATAGGTCGAGGAAGAGAAAAAGAAGCAAGTTGAAATTAGGGAGAGGCAGAATAAGAAATTTGGATTTTCTAATAAGAGTGGTGGTCAACAATAGAG
>NC_061115.1:69342867-69413532 GCF_002878395.1 Capsicum annuum
ACTATTAAGTCATAAAAGCATGGATTCTATCATTCTTGGCATTTTATCAAACACCTTACATGCACAACTTTGGGCATAGGTGTACTTATCAATTTGACATTCTTAATCGATCCAAAATTCATGGGTTTTAACTAACCTACTCACATGCTTTATGAAAAACACATCAAGATACAACCTTGAATCCAAACAACAATCATCAAATGAATATAGTCAAAACACAACAAGGAAATCATAATATATAATTTAAAACATGATTCTTGAGCTCCATGGATGAAAGGGATCCCTGGATGAACACTACGCATACCTTAGAAATGAAACTTTGATGAGTTGCTGGAGATTTCTTGGATTGGGAAACTTAATTCTTGATTATCTTGGAAAAAGGGGTTAAATCCTTCTTTTGGGAGATGATTTTAATAAAAATCCTAATCTTATTGTTGAAAGTGTAAGAAGGGGTTTTTGAGATGTTTAACTAAAGAAAAATAGGATAAAGTTACTTCCCTTGAGGGTTTAAGTCGTGGGAGGTCAAGGAGAAGACCAAAATACCCTTACAAAACCACTTCCCAATTGCTGAAAATCTTAGTTGACGACCAAGGCTAAAATGTCATCAGATTTGTGATAAGTCGTCACAAATGTCATTACTTGGGATCTGGTTTCTGCCTAAGGTTGATGACATTCATGATAAGTCATCACACGTGTGATAACTTATTAGAAATGTCATCACCGGGGGCTGGATTCTGCCTAAGGCTGACGACGGTTGTGATAAGTCGTCACACTTATGATAAGTTATCACGAATGTCGTCACTCAGTTTTCTAGGCTGACATGCTAAAGTAAAATGGGTATAACTTTTTGCTCCGGTATCAGATTTTAGCAAAATTGATATCATTGGAAAGATAATTCAAAGATATTTCATTAGACATATAGTAGGTCCTTTAATTATATATATACAAGGAGTTATGGTGGATTGAAGTTGACCTAAGTTTTGACGGTCACTAAAACTTGAACGATAGGAAAGCTTTCAACTTTTCCTTGAGTTAGGGGACCTCTATGATCTTAATTCATGCTCAAAATGATTCATAGACTACATAATTGATTAACACACTAAATTTACATAGGATTCGAAGCTTTTGGAACATCTACACATATGAATAATGGATTTTCATTTTAGTCCAATATGTGGGGTGTTACATTATCTCCCCCTTAGAATCATTCGTCCTCAAATGTCAATTGGTAAGTTATGAGTACTGATCAAATGAACTTACTTAAGGGATATGAATATCTAAAACATGACTATAAGACAAAAATTACTGACATATTAAATTTTCCACTAGAGTATGTATGCATAGCTGATGGATAGGATACCCGGATGAGACATTGATAAGCTAAATCCTCATGACAGACTTGCATATCTGATGCATGGATACTTGACTGAGTTCTTCCCATAAACATATGACTGAATACACTGATAATCTAAAAATTTTCTACTGAACATGCATATCTAATGCATGGAGGTCTGCCTGAACTTACTCTTGAAAGCATGACTTACTGTGCAATGATAACTGATGCTAGCTCATAATAGGAATCTATGTATGAAACTGAATGGGTTTACCGAATTGATAACTTCAGGGATTTATAGAGCATCTCCCCTTTGGGACACTATGTCCCTTTAAAAACACTTACATCAGTTGAATACTTGAGGACTACTGAGGTGGTGCACAAGGCATCTATGAATTGGATCATATCTAAACATCTGAGAGCTGAAGATAAGGCATGATGCATGAACTAAGTTATAATCGCAACTACTAAGTTACTCTGTCTTGGAATAGTTACCTTACTGAGATTTCTGATAGTTTGACTAGATGGAAAGATGTGAAAACAAACCATACGAATCTGATTGTTCGACTGCTAAACTAAACTGTTGTTTTTACTGACTAACTCATGCTGAAAACTTAAGCTTAAATGAAGCACTGCTTCTGCATTACTTCAACTAAACCTTCCACCTTAGCCTCAAGTCATCATCATAAGTCTGGGAGCACTTCACTAAACTCTGAACTGAACTACAATCAATCTACTCTAGGGTTTGTAATACAATAATGTGCCTAAGTGATAACTCATCCTGCAAGACTGCTCCTAAAAGTATAAAGCTCACTGCTAATACTATCCTTTAGGGTACAACACTTAACTTCCTTTAGTCTCCATAATCATCAAACTTAAATTCTTACATGCACTGTTCAAGCGTACTAAAATCCCTAGAAAATGTCTATCCACTAATACATAAACAAAACACCCGCTACAGTCATGGGCTACTAATATCACATCTTTTAACTTACATCCACACCTTCATACTTAGTCTAAAATCCACAAACTTAAATTCTTCAAAGATTCAAGCTTAGTCTCTAAATCATAATGTGAATATCCATAATTCTTTAATAAATATGCTACTCTCATCCTAGCCTTCAAATATTACCTCTCTAAAACTTATATTTTCCCCATACCATGAGGATTACCGCTATGCTCACATCAACGACACATATAAATCCGGATCACTAAACTTAAACTCTTGCATACATTGTTTCAAGCCTACCGATTCACCTTTTATACAACTAACTGCCATTAAACATACTCTGCCCAACTTTAGATAACACTATCCCAAACTATTTGTGAGGACAGTCTGAGAAAGCTCTATCTGTAGGACTCTGGGCCTCACTACTTCTGCTACCTTAAGAGAAAGGTAAATCTGACATTAATGGAACATAATGAGAATCCACATAAGTTTCTTAGAGAACCCTTTTATAGCACGATCTGAGAGATGAAAGAAAGAAAACTTTTCCTAAAACATCTTATAGCCTCCTTCACAAAAATATGGCATGCAACAAACCCATGTACAAGACTCTACTAGATGCGGCTTTCAGACTTCCTAGGACACTAACCTTAGGCTCTGATACCAAGTTTGTAACACCCTAATTTTTTTAAACTAGAATGCTACACAGTGCTTATGACCCCAAGGGATCACAAGCTAACTCATGACTGATATCTGTACCTATACATTGCATAATATATGAATATAAATATGGAAACATGAACTGAAAAACCATAGGGTTAAATACTGAACATAATCTGAATAATAACAATGTTTGAATAAAGTGGTATCACAGTACTAAAATAAAACCAAAATACTGAAGTCTGAATCTTGTTTGTAATCTAGTCTGCATTTAGTCTGAAAGCCTCTACTGTTGGAATAATCTGAATAAGGAGATGATGGGACATGTCCCCAACTAACTCTTACTAATGAACTAATCAATAAGAAGATAGAGAAATAATCATGTCCTCAAAGGATGAGGACTCACTTCTAACTTTGACTGTTGAAATCTACAATTCTATTACTGCTCTGGAACTCATGCCTCTGAACCTATGGCATAAAATAAAACACCATAGCATGAATGCATCAGTACGTCTGAATGTACTGAGTATAAAAGTGAGGTAGGCTAAATGCAAAGGATTTATATGCATGAACAATGATGACTGATATGAACGTGAGAATACATACATGCATAAGTAACTATAACTAAACTCGTGATGATACTAACTACGGACAACATGAGTTTACTAATACTGAGATCTGAATAGATAAATGACTATGCCTGACAATTCAAATTATAAAGAACTGGTCTGATTAACTATGTCTAACAGTCCCAAACTGAATACTGATAACGTAAGCTATGACGACTGATATAACTGATATATCTATGATGACCGGCCTAATCAATGTAACTAATACGGAGTAACTATATCTGACAGTCTAAATCTTCTAATAATGATTAAGAGTGACTAAGCTTGAGATCAGGCCTAACTAATGGGTTATCTCTAGAACTAACATTGAGAATACTCAACTGAATCTGAGACTGAGATCAAGCCTATCTGATGGGTGACCTCTGTAAGTACTGATAATTAATAACTTTATGTTAGACCTATCCTATCTAGCGGGTGGTCTATGAATCTGTGGAACTATCTCAGTTCCTTACTGAGATTGATGACTGTATCTGATAGTCTTGATTTCTGAGTTCTCCTCTGAAGACTGGTACTAAAACTGTAACTGTGGGAGTTCTCACTTAACTGACATGCCTCGATTCTGAACTAGTAGGTTCCAACCTGTAACCCCAGCTGAAAGGGTGTTAATACCATGCCATGGTTAAATACCTCTCTGGTCAAGCCTATCTGACGGGTGACCCTTGTAGGAAGTCAAGCCTAAGGCAGAATAATAGTCAAGCCTCTCTGACGGGTGACAAGCCTTTTTGTGACGGGTGACTCCTACATCCTGTGCTGGCTACGCAGTTCTGGAGTTTAGGGATTGCTCCTAATAACTCTGCCTCTCTGATGGGGAGCTTCCATCCCTGTACTTGCTCGGTGCTACCTCCTACTCCCAACTTAAAGACTCTAAACTGATTCTTAGAACTTGTACTTGATTTGAACTGAAGCTGTTACTGAGTTTCTACTTGACTGAGCGAGCTGAGTTTACTTAGTTCTATTATCTGATGGAATACTATTGAATTTATTATCTGACTGAATAATACTAAGTTTTGAATTGATTTCTTGAATACTACTGAGATCTGAGCTGAGTACTGAACTGAAGCTGGAATAATAATGATACTTAGATTACTGAGATTTCTTAAGTTCAACAACTGTCTGAGAGTTCTGAATTTTGTAATTGACTGAGTTTTACTGATCATAGCAAGACTGAGATTATCTTGAGACTGACTCAGCTCTAGGCACATAATTATATTTTTCGGGTACAAGTACCCCCAGGACTCGATAGAAGGAAACTGACACACATGATACTTCTTTATCATTGGAATAACATCCACAATTCATAATACCATAAGTAGGGGATTTCATACTACACATGGTTCTCAACACCTTATACATAAAAAGGAATACATAGAACATGGGTGTACTTGGATACCTCAATATCATGGACATTCCATAGCACAACAACATTTCATTGCAACAACAGATATAAATAATATGGAATTCATGTGGAAACATAAGGAATAGAACATGGACTTGTCATTTAAGCACTATTAAGTCATAAAAGCATGGATTCTATCATTCTTGGCATTTTATTAAATACCTTACATGCACAACTTTGGGCACAGGTGTGCTTATTAATTCGACAATGTTAATCCATCCAAAATTCATGGGTTTCAACTAACGTACTCACACGCTTCATGAAAAACACATCAAGATACAACCTTGAATCCAAACAACAATCATCAACATGAATATAGTCATAACACAATAAGGAAATCATAATTTATAATTTAAAATATGATTCTTGAGCTCCATGGATGAAAGGGATCCATGGATGAACACTACGCATACTTTAGAAATGAAACTTTGATGAGTTGTTGGAGATTTCTTGGATTGGGAAACTTAATTCTTGATTATCTTGGAAAAAGGTCTTGAATCCTTCTTTTGGGAGATGATTTTAATAAAAACCCTAATCTTATGGTTGAAAGCATAAGAAAGGGTTTTAAAGATGTTTAACTAAAGAAAAATAGGAGAAAGTTACGTCCCTTGAGGGTTTAAAGTCGTGGGAGGTCAAGGAGAAGACCAAAATACCCTTACAAAATCACTTCCCAATTGCTGAAAATCTTAGCTAACGACCAAGGCTAAAATATCATCAGATTTGTGATAAGTCATCACAAATATCGTCACTTGGGAGTTGGTTTTTGCCTAAGGTTGACGACGTTGGTGATAAGTCATCACACTTGTGATAACTTATCAGAAATGTCATCACCGGGGGCTGGATTCTGCCTAAGGATGATGATGGTTGTGATAAGTCATCACACTTATGATAAGTTATCACGAATGTCGTCACTCAGTTTTTCAAGCTGACATGCTGCAGTAAAATGGGTATAAATTTTTTCTCCGGTATTGGATTTTGGCAAAAATTAGTTTCATTGGACAGATAATTCAAAGATATTTCATTAGACATATAGTAGGTCCTCTAATTATATATATAAAAGGAGTTATGGTGGATTGAAGTTGACCTAAGTTTTGACGGTCACTAAAACTTGAACGATAGGAAAGCTTTCAACTTGTCCTTGAGTTAGGGGACCTCTATGATCTTAATTCATGCTCAAATAGATTCGCAGACTACATAATTAATTAACACACTAAATTTACATAGGATTTGAAGATTTTGGGACATCTACGAATATGAATAGTGGATTTTCATTTTAGTCCGATATGTAGGGTGTTACATATTTCCTACCCAAAGCCATCTTGTGATAAACATTTTCAAAATAATGATAACTATAGTGCATAGGGTGCCTAATCTCAGGCTAGTTGGGCCCAATCAGCTCCATCATATCCTCCCTATAGATTTTGTGGTCGATTGCATCGGGCTTACTATGATGAAGAAAAGGACAATTGAAAAATAAAACGACAAGTCAAAGGCAATAAAATATGAAAAATATATTTATTTTTCATAGTGCTTCAACTGTAGTCAGCTAGGGCATATGGTTAAAAGCTGTCATGTCTGTAAGATTGCCTCTGGGGAAAACAAGGTTCCTATTGCATCTTCCTCAGCTCTATCACCAAGGGGTGCCCCATCTAGTTTTAGCACTATTCGAAACTGACTCTATTCTCTTACTACTTGTCAGGAGTCTGAGGCATCGCCTGATATCGTTAATAAAATGTTGAAACTATTTTCCCGTGATATGTACTATTTACTTAATTTGGGGTCCGCTATTTCTTATGTGACCCCATTTGTGGCTGCATATTTTGATTTAGGTCCTAAGTGTATTCCAGACCCTTTTACTATTTCTACCCTGGTGGGTGGCTCTGTAGTTGCCAGGAGTGTCTATAGGGGTTGTATGGTATCTATGGGTGGTTGGGAGACCTTGGTAGATCTATTTGAATTAGACATAGATGGATTGGCTCTACTCATGCTTTTCTTCAATAGACTGTCGAACCCATAAGGCCATCATTAAATTCCCTAATGTTTCGGTTATTGAATGGGAGAGTGGTTCCCTAGCTCCTAAGAAAAGGTTCATGTCATATCTTAGAGCTCAGAAATTAATCTCCAAGGGGTGTATGTATCATCTGGTCCTGGTTAATGATTCTAACTCAGAGGGTCCTTCTTTACATTCTGTCTCGGTGGTGGACGTATTCCCTGAGGTTAGTGTTCCTCCCAATAGGGAGATTGATTTTGGGATTGATCTTGTTCTGGACACTCGTCCTATCTCTATTCCCCCATATAGAATGGCTCCGACTAAGTTGAAAGAGCTTAATGAGCAGCGAAAGGATCTTTTAGACAAGGTTTTCATCCATCCTAGTATGTCTCCATATGGTGCACTAGTTTTATTCATGCATAAGAAGGATGGTGTATTGATTACTGACAATTGAATAAGGTGATGGTAACGAATAAGTACCCTCTTCCAAGGATCTATGATTTGTTTGATCAACTTCAGGGTGCTAGGTTTTTCTACAAGATTGATCTTTAGTCTGGGTGACAGCACCCAAGCGCACACGCAAGTGTAGGTGGTCTACCAAGTAATATTGTGGCCTTCAAGAAAGCCGAATATTGATCCCATAGGGACTAGTTCCAACAACTATTCAATTCTAGTTTAACTTTTAAGATTAATTTGATGCAAAGTAACCAAAAAGAGTTTTGATCAGTAACTAAAATAATGTAAAAAGTATATAAAATAAAGGCTTTGAACAATCAATAGAGGAAAACCCAGGGTTAAAGCACTTTGAACAATCATACTACCTAAGAACCTCATTCGTTAACTCGCTTATCTTGGTTGTTGATTTGTAGGGTTTATCACATGACCATGGTCTCCCGACCTCTAATCATTTACATAACTTGAATGCTACAACTACATCATTGAGCCGGGATGTAATAATCCTATTAGGTGCTTAAAGATATCATCCTATATGTGAATCAAGTAAGGCTTCTAGGTACATCACTATCCCAGGGGTTTAGCTTGTATTTCATCAATATATCACCATAATAAACAAGAGCTAAGACTAGGCTAGACCACATCAATCTTCAACTTATTGTTCTGACTCTTGACTTAATACAATAGAACTTATCCCATTAAAAACAATTTTTTCCACATATAATTATACATTTAAACCACTAAAAATTCATTCAATACATTAGAATCCATCACAATAGACTAGAACAACACCTAGCTCAAGCTAGTCAAACTAGTTTTCTCGATTGAACTCTAAATGACTCAATTAAGCACAAAATTATTTGGAAACACCTTTAAACATTGTAATACATACTTGAAAACTTATATGATCATTTATATCATCATGAACACATAAAGTACACGAATTGTCCTCAAAACAAAGCTAAATAGGCTAGGATAACAACACTAGAGTGCATAAATACACCCAACATCACCACCCCACAGTTAAAGCCTTGTTCGTCCTCGAACAACTCTTTACTCTAAGAATCATAAGATGTAGAGTATCTAAACTTTTACTACATGATAGACACCCAAGCTAGTACTATAATGACTACACAGACTTCATGTTTCTACACGAAGCATATTATGTAGATAGTTGATAGTTCAAGAACCCTACTTCAACACATCCTATCCTCAAGAATTGACTCACTAAGTTGTCAAACTCATGCGTATTTCTTTAATACAAGAAATCATCCAAATAACCCACATTCATCAAATATGTGCCTTTACTACAAGAGAGTTACCCATAATCTCTCACATAAAAGTATTTTATAATATAACGGGTACAAGAATCAAATTTTGCTCACTCTCACAAGGAATTCACAAGTTCCACATAATGAACCATAACCTTTCCCTTAGTGTAGTATTCCACTAATATTAGAATGCTAAACTTAGGATCAAATAGGTCTTTTCGGGTTGTAATGCAGGCTAAGGGATGGGTAGGAACTATTTTGGAAATAATGACTATCTTCCCTAAGCGCTTTAATACACTACATTATGCAGTTAAATCAAATCTCCAACAACCAAATTACACCACTTTTGCCTACCCTATTTATTTTTCACCCTATCTTATTAAGCTCATTCCCAATACTATGGTGGGAGTATTCTATGCACAACTCAATTTTACCCTTCTTCACACCCATTTTATGTTATGCACCCCTATGACAGCCACCTTTAACTTAAGAATTTGCCTTAGTTGAGGTGCACATTGTCTAAGTAGGACCAGGGACAAAATAGGTTCATTGTAACACAATTGGGCTAAAAATGGGAATTTTTCAAGCATAAATTTCTCTAACTCCCCACCACAACACAACAATTTTTTTTACACACCAGTAGCCATCATTTTGAGACTTCACTTTACCTTTTTATTCTTTAATTTTACACTTCTTAACACACTAATTTTCCACTAAAGCTCTTAGGAGCTTTGGATCAAATGAAGGTCTATCAAGAAAGGTGATTAGGCTACATATCAAGCTGCCAAAGAAAAATCTAAAGGTT
This sequence comes from Capsicum annuum, assembly GCF_002878395.1. Taxonomy (NCBI): domain Eukaryota; kingdom Viridiplantae; phylum Streptophyta; class Magnoliopsida; order Solanales; family Solanaceae; genus Capsicum; species Capsicum annuum. Next base: position 69,352,351 of record NC_061115.1, read on the forward strand.
TAACGGGGATTAACTAGGATTATGCACAAGGGTAGGTCAAAACGAAGGTATAAAACAAGTTTATCAAAGAAATACCTATATCATCTCCAAAACCCACACTCTTTATTTCACTTTGCGCACATAACAGGAAAGTTCTAGATATCACATGCAACAAAGAATACACAAATACCTCACACACACATGGCACATGCTCAACTTCAAGTAGGATCCTCATAGACTCTCAAAAAAACAATCACATGAATTCAACTTTAAGCCAATAGGTACAATAGTCATAATCCTGAGCCTAGGAGTCTAAAAAGTAGTAATTCACACAATCAACATGCTTTTACAGCCAAAAAACTTGCATTATGCAATCAAATATAGAACCAAGAAGAATATCTCACTTATTTCTAGCATAAAAAATTTAAATTTACCTTAAATATGGGAATTTCCCCACCCCACACTTAAAAATCTACTTTTTCCCTAAAGTATACTTAAAAGTAGAGCTAGAAATAATCCCTGAGGCCTCTAGGCATATCTTGTAGCATTTTTATATATCAAGAGGGTCTAGGGAGCCCACACTTAGTCTTCACCATGCTCCTTAGCTCAGGTTTTCTGGTACTCATACTTCTCATAAACCTGTGACTCAACAAAAACAAAAAATATGTGAAGTAAGAACTACAAAAAAACTAAAAATAAAACATACCTACTTCACATAGGTTACCTCCCAAGCAGTTCTTGATTTAGTGTCATGGCATGAACCATGATTAACTAAATTCCTTTATCCTTTTCCTCACACTTGGAGGCCATCTTCTTATTCATTTCTGACCTCTTGAGTGTGAACTCTCATGTCAGGCTTAGGTGGTTGTGGCTTAGGGTGCTCAATAAGGGTTTCTGAAGAGGTCTTTGTGGAACATCCTCCACTACCCCACACTTATGCCCTTCATCACAGTAATTATGCACAAATATTTATAGTGGGATAATGTTTCAAGCGGTTTGTATACTTTAAAAATTGCCTCTTCATCCTCTAACCTTATTGTTAGTGTACCCTCTCTCATATCAGTTTAAGCTCCTCCCTTTGCTAAAAATGGATATCCCAAGCAAACTAGTACCTATTTTTATAATTGAAAATCTAAAATAATAAAGTCAGTAGGAATAATAACTTTACCAGCCTTTATGAGAACATCCTTTGTCACTCCTTCAGGATGGCCTATGGTCCCATTTGCCAGCTGCAGTAGTACAGAGCTCGGTCTAGGATTTCCCAAGCCTAATGTGTTAAACAAAGATAGGGGAATCAAGTTGATACTTGCCCCTAAATCACTAAGTTCCTGAACTACCTCATTGTTGCTAATTTGAATGGAGAGAGTGAACTTCCTAGGATCCTTAAGCTTTTTAGGCATCTTTTGAGTCACCACAGGCTATACTCCTCAATGAGTGTTATTGCCTCCACATCCTGTGGCTTAACTTTATTAGCAACCACATCTCTCAAGTACTTAGCGTACTTGGGCATTCCTTGCAAAATATCTAAAAGAGGTAAATTAATGTGTAGCTCTCTGAACGTGTCAAAGAACTTCTTAAAGAACACATCCTCCTTTGCCTTTATATTCTTTTATGGGAAAGGTAGTTATGGGATTTTCTTCACTTTTTCAGCAACTTTTTCTTTTGAGTACTCAGGCTTCCTCGACTTTTCTGTAACTTTTCCATTTACCTATTCAGGACTCGAATCAACATCTACCTCCTTAGTTTCTTTGGAGGTTCTCTATGAAGATATTTACTACTCCTTAAAGTGATTGAGATAACTTATTTTAGATTTTTAGTATCTCCTGGAAAACCACCTTGAGGCTTGGTAATTAGTGTCTACTGTAACTGCCCCAAATGGAACTCTAAGCTTTTCGTGGTCGCTTGCTGGTTCTTTATATCTGTATCCAACTGTGTTTGATTAGTTAGAATCTGTATCATCATCTCTTCTAAGTTTCTAGTTGTCTGATTTCCTTGTGCTTGTGGTAGCTGAATTTGCTGCTGTTGGGCCTTCCATGACTGATACAATGGTTGAGTCTGCCACTTCATATTATAGGCGTTCCCATAATTCTGCCTTTGAGCATTTCCCACATATATCACAAACTCAAAATTGGCAGCACACATAGCTACTGAATGGTCACTGTTACCACAAACTTCACACCAACCTGCAGTTTATTAGATTACATTAGCTGTGGCTACAAGCTATGAAACTCCTAACTTTATACTACTGAGCTGTGTAGTCAACTAATTTTGTAATGCAACAATCTGGGAAGATGTTGTGGTAAATTGGTCCACCTTCAAAAAACCAACAACCTTCTTTGTACTATTGCTTGAGTCTGAATGCCACTCAATATTACCTTGTGCAATTTAGTTCAACAAAGTATACAAATCATCATACGTCATCTCAAGAGTTTGACCACCTGTAACTGAATTTAACAAAATCTTTGTGTTATGGTCAAGTTCTTCCACAAAAGTATGAGCTAATACCTCATTGGAATATTGATGGTATAAACAGTCCCTTAGAAGAGCCTTGAAATGTTCCCAATCATTATATATATTTTTTCTAGCTTCTGCTTGAAGCACACAACCTTACTGCAAAGTCTCATAGTCTTGCCGTATGGGAAAAATTGGATGATGAATCTCTGTGCTAAGTCATCCCATGATGTGATTGAATTTGTTGGCATAACATTCGACCACTTCTTTGCTTCCCCAACAATGAAAAAGTAAATAGTGTTGGCCTCACATAATCAACACTCACACCCATAGGGATGAATGTGTTACTTATTTCTAGAAAGTTTTGCAAGTGGACTTATGGATCATCATGTGAAAGCTCAATAAACTATCCACTGATAATCAAAAGTGGCACCATATTTTGTTTAAGTTCAAAATTACCTCCAACAGCTGATTTTTGAAAAGGGGAGGTCAAATTTGTTGAAAGTGGGATTGCCACTTCTCTAACTGTCTTGCGAGCTGCTTGTTCATCAGTTATAAAAGTAGAATAATCTTGATCTTCTTTGATTTCCAGAATATGGGGAAAATGATTGCTTCTCTGCTTTGTTGATGGAAGAATTGCTCAGGTTCGGGGCTTGGTTTAGCCAATTCCCGAACCCTTTCCAGCTTACTACTTTACAAACCTATTTCCTGCAAATACAAAACCAAGACCAAGTGTAAAACACCAAATAAATCTAAAAAGCAAAACTAAAGATAAAACAGTTGCCAAATTACAAGTCCCCAGCTACGGTACCAAAAAATTGACAATGCCCAAGCGCACATACAAATGTACATGGCCTACTAAGTAATGTAGTGACCTTCAAGAAAGCCAAATATTGATCCTACAGGGACTAGTTCTAACAGCTATTCAATTCTAGTTTAACATCTAAGATTAACTTAATGCAAACTAACCAAAATGATTGGTAACTAAAAATAAAGTAAAAAGTACGTAAAATAAAGGCTTGGAATAATTGATAGAGGAAAACCCAGGGTTAAAGCAATTCGAACAATCATACTACTCTATTGAACCTCATTCGTTAGCTCTCTTATCTTGGTTGTTGATTCGTTGGGTATATCACATTACCATGCTCTCCCGACCTCTAATTGTTTACCTAAGTTGAACATTACAACTACATCATTGAGCAGGAATGTAATAATTCAATTAGGTGCTTAAAAATATCATCCTACATGTGAATCAAGTAAGGCTTCTAGGTACGTCCCTATCCTAGATGCTAGTTCAAATTCCTTATTTCATAAAAGAATACAAACCTTCCTTTATTTATCCCCATGTTCTATCTTTCTATTTTCCCTCCCGAGATCACAAGGTCGACAATTGATATATTTAAGGGTGATCAATCCTTAAAATAATAAAAAACAAGGATGAACATGTAACCAAATATAATAATCAAATCAAAAGAAATCAATTCAAAATGATAGTAATCATGGTCTTGGATTTAACCCCCAAAAGGGAGTTTTTAGCCACTAATAGTCATAATCATCATTCAAATAATTGTATGAATGATAAAAAACATAAAGAAGCTAAATTTACCAATGTAAAACCTAAAAATAAAGGTACAACAGCCTCCAATGTTGTCCAAGACGTTACAACCCCTGTAATAACAAGTACAATGTTATATTTATAGTAGAAGTCATCCAAGCCATGTAGGGATTAACCACCGCATCGCCTTTCATTTCTCATGGACTAACCAATACGGTGCCTTGTATTTATCATGGCAAAACCAATGCGTCATGGGGAAAATCTCATGGCTAGACCAATGTGTCATGGAGAAAATCTCGTGGCAAGAGTGATGCATCGCGGGGTAACTGTGTAGGCTTCTTGGAATTATTGCTCTAAAATTTGGCTAAGTCTTTTGCTTTCCTCTTCTATACTGTAACGCCTCGAGTCCGTACCCCAGACGTAACATGGTGCTCATAATCTCGAAGGACCACAAGCTAACCCATGACTGGTACCTACTGTAATAACTGAATACTACTATATCATAGAGAAATTAGGCCAAAACTTACCATAAGGTTCAAAGCTGTTAATAAACGATGAGTACTAAAAACTAAATACTGACACATCTGTCTGAAATACACTAGTCTGATAAGCCTCTACTGTCTGAACAAGAAGTTAATGGGATAAGTCCCCATCTAACTCTGATTACTGAAATCAACTGAGTACTAAAATACTATAATAATAAATCTATCATCAAACAATAAGGACATACCAATAGTCTGCTGCTGATGGATCGGGCTAGTAAGTATGATCGGGTGCCCATGCATCTGAACCTATGATATAAAACATCATAGCATAAAAGAAAGGCATGCATCAATACTTTGAATGTACTGGTATGCTAAGTGAGGTGGGATAAAATGCATGGGTTCATATGTATGAACAATACAGACTAAATGACATGAGTATAATTGAATAAGAGTACATGCATGAACACATACACTGTAACTGAGGTCGTGATAACAATGGATACTAAGTTTTGAATCACAGATTTACCAATATCTGAGTTTACTGATACTATAATACTGTTAACTGAATGACTGTATCTAGAAGTCCTGATTCTGTGCAACTGTGTTGAGTTCCGTACTGAACTAAGTGGTTGTATCTGACATTCCTAATTCTATAAAACTGAATTGAGTTCTATTTTAAAGACTAAAACTGAGATTGTGGTAGTTAATCATCTAGCCGACATGCCTCTCTTTGAATTCATTGGGGTCCAACCTGTAACCCCAGTTGGAAGGGTGTCAGTACCGTTCTATGGATAAAGATTAACTGAGTCACCCTCATCTGGCAGGTGCTCTGAGTGAGAACGGTGGTACCTCAGCTGTCAAGTTAAAATACCTCATCAACCCTCAATTGGAAGGTTGATGTCTCAACCTATGCTGACTACATAGTTCTGGAATACAAGGACCACTTCTAAGGATCACACCCTTTACTGGCAGGTGAGTCCCCATCATTGGGTTCACTTGGCGCTGAATCCAACTCCAAACTAAATAAACATTGGACTAAATTCTAAACCATTCTAGGTTGGACTGAACTATTACTGACCATACTATATAATTAAACTAAACTGAGTTTACTGGGTTCCATGGATTGACAGAATACTACTGAATTCTATTAACTGACTAAGTACTACTAGGCTTTCCTGAGTTCTGTAACTGACTGAATTTTACTGATCGTGACATGACTAATACTATTTCGTGACTAACCATGGCTCTAGGTATTCATCTAAATTGTAGGGTATTAAATACCCCAGGACTTGATAGCATAAATTCTAAGACATAGCACAATCTTGAAACAAGATAGCTAATTACTTGATCACTATTCCTTCATTGGGAAATTCTAGCAAACACTTGCATGACATGAACTTGAATACATGCTAACATGATATAATTTCACTATTAAAATCATATGAGCAATTCAACAAACACTTGGAGGACATAGTATGTGCACATAATACTAAACAACATGCGAGCATCATTATTTCAAATACCAAATTCAAATTTGGAGGGTTTTAGCATGAATTAACACAGTACAACACACATAACAAATAATTTTGTATGCATCTCGCAATTTAATCATAAGATAGAAACCCCATTAATACGTTAGTCATGAACACATTCAAATTCAATCATGAAATTCAGTAAACTCATTAACTTGTAGTAAAAAAAAGGTGCTTGAACTCAAAGGGTGGAAGGAAACCCTTGGACGAACTCTTGACATACCTTGGTTGCTAAATACTTGAAGAATGATGGTGAAATCTTAAGCCTTGAGTTTGAAATTTGATCTCATAGGGTTTTTGTTCTTGAGTAATTTCTAAATAGAGAATGAATTTTGCCTCTAAAGGAGCTTAATTTCATATTTTGGGGCTGATAAACGTGAGTAAAATACCTAAATACCTATGAGGAATGTGGATTTTAATTATTGAAAACTGAACTAATAATGCGCAGATCGATGCATCGCGTCGATGGGGTTGATGCTATGACCAATGACCACATCGAGTTCATGTCGATTCACTAAAATTTGTACTAAGAAGTTGGAGGAAAATATTCATCGATGGGATAGACGATGTTGCGCATAGAGATCGCATTGATCCACTGGTTTGGACTTCCAGACGTACATCAAACGAAGTTTGAAAAATTTGGAACTTATCTGAGGACACCTACTGACACTCCTGATAATAATTCAACCTAAATATTGACATTTTAAGGTTATAGAGGTCATAAAAAAGAGTTTCCAACTTATGAAAGTTAAAATGAAACTATGTCTGAGTACTAAACTAAAATTTCCTAAGTATGGGACCCCTTAACATGCTTTAAAGGAATGAGTTAAGCTTAGGATTTTGCAGGGTCTTACAATATCTCTCCCTTGGGAACATTCATCCTTAAATGAGACAGACTAAGCTGAGAATACTAATAGACTAAATTTAGATACGAGACATGTACAACTGAAGCATGATTTCATGATTGAAATTACTGACAAACTAAAATTTCATACTGAACATGCATATCTGATGTTTATATTGTTGCCACAAGTCCAACAAGTCCCATACTCTTTTACTCTTCGTTATCCAAGAGTATAAGAAGGAGATCATCAAATGGCTTAATACAAGAGTTATATATCCCATTTATAATAGTAAGTGGGTAAGCCCTGTTCAATGTGTGCCCAAGAAGGGGGACATGACTGTTGTAGCAAACAGGAAAAATAAGTTGATTTCACTCAGGACGGTGACTGGGTGGAGAGTTTGTATGAAGTATTGCAAGCTTAACTCATGGAATTTGAAGGAAATCTTCCCGATGCTTTTTATGGATCAGATGCTTGATCGATTTGCAAGAAGAGGTTGCTTTTGTTTTTTGGATGGGTATTCTAGATATAACCAGATTTCTATTGCCCTGGAGGATCAGGAAAAGATGATATTCACTTGCCCTTATGGTACTTTTGCGTTTAAGCAGATGTCTTTTGGATTGTGTAATAGACCCGCTACCTTTCAACGGTGCATGATGTCTATATTTTCTTATATGGTTGAAGATACCTTGGAGGTGTTTATGGATGACTTTTCAGTGGTTGGTGACTCATTTGAGCTTTTTTTGGTAAATTTGAGTAGGGCCTTACAGCGGTGTGAGGAGTTTAATCTTGTGCTTAAGTGGGAGAAATGCCACTTCATGGTGAAGGAGGGTATTGTCCTCGGGCATAAAATTTTAGCCAAGGGGATCGAGGTTGACCAAGCTAAGGTTGAGATTATTGAGAAGCTACCACCTCCCATTTCAGTAAAAGGGGTATGTAGTTTCCTTGGTCACGCAAGCTTCTATCGAAGATTTATAAAGGACTTCTCAAAAGTTGCAAATCCACATTGCAAACTTTTAGAGAAGGAGGCTAAGTTCAATTTTGATGATGAATGCATGAAGGCATTTGAATTCCTTATAGGGAAATTATTGATGCTCCTATTATTGTTGCGCCAGATTGGTCAAAACCATTTGAGATTATGTGTGATGCAAGTGGTGTTGCACTTGGGGATGTACTTAGCCAAAAGAGGAATAAGCTATTTCATCCCATTTATTATGCAAGCAAGGCCTTAAATGGCGCTCAAAAGAACTACACTGTTAGTGAACAAGAACTCCTTGTAGTTGTCTATACTTTTGAGAAGTTCTGGGCTTACCTATTGGGCATAAAGGTGGTGGTGCACATAGACCATTCCGCCTTGAGATATTTGATGGCAAGAAGGATGCAAAGCTGAGATTAATCAGATGGGTATTGCTTCTCCATGAATTTGATTTTGACATCAAAGATAGGAAGGGATGTGAGAATAAAGTTGCATACCAATTGTCCAGACTAGAGGGAGGTCAATCACTTGAGGATGAGCTAGAAATTGATGATGTGTTTCTAGATGAGGAAATCTTGGCTGCTGTGTTAGAAAGAGTGTCGTGGTATGCAAACTTTACAGACTATGTGGTGAGTGAAGTTATTCCGAAGAACCTTTTATTCCATCAAAGAAAGAAGTTTCTTCATGATATGACACATTACTTCTGGGATGAGCCATACTTGTTTCGGTGCTGTGCAGATAATATTATAAGGAGGTGTGTCCCAGAAGTAGACATGCTGAACATTTTGGAAGCTTGCCATGCCTCTCTGGTTGGAGGTCACCATGTAGGTGACCGGACTACTAGGAAAGTGTTGCATAGTGGCTACTACTGGCTGACTTTATTCAAAGATGCTTTTGAATTTGTACGGAGATGCAACCACAGCTAACGTCAAGGGTCTATTTCCAAGCACCATGACATGCCTTTAACTAAAATGATGGAAGTGAAGTTGTTTGACGTCTGGGGCATTGAATTCATAGGACCATTCGTGAGCTCATATTTGATGAAATACATTATAGTTGCTATTGATTATGTATCAAAATGGGTTAAGGCCATCACTTTGGCTAATAACGAAGGGAAGAAAGTGGTTGCATTCCTTAAAAGGATCATTTTCTCTCGATTTGGGGTACCACGCACCAATACAAGTGATGGTGGATCTCACTTTTGCAACCTAGTGTTTCGAGCTACCTTAGAAAAGTATGGCGTTAAGCAACACAAGGTAGCAACTCCACACCACCCACAAACTAGTGGGAAAGTGGAGATTTCGAATAGTGAGATCAAAGCCATACTTTCTAAAACAGTGAATGCTAGTAGACAAGACTGGTCTAGGAAGCTTGATGATGCCTTATAGGCATACAGAATGGCTTTCAATACACTCATTGTCATTTACTAATTGAATTGGAGCATAAGTCACTATAGGCACTTAGGAGGCTGAGTTTGAATTGGAGTGAGGTAGCACAGTTGAAATTAGGACAGCTGAATGAGATGGATGAGTTCTATCTCAGTATATATGAATGGGCAGATCTTTACAAAGAGAAGATAAAAAAGTACCACTACCAGAGGATTGAAAAAAAGGTTTTTCAAAAGGGCGATTGGGTGCTTCTCTTCAACTCCAGACTGAAGCTGTTCCCAGGTAAGCTTAAATCAAAATAGTCAGGCCCATTCCAAGTTAACCAAGTCTACTCATCTGGAGTAGTTGAACTTACAAATGAGGAAGAAAGTGTCTTCAAGGTGAATGGGCAACGACTGAAGTTGTATATCGGTCCAATGGACTCGATAAAGTGCATCGCTGCTATCTATCTCGATGAAGTCGAAAGAACTTCTTTCACAATTTATGCCTTTCTATTTTTATGACCAGAAATTGTTTCTTGATTTTTATCCAAAATTGTTCTTTGGTGAGTAATCGAGATAACTGAGTCGTGCTACGACATTAAATCAGGTGCTAGCAGGAGGCAACCCACCAAGTGTTGTTGTAGTCATAATTAGAATTTATTTGTTCTCTTGTGCAATCTGATGTGTTTGTGAAGTGTGCAGGACTAAAAATGCAGAAAGAAAGGAGTTCTACAGTTGAAAAGGGAGTTAACAAGAGAACTGATGGACCGTCACTACACCCATCAACCAGATACTGAAAATGAAGTTCACTAGAATGAGTTGACCAACAAGTTGACAGACCATTGAATGAACGACGAACCATCAACTAAGCCGTCACAGTAAAGCAGAATTGTATTGTATCTGGTAAGCTGTGATGGCCAACCTGGCTGACCATCGCAAACCTGATGGACCATCAGCTAAACCATCAATGTAACCCTAGTTCTGGGTTGGGTCGGGTTCTATCTGAATTTTATTTAAACCACCCGTACTTGACCCAAATGCTTTTAAAGAGATAAAATAGGGCGGTTACATACGTTGTAACATCTTCAAATTCTAAAACTAATTAACTCCCTCTTAATTCAAAGAATTTGAAGGCAGTTATTTCCTCTAGTACTCTCTCTCTTCTTTCTTTTATCCTATTTAAACAACAACTCATCTTTCTTTTTCTATCACGACAAAAGTTAGAAATCACTTACAAAGTCTTTTAATTTCTATCACTTCTGCATTTACAAGAGAGAAGAGTGAAGTTATTGTACTACCAAGGTTTGATCATAACTTTTTTCTTACTTCTTTGAATTGTAAAGTATGAAGTAAAGAAATTGTTGGTTGATAGAAGGACTTAGTTTCATTTTATTTTGCCTTTTTGTTGATGATTTGATTATTGAACCCTAGTATACTCTATTCTGGGTGAAGTCTGAGTAACCCATATTCTTATAGTAGAAAATTTATTCTTAAATATGAAATTGATGTCACAGTGATGTTGAAAATCGAATAATGTATAATAGGTGTTCAAAAAATGCCAAAGTGAAGTCTTAAACTAAAAAAGGGTACTGACGGTAAACTTGACGGACCGTCAGACTTGCGATAGATTGCCAGGTGAACCATCGCAAAGACCACCAAAATATTCTCATTGGATAAGGCGTGATGGACAACTTGGTGGACCGTCAGTAACCCAACGGACTACCAATTCGACCATTGTAAGCCTATGAGATAAGCAACTTATTGGTTAAGGTTGACGGTCAAACTGACGAACCATCATAGAATCGATGAGCTATCGAGATGACCGTCAATTTAATTTTTCAACTGTTTTCCATCTATTTGATTTACCAACTGATTCTTTGTACCTTTTTTAGGCATTATGGCATGTAATCTTCCATTGACTAGAGGTGGTGGCCGAGCATGAGAAAGAGCCAAACTTTCCAGGAGTGAGGAGGTACTAGCCTTCAACACTCGCCAAAGAGATATGACACTTCCTACACTCTCCCAGATTGAAGAGGAGAGTGAGGGCAGCACCAGTATTACTAGTTCGAGACCCAATAAGAAAAGGGTTAATACATCTCATCCCAAGCTAGTTGAGGCTGAAACTGAGGCTACTAATGTGGAGGTACAACATGAAGCGGCTGAAGTGGACACTGAACTTGAGGACGCCAATGTAGTTAAGCATAAGGATCCTTAAATAAGAGAGACAATCAGATGGCAACTTGAGGAAGGAAGAGACAAGTTCTATGATGCACTGGCACCAACAAAAAATAGAGCAATCAAAAGACCATTTTCTGAGGAGTACTAAATAGTGACAACTGAGCTAAATGATTATCCCAAACTAGAGCGCTAGTTCAATGAGTATGAGTTGGCCTGGATGTGCAAGCCACCTAGTTTATATCAGCCGAATTTGGTAAGAGAATTCTTTGATAATTATTTGGTCCTGATAGAGAAGGATTTTCCTAAGGGGATGAAGCTTTCATACTTTAAAAAAAGGGAGTCAGTCCCAGTACAAGGAGTTAACATTGACATCTCAGCCCGAACTCTCAATAGGATGCTGTTTTGACCTGACTATGAAGCTTCACCTGCTGTACCTGATCTTGAATACCAGCCAACCTCCACATCTATTTAGAGACCTTGGTTGGCTGGGTTGTTGACTGATGATACTAATCCTCTCATGGACGACAATACTACGTGAGCACATAGAGAAGTCTTCCCTTAGCTTCAGAGCTAAGTTTTGGTGGACTGTGGTTCGATTAAGGTTGATACCAATAGGAAGTGACGCAAAATTAGATAGTCACAAGGCTATGCTTGTTTCTATTTTGATCTTAGGGTTGAAAATTGATTTCGGCTAGATTATTTTTGATGAAATATTTGTGAGGGACCATAAAGAAGCAAGTGCACTACCATTCCTTTGTTTGATCACAGAGTTACATAGGCAGGAAGGTGTGCCTTTGATTCGGGGGGTTGATAATGTAGTTTAGGCCATGCATAGACAGGACATTGAGAAATCAAAAGATGACTCATAGTTTGAGATGAGGGTCACTAAGCCTCTAGCCTACCAGACTCAGTCCGTACCAACCCCGAATACCTCAAAAATACCTTCAGGTATGCCATTGCCCATCACTACATATATGCCACCTGAGTATGTGCTACCAAGTACCTCTGTAGGGTCAGGGTTTGCAGCACCTATGGGTGGGGTATAGTTCACAGGATATAGGCTAACGTAGGAAAATTTCGCAAAGTAGATAAAATAATAGATGAAGTTTCAAAAATAGCTGGACACATGGGCTTTGCAGTTTAAGTCGTTTGTTGATCAAATTATTGTAGAAGAAATCTGTCCATTCCAAAATATTTAGTTGAGGATGGAACACATGGGGAACGTATCAACAAAAGGCTAGATACAATGTCCATTCCCAACTTGGCCTAGTTCATGGTGGAGTTTAAACACGCACAAGCTGACATAGCAGAGTTGAAGAACAGGCAATCTTAGTAGCTTATTTTTAACCCAGCCATGGTGATGAGTGATGATGATGAAGGGATCGTTGATTTAATGGGAAAACCATTTTAAGATAAAAAAAACAAATAAGTTGATGAGAGAACAGAAAGAAAAGTGGCTAGAAGAAGAAAAAGAGAAGAAATGACACCAGAAGAAAGAGAGCTGTATGACATGAAGAAAGCTGCACAAAAGTCAAGGAGAGATGATAAAAGAAGAAGGAAAAAATTAGAAGATGAAGCTGCTGGTGTATCTACTAGTTCCACCCAGCTAAAGGGGTTAGTTCAAACCCTGTTCGGGATGTGATCCCTCCGATTTTGGAGGATGAGTTTATGAGTACCCCCACCACCATGGGGGTTAACATTGCAACACGTGAGGACACTGGAGCCTTACCACATTTCATAGATACCTCAGATGATTAAGAGGCATTACAAGTATTTCCCATACTCTATACTTTAATTTTATGCATTTAAGGACAAATCATGTATTTTTCTATAGGGAGGTGTACTCGTACCACATGGTTTTTTTGTTGCCGATGTTCTTTTTCTTCCGTGTACTATTTAGGAGAATCGATATGTTTAGGATTGCATTTTCTTTTCTTAGGCTGTGATGTAAATAGCTGTTTGTTAATGTTTATTTATAAAAGTGCCCTTTATTTTAGCACCTTGTTATGTATATGGATGATAAATGATGTTGGCATAAGCTATGGAAAATGTTTATGACTATTTACTTCTATTTTCTAGCATATGTGAGCAACCTTTAGTGAATCTGTAATTGACATTAACATGTAAGATATGCATGAAATGTGATGGAAATCTTAAAAGCAGTAGAATGAGTTTGACTCAGTTGCCTTTGTGTGTGAGTATTTGTGTTAGTTCTTGCATAGTGTAGTACCTAGAACTTGCCTGGTTTATTGATGCTATTTTGTGGTTGATGAAACAAGAAGTGATAGAAGGCTGTCTTGCACTTTTAGTCCACTTAGCCAAATAACCCCACCAAAAAGATTTTTCCATTTTTTGAACCCTTCTTTGAGCTTGTATTATTTTTTATTCATTACCAATAATTCTAATTAACTCTCTTTAGGTTGTTAACACCTAAGTCTATCCCTGGTCTGATATTGGAAATTGTGTACCTAAACTTAGGAAACACCTAAGTTGAGGGTGGCTATTGTTTGTATGTTAGCTGCCTAATGAAAAGTTGGTTTAAAGCTTAGTTTAAAGAATCTGGCCCTAGTCTATCCAAGACATTGTGAACCTTGAATGACTGCATCAACATAATTTGAGGGTGGATGATGCTTGTATCTTTGTAAAAAGAAAGAGAAAAAAAAGAAAAAAGGGCGGATTATGGTAAAGTGTAAATAAATGAGACGGCCTCTAAGAAGGTCCAAGTGGCGGACCGTCTAGCCTCCGACGGACCACCAACTTGGATGTCAGGATAATATAAAACCTGGAGATCTTGAGGATTAAGTGACGGTCTATGCGATGGGCCGCTAGACCAGCATCGAACCATCGAGCAGGCCATCAAAACCTAATAGAATATGACATCATAGGATGCTCAGCGATGGTCCACTCGATGGATCGTCAGTTATCGATGTGCCGTCGATGTGACCGTTAACTTAGACACAGCTTTTTCCTAGTTTAAATTTTAAATACTCTGTAAATGGGAACATATAAATACCCAGTTTAGGTTTTATTTGATTATCTTTTATCATTTTTTCCAACTTTTGAACATCATTATAAGCAGTATTCTCTGAGGAACAGCTAGAATTGTGGATCTAAACATGTTACTCATACTTTCTTCTGAAGATTCAAGAACAAATCTTTGAGTCCTTGTAATTATTTTCTAAATCTATTTATGAGAAATACAATGACTCTTTCTTATTCTTCTATGGAGATGTGTGGCTGAGCTCCCATACGTAGGGTTATGGAAGCCTTGATGTGAATAACTGATTTGGGTTGTGAATGTACTTGAGTTCTGTGGGTTATTGATCTTGCATTAAACCTTCTTCACTTTAATGACTTTTCTTGGTTACAAACTTGAAAGGTGAGCCCAAGAACATCACTTGTTTGAATAGAAAAGTATTTGTTGGGAAAATAAAGGGTTTACATGGAATCTAGAGGTTTTAACCTTTGGATTAAAGGCAGATGCCTTAACGGGATTGACCTATATGAGAAAATAGTTGAATAATCAATACATTCTTTAAGTTTGAGAGAATTAAAGGATAAAACTATCCATTCAGTTGAGAAACTAATGGGTAAACAATAGGATTCAACTACTCTTGCAATTGAAGTTATTAATTGGAACTCAAAGATGATTCACAACCAGCTATTTAAGCATCTTGGTAACCATAAATCTAGTTTGTTTAATCTCATTGAATTACCATTTACAAATGAATCACTAGTTGGAACAACTCTGGTATAGTTATTTAGATATAATTTGTAAATAAAAACCCCCTTTTCTCTGGAATCTTCGATCAATAGTCTGATAACAACTGCAATACTTAGTGAACACGGTATTTCCTCTGGGATTCGACACCCAACCTAGTTGGGTTCTATATTTGACAGCGCCTGCTTACTCTCTCCTAAAAGAGGGGTAATTTGGGCGTATCAGATGTCGCCTTACTAACCTTTATCTTGATCCCAATTAACTATTACCTTTTGAGACTCTAGTTTTTATATAACAGATAACAGTCATTCACTATAATCCATTATGAGCAATAGATCGACAATTAACTTCAAATTACTATTGTGATCTTTTTTTCCTAGTCACTACTCCTCTTTTAGAGTAAGTAGCAATAATCTCAGCGGGATCTTAACGTTGGCAACCCGTTAAGAAATCTATAAGAATGAAGAAAACCTAATACATGTAAGAATTTTTATCTGGAATGACTTGGAATTTCCTTTACTTCGTTAATCTGCCAAGGTTCAAACAACCCTAGATAAGGGAATTATCCGTTTATAGTTATGAGATCAATGATGGAATCCACAGACAAAATTAAAAGATAAATCTCACAATAGTAAGAGTAGAAATCGCGAAGTCTTAAATTGAATAACAAACCAAGAACAAACCTAGAATAAGAGTATGTCAAAGCCCCCAAGGTCTTCTCCCTCAATAGGTCAATTGATAAATTGAAGGAATGGTACTTATAGGTAGAGTTCAAATTTTAATTAAAATAGGAAAAATTAATTATCCATATATAACAGGACTTAAAATCATCATAGGAGTGTTATTGGGACATATAGAAACCCTAGGAAATAATTTTGGGATGATCCAGAAACATCAATGTCGGTGGCCACTTACTCTATGTACCCACGGTCTAGCATAGGGAGCAGGTAGTACCTGAACTCCTAACATTATGCGCAAGTACAAGGTATAGGTATAAGTCCTGTAGCCTAACTCTTGTGATTTTGACCTATGGCACCTGCCTTGCCCATCTACGATCTGTAGGTCCCTTATACGGTCCATAGGTTGACTTGATAGGTGTCGGGAGCCATCTTTTCAGCTCTTCTTTAATTCTCGAACATGCTTTGATCAAGAACAAGCTGGAAATTGTACCAAACATCCTTAATTGCACAAAATAGTAGCCAAACATACATTTTTCCTCCTTTTCACGAAATTAGCATCCAAAACATGATTTGAACACAATTTGGACGAGCTGACAGATTTCACCCTTTACCTTTTTATTATCAGGATGTTGCCTTTCTAACCCTTATCTTGATCCCAATTAACTATTACCTTTTTAGTTTTTAGTTATTATATGACAATCAACGGTCATTCACGATGTTCTATTATGAGCAATGGATCAACAATTAACTTCAAATTACTGTTGTGATCTTCTTTTCGTAGTCACTACTCCTCTTTTGAAGTAAGTAGTAATAATCTAGGAGGGATCTTAAAGTTGACCACCCGTTAAGAAATAAATAAGAATAAAGAAAACCCAATACATGCAAGAATCTTTATCTAGAATGACTTGGCACTTTCTCTACTTTGTTAATCCGCTAGGGATCCCATAACTCTAGCTAAGAGAATTAGCCGCTCATAGTTATGATATCAATCATGGAATCCACAGACAAAATTACAAGATAAATCTCACAATAATAAGAGAATAAATCCAAATTCTTAAATTGAATGACAAACCAAGAATAAGAGTATGGGATATCCCCGAAGGGCTTCTCCCTCAATAGGTCAATTGATGAATTGAATGAATAACTAAACAAAGCCTAAAGGGTATTTATAGTTTACAAGAAACACTAGAGTTTAAATCCTAATTAAAATAGGAAAAATTAATTACCCATACATAATAGGACTTAAAAAAATCATAGGAGTGTTATTGGGACTCATAGAAACCCTAGGAAATAATTTTGGGCGGCTCCGAAAAATCACTGTCGGTGGCCACCTACTCTTTGTACCTGTAGTCCGGCATAGGGCGCAAGTAGTACCTATGGTCCTGACACTGGGCGTACGTATAGGGCATGGGTACAAGTCCTACAGCCTAACTCTCAGGATTTCACCCTCTGGCCCCTGGTTTGCCGACCTGCGGTTCGTGGGTCCCATATACGGTTCGTAGGTTGACTTGGTAGGTGCCAGGAGTCATCTTCTTAGCTCTTTTTCAATCCTCAAATATGTTTTGATCACAAAAGATATGTAAATAGTCCCAAACATCCTTAATTACCCCAAAATGTAGCCAAACACACCCTTTATCCTCCTTTTTACGAAATTAATATCCAAAACACAATTTCCTGCAAAACATTACAAAAATGCCTCAAATCCAACAAAATAGCCTTAAGTACATGCATATTCTCATAGTTTTAAGCATCACAAGTGATTTATTTCTATAGCACATCAACACCCTCAACTATGAATGTTGCATGTCCTTAGGCAACAAAATATAATAGAACAATATGACGATGCTTAACCAAGAGAAACGCCAGTCATCAAATTTAAGCTCAAGATCATTAACCTCTCTAAGATTAATACTTTAAAACCCAATTGTGTGTATTAATGAAGAACCTTAAATGTGACACAAAGAAATCAAGCTATGGCATTACATTATCAACAAACTACCATGCATATCTACAAGTTACATTACCCAAACAAGTAAGCATCTTGCAATACAACCTATGTTCCCTCACATTGAAAAAGTCCCACTCACTCATATATGTAATCAATAATGTCAATGCAGGAACAATCAAGAGACACTCACACTCACAAAATAAGTCCCAATCAATGCATGTCAAATACCATAGGCATGCCATTATTTTCTTTATCTTAGTTTTCAGTTAGTCACTTGAGGATCACTATAGGACTTTATTCGGATTGTAATGTAGGCTTGGGGGATGGTATAATACATATGGATATATCAAGTAACTAAGCCTTCTTGGCGCTACACTAGCTTTGGGGTCTCACTTACTAGCCAATTTCCTTTTATCCCACCCTTATTTCTCCCTTTTATTCTTTTATGCACATTCAGGCTAGGTGTGGTTTCACAAGCCAAGGAGGAACACACTTAATATATTACCAAGCATCAAAATGATCAATCAAGGGTATGTATCCCTACAAAATAAAAGTTACTTGGTTATTCATGAGACCTTGACAAAGGAAAAACACAAAAGAACAATGGTAATTAGTCAACCACATATGAAAAACCATATTGGTTCTATGTTTTAACAAGCACAAAACCCCTTTTAAGTCAACAGTCACATGATAATTCCCAAAGCTAAGTGCAATGTCATGAAAAAGTTCATTCCATGTTAAGACTCCACTCAATGCACTATGTTTAAGAATGGAATTGCTCCAAATTAATCACCGGGTCAAATACAAAAGTATTCCCCACACAAGTCAATAAACAAATTGCATTTGAGCTCACAATGCAATCAAGTAATTGATGTGTGAACTAATGCTAACACATTTGAGGCTTTTAACTAAGAATAATTGCGAAGTCTTAAGAAAATTTTGTTGTTTTTGATTGTTTTATGTTTGATTTTGCAAAAGAAGCTAATATGTTAGAGAACCAACAAGAATGGAAGCAAATGAGCTAAAATCTGAAGTAAATAGAGGCAAAGTATGGCTAACGACATTTGTGATAAGTCGTCAACCCTGTAATAAGCTATCAGCTTCATCGTCAGCCATAGACAGAGAATTAGCCTAAGTTGAAAGCTGTGATGATATTTTGTGATAGGTCATCAAAGAGCTGATAAGCCGTCAAGAATGCCGTCAGCCTAAGGCATCACATAAGAACTGAAGCAGAGATTTGACAACATTTGTGATAAGTCGTCAATGAGCTGATAGAGCGTCACCATTTGTCATCAGCATTAGGCAACAAGTGTCCAAAGAAAAGAGGAAGCTGACGACATTTGTGATAAGTTGTCAGCCTCTTAATAGGCTATCACAAATGGCGTCACCTAATCCTAGTTTTACGTTTATTTTTTGTTTTTGTTTATTTGTAGAATCTTTATAGTGTATGCCAAGAACCAGAAGTTTCAGAGAACTATTATTACCACCTAATCCAAAACCTCAACGAATTGAAAGAATGGCAGAACAGCAAGAGGCTGACAGATTGGCAACCTTAGCTAGAGCTCAGGTGAATGTACAAAATGTTGGTAAACAAGCACGACATCCAAATCCTGAGGATGAAGATTTGGGAGATGAGGAGCAGCTAAATCCTGGTAACCCAAGTCGTGCAGAGCAAAAAGATACACCAGTAAGGTGTAATATTAACAGGAATCGTCTATTTTGAGAAAGGCAAGAGTACCAGCCAATCCAATATGATCTCAATGATGATGATAATGGAATGGATGGAGAAGATGCAATGGGTGCAATTATTCCTCTACCGTTAGCACCTGGGGGAAAATTCAACATTACGAGTACTATGATTCAACTCTTAAATCTGAAGGGGTTGTTTGGTGGCCTTCCTAGGGATGACCCGAACTTGCATCTATTGAATTTTATCACCATCTTCAAATCTGTTGATAACCCAGAAGTGGGCCAGAATGTTATTCGATTGATATTATTTTTGTTGTATCTGTCTGAGAAGGCAACATTATGGCTAAATGAGCTGACACCTGATTCTATAACTAACTGGATGCGGTTGAAATGATCTTTTCTAGAAAGGTTTTTTCCGTATTCCAGGAGGGTACAGTTAAGAGACAAGATTAGCAACTTTAGGCAGCTCCCAACTGAAACCTTGTATGAAACCTGGGAAAGATTAAAGAAAAAGCTGACACAATGTCTGAACCACAACATAACGGACATACATTTGATGGACACTTTGTACAGGGCTCTTAACTCTATTACAAAGCTAATTGTAGAAAATATTGCTGGTTGTTTGTTTGTTGATCTTACATTCCCAGAGGCTTCAGAGATGCTGGATAAAATGACCAAACAGAGTCGGGCATAGCATACCAGAGACTCTGTGGTGGCCAGCCCCACTGCTTCTATAGGTATTACTTTGGAACAACACAAAAGAGAAGAGGAGCATGACCAAGACATGGCTCACCTTAAAACACAGATGGACTTACTAACCAAGCACTTGTTATTAGGTAAGATTGAAAAGGTGAAAGTTGTGGGATCTCAGGATAGAAGTGAGGTTGATGCAGATGAAGAGGCTAACTATATTAATAATCAGGGGGGTTTTGAGGCAATAGTAAAGGGAATCAAGGTCGGACTTACTATGATAAGCCTGGTTATAAAGATAGGGAGCAAGGAAATTGGAGGAATAACAATGACAGGAGCGGGTTATATATTCCTCCTGGAAATCGTGAGGCTGCTTCAACAATTTCTAAAAAAATATCCATGGAGGACATGATGGCTAAGTAGTTAAAGGGAGTGGAAGCTATCAACTCTGGTGTGACCACTATGAAGATCAATCTGACATCCATCAGTCAGTTGGTGCACTCACACTCCACCGCAATTAAACAGTTAGAGCAACAGATGAGCCAACTCTCCACATCATTCAACCAGAGGAAGAGAAGAATGTTACCAAGTGATACGGTCCAAAATCCATGAAATAATGGCTCATGCATGGCTATTACCACTAGAAGTGGTAAGATATTACCTGGCCCTTCTGTGGGCAAACTTGTAGTTAATGAGGTAGTTGATGTTGAACCGGAAGAAAGTGGCCCAGTGGAGTCTGAGAAGCTGGATAATTCTGATGATGCTCCAGATAAAGACAAAGAGAAGGAGAAGGAGGTAGTGCTGAAAACTATCCCAAGACCACCACCTCTATTTCCTTAGCGATTGAAGAAAAAGGTTGATGATGCAAAATTCAGCAAATTCATGGCAATGCTCAAGCAATTAACAATAAATTTGCCTTTGGTTGAGGCACTTGAGCAAATTCCAGAATACACAAAGTTCATGAAAGACCTTGTGACTAAGAAACGGAAGGTTAGCCATAAGCTAGAGGACAATTTCTTTCATTGTGGCACTATCTCTACAAGGTTTTTAGTGTAGAAAAAGGTAGATCCAGGAGCATTTACTATCCCGTATACTATTGGGTCCCTCAATTTCACAAAAGCACTATGCGATTTGGGAGCCAGTATAAACCTAATATCACTCGTTGTGTACAAAAAACTTGGTTTGGGGGATCCTACCCCTATGAACATGCATTTGGTAATGGTAGATAGGTCTATAAAGTGGCCAGTGGGTATATTACACGATGTATTGGTAAAGGTGGCTGACTTCATTCTGCCTTTTAATTTTGTAGTCCTGGACTGTGAGGTGGATTTCAAAGTGCCCATCATTTTGGGTTGACCATTCCTTACAACTGGGAGAGTGATAGTGGATATGGAATTGAATAAGCTGAAGTTCAGTTTTAATGACAAAAAAGCAAGATTCAAAATACACTCATCCATAACACTGGCAAAGGAGATGGGTTTTTTCTCAATCGTGGACGTATTCTATGAAGATGGTAAAGGGGTATCAACAGGTTGTCTTGGTAAAGTCTGAGTAGTCAAGATAACCAAGTCACGCCACGACAGTAAATTAGGCGTTATTGGGAGGCAACCCAAAATTTTTATATTCCAGCAAATTATTTATTTTGGTAGTTAGGTTTTAGATCAAAGAATGTGGTATCGATATATCCATCCAAGGGCTCCTAATAACATTTTTTATGGGCTGTCACAATTGTGATAAGCTGTCAACTTTGTCGTCAGAAATAGCAGCTCTGGGGCAATTTCTACTAAGGCTGACGACTTTTGTGATAAGCTATCAAAATTGTGATGGCTTATCAGAAATGTCATCACAAAAATTCCAACATTAGCTGAAAATGTGGGCCAAATTAAAAAGACCCAACCCGGCCCACAGCTTGGCCTTTCCACATTCTCGCTTAGTGTTTATTACCTTTAAGTTATTCTCTTTCTATCTTTGGTTTATTTTCTTCCCTTTTCAAAGTCTCTCCAACTAAAACAAAAGAAAGCTTCCTTGTATGTGTAGGTTTGCAATCAAAATTAAGAACCTCTCTTTATTTCCTCTTGCTCGTGTAACAACATTGAAGGCTCCCATCAGGTATGCTCAAAACCTAGCCTTTCTTTTCAAGTGGTAAGTCATAAACTGATGAAAATCCAAGTTCCCAAGAAGTTTGAACCAAGTTCCACTTGTATAAATGGCTAAAAATCAGAGCTAGGGTTTGCTATGTAAGCTTAAGGTTTAAAAGTTTAGATCAAAAATAAAAATCAAGTGGATTTTAAGAAAAAATATGGGACCAAAATTGAGTTAAAATTAAGTTGGGGTTCTGTTTATAGCTGACGACATTCGTGATAAGCTATCACAACTATGATGGCTTATTAGAAATGTCGTCAGAAGTCGATAAGAATTTTGTGGGTTCTATTTAGGGCTGATGACATTCATGATAAGCTATCACAACTGTGATGGCTTATCAGAAATATCGTCACACCTAGGACCTGAAGAATTACTAAACCCTTTCAAGTGGTGTAGAATTTCAATGATCAATGTGTTTGTGTTTATACTCTTGAGGATCAACTAATGGGCTTTCGCTGACTACAGGTCTTAAAATGGTAGCCAAAGAAAAGAACTCAAAATCCATAAAGAAAGTGACCAAGGGAAGTGTACCTCAGAGACTCTTCAATGAAGAGTCTGATTATGAAGAGGAAGAGCCTATGATCAGGAAGCAAAAGAAGAAGCAAATCACTAAAAAGACTTTACCACCCTCACCAGTTGAAGTGGAGGACAGTGAAGAAACTGATAATGAGCCAACAACATTCGAGCATACAACTTCTGAGTAGACGAGCTCTGAGCAACAAGATAATGAACATGTTGAATCTGAAGAGCATGATTCAGATCATCCTAATTCTGAGGGGCATGAGTCTGAGGGACCATCAACTGAGTCCCATTTTACTGAGCCACAAGATGATGAAGACTCTCCGATTTGGGGAACTATGGTTAAATGTAAAAATCTTGAAGTTCGAGATGGCACTAGATAAAAGATTCCCAAAGCTCAGAAAATCTTCTTTGATGGGCTTCGCAGAACTAACAGAAGAGCTATCAAGAGGCCAATCTTTGAGGAGATGAGAATCATCACTAAGGGGTTGAGCAGGTACCTGAAGCTAGAGCAAAAATTTCATGGCTATAATTTGGGATGGACTACATGAGGAGGAAATTCATTTTGCCCTACACTAGTTAGGGAGTTCTATGCAAACTACCAAGCTCTCTTGGAAAACATGTGTAGAGAAGGAGAGAAAGAAGTTGACCAACCTTTGTTAGATAAAGTTTTTGTACGAGGTGTAATGGTGGATGTTTCTGAAGCAACAATCAACAGGTTCCTTTATGGACCGAACTTCACTCCTCAGGCTACTTCACATACTTTTTATGTCCGGTTGAAGCATCGAGAAAATCAATGCTATTGGTTAGCCACAACATAGCCGATGGAGAACCGGAATGGCTAGCAAATCCGAGTGAAAAGATCTTCAAGGCCTCCCTGACTTCAGAGGCAATATTTTGGTGGGGTATTGTACGTACGTGGTTGATGACCATAGATGGTGATAATATCCTCGGGGATGACAGAGCAATATTAATCACAAGTTTTGTGGCTAACCTTAAATTGAATTTTGGAGAGATTATCATTGAAGAGATAAAAATTTAGGTACCAAGGTCTGATACAGCATATCCCTTCCCTTATTTAATTACAAGGTTGTGTAGGGCAGCAAATGTGCCAAAAATTGTAAGGTTAGAAGAAGAACTCTTTGCCAGGAAGACCCATAATCCGATCTGAAAAGAGGGACGCAGAGATTCCAACTGATCCACCGGTTACAGGTACTAGTTCAGCACCTAATGCAGAGGTGCCTGATTCTAAAGTTGTACCTTCAACATCCACAACAATGGCAGAATCATTAGTGCCCAGAACTGAGACAATTCCTCTAGCTGTAGTGCCTACAATAGAATTTACCTTCAACACTATGAATTTCAGGAGAGTGGCAAAGCATTCCAAGTGGTCCGAGGCTCATCTTAAACTCTTTACCAAGCAATTCGCAGTTACAGTTGACAAAAGAGTTAAGGCTGCACTTGAGCCTTACAAGGCTCTGTCGGGTCGGATTGATGAATTGGAGAATTGCTTCAATGAGCAGTCGAGAGAGAGGTCAGATCTAGAGATGGCATTATTCAGATTAGACCTAGACAAAGTAAAGGCGGAGGTTGGAAAGCTACAGAAGCCAGTAAATTAAAAAAAAGGTGTGAATAAAGGAAAAGGAAAGAGATAGAGGCCCAATAATAATGAAGAAAAAAAAGTAGAAAAGATGGCAAGAAGGAAGTCTAAAAAGGAGAAGATGAAAAAGGCAAGAATTGAGTCCTTAGTGGATAATGAGAGATGGGAGGCAGCCATCCGAGAGAGAGCCATAGGTGCCTCTACTAGTAGGCCTATAGAGACTGATAGACCAGCTATACCAGAACAGAGAGACGCTCCTGATGGAGATGCGGCAGGGTCAGTAACCCATGACCTCTGGGATTAATCTATTCCAGGTATACTCTAACCCTTAGTTTAGATTTTCTTTGATTTTAAGTTGAGGGTGTAGGGTAAAGTTGTTGTAAAATTTTGTAGTCAACTAGGAGAAATACTTGTACTTGAGGCATTTGAATCGTTTTTGTAATTTCTTGTACACCTCTTCAAGTGGTCTACTACTTTAAACTGAGTGATTTGTATTTAAGTGTGACCACCGTGCATCTTTGTATGGCATTAGTTCTAGTAACATAATAATCATTGGTAAACAGTTGCACGAACTAAATGAGTAGTCGAGTGTGATATACCTGTGCTCCAAGTATGTGTGTGAGATGTTACTCAATTCTCTCTGTATGCTGAAGCCAGAACTTTCCCAGTTAGTCTTACCTAGGTTGAAGGATATGGGTTAGGAAAGGATCATATGCCATTGTAATATTAGCTCACTTTAGCCTAAATGACCTTCCCTATGTGTATCATATCCCTTGATCCCTGTTTTGAGTTGAATTAGCCTATTTCTTTGTATGACACCTGTCACCTTCTCATTTAGATCATAATGAACCTATTTTGGCCCTGGTCCTCCTTGGATACTATGCACCTTGACTTAGGAAAATGGCCTAAGTTGAGGGTGGCTATCATAGGGGTGCAAGATATAGAATGAGTATGAAGAAAGGTATCATAAAAAAGAATAAAAAGTTGGGTGCAGAAGAAAAGAGCAAGAAAAAGAAAAAAATTGTGAAAAAGAATAAGTAATTGAGAAAAAACTGCACCCATCCTAAATAATTATGATCAAGAAAAGAGAAGAGTGGAAAAGGCTAATAAGTGGAACCCCAAAAATCTAGTATAGTGTAAAGGAGGCTTAGTCACTTTAAATACCATCGAGCATCATACCAGCCCCTAGCCTACATTACAAGCCTAAGAAAAATCCTATAGTGATCCTAGCTGACCTATCTGAAGATCTGGGTAATGAAAATAAGGGCAAGCCTATGGTACTTCGCATACACTAATTGGAACTTTATTTTGAGAGTGAGTGTTTTGATTGTCCCCATGGTTATATATATAATTCCTGATATGAGATAAGGGAGATTTCTTTGCTGTGAGGGTACACTGGTTACATTGCTAGTTACTAACTTGTTCGGATAGTGTAATACTAGTCTATGCATGGTTGTTATAGCTGAATTGATGCCATATCTTGATTCCTGTGTGTTGCATTAGTGTTCTTCATTGTACTTGAATTGACTGAATTTAGAGATGGTGAAAGTGTTTTGAGATGATATTGATGATTGACTGTCAAATGTGCTTTGTATTCTCTTAGTTGAGCTGAGTTGCTTGAGGACAAGCAATTATTTTAAGTTGAGGGTGTTGATGTGTGAGATAATTCTAACACATTTAAGGCTTTTAACTAAGAATAATTGCAAAGTCTTAAGCAAATTTTGTCATTTTTAATTGCTTTATGTTTGATTTTGTAGAAAAAGCTGGTATGTTAGAGAACCAACAAGAATGGAAGCAAATGAGTTGAAATCTGAAGTAAATAGAGGCAAAGTGTAGCTAACGACATTTGTGATAAATCATCATCCCTGTGATAATCTATCAGCTTCATTGTCAGCCATAGACAGAGAATTGGCCTAAGTTGAAAGTTGTGACGACATTTTTTGATAGGTCGTCAAGGAGCTGATAAGCCGTCAAGAATGCCATCAACCTAAGGTAGCACATGAGAACTGAAGCAGAGACTTGACGACATTTGTGATAAGTCATCAAGTAGCTGATAGGGCATCACCGTTTATCGTCAGCATTAGGCAGCAAGTGTCCAAAGCAAAGAGGAAGCTGACGACATTTGTGATAAGTTATCAGCCTCCTGATAGGCTATCACAAATGGCGTCACCTAATTCGAAGAATTTTTGAATTTTATTATTTTGTTTCCATAATTAGGGTAAACTATTTAAAGCCTTGTTTAGGGTTTTCTTAAGAATTCTGAACCTTGATTTTTGAGACACGATACTTGGATATTTTCTCTCTCTAACTTCTTGGCTTAAAAAAGCAATTATTTTGAAGAGAATTTAATCATTATTTTAGGATTTTCTGTTGTGATCTAATCTGAGATTCACTAGTTATTATTCATCTTGTGGTAAGTTTATCTTTCAAAGCATGAATTCATCTAGTTACTTCGATTATTAAGTCATGAGCAGCTAAATTCTTTTAACCTAAATTGTGAGATCTAGGGGTAGGTTTTGATAAGGTACTGAGTGTTCAAGATTCGAAAGGTGGTAGGACTCCTTGATAATTCTGATGTTTTAATTATTGTCTGTTGGTTGCAAATGATAGATAACACCTTCTTTGATTTGCTTGAGAAAGAAATCAAATATAGTGGGAAGTGAATTATTAACGGGTACTTAGAAATACTAAACTTTCGTTTAATAATTAGCGTTGTAACAAGGTTGGTTAACCTGAGGTAAATTCCAGGCAGTGAATATAAATTCCCTAAGTTCAAGAAGATTAGGTAATTAAATGCTTAAGTAGGTCGAGAGACATTTAAGCATAACTTCAATAAAGATAACTTGTTGTCCTACATACCGTGAGAATCTTGAACCACTAGTAGCATCTGTCAAGTACCAAAATCCCTAGTGAACATAATTCTGGTTTTTCATAAACTTTTGATTACGAACATTGATTAAAGTAATTAACAATTACTTGTTCAACTAAAAACCCCCATTTCAGGAAACATCAACTATCAGTTGATTAAATCGCAAACGACTTTAGTTCACACCATATTCCCTGTGAGATTCGACCCCAACCTAGTTGGGTTTTATATTGACAACGATCGCTTACATTCTCGTTGAGAGGTGTAGTTTGAGCGTCATCAGTAATAACACCAAGCAATTACCACATAAAGGAAAGGAAGTGTTACTACTATGTTCACCAAACAAAAATATGACCACGAATAAGCATGTAAGTGTCAACATCCTTAATCAAATTCCTCTTGTCATCTTGACCAAGCACCAAGATAGGTGTATTAAAATCACCACTCTCCAAATGGTCACTAGGGTCAGATAGAAGAAGTTTCATGAACATGGGAAATATCCATTTCCCTAAGGGTGCCAATATCATAAGAAAATATGCTCTCCACATAATCACAGGCAATATCATAAGCATATAGAGAGTATAGAAAGGTGTCTCGCAAATTTATTTCATCTAAAATGTCCTCAATCGCATGGACACTACTATGCTCAAGAACATTACCAAGAGTATGCTCAAGAATTGGAACACTCAAAGAAGAAGAAATAATTGAAAAATAAAAATCACCTTCCATTTCTTCACAGTTTTTCCCCAAAAAAGGTACTCTCATCTTCCAAGAAGAGATTAAAATCTTTAGGAGGAATATTGTCACACAATACATATATACCCTGCATATGCATTTACTGAAATACATATCTGACCCATATGTATATATAAACATACAGAACACAAAATTTCTATAACAAAAATGACAACTATATACATATACATATAAGTAATCAAAATACTGAAAATGTATTGTATGAATGCGATCATTTTTGAAGTATTATATGTAAATAATAATACACATCTGGGTAAACGAATGATCAGAAAAAGATATAATTACATTACAAATAACTAATACATGTACAATTACGTATATGTACTTGCTAAAAATTCTATGTAAATATATATGTATTTGATTTCAATAAAAAAAATGTATTTTCATATGTGTTATGAAAGATATATGTATAGATTTACATAAAATACATATACAAAGCTAAAAAATATGAAAAATACATATAACGATCAACGAACACTACAAAAAAAACTGCGTTTAGCAACGGATTTTTAGCAACAAGGACATTTTCGTCGCTCATTAATGACGAAATTGTAACAAAATAGAACTTTTGTCACTAAATAAATGAAATTAAAATTAGTAGCCTAATTAGTGACGGATTAGCGACAGAAAATAAAATTTGTTGCTATATTTTGACGGTAAATATTGGCGCCTTTATTTTGGTGACAAAATTAGCGACAGAAAAGGTGAGAATTTTTTTTGACATGGTGGAGACGGAAATAGCAACGAAATTGTTGTCACTGAAATTATTTTACCATTTTAAAAAAATATATATTAGTTATATTTTTAATAAATAATTAACAAATCTGTTGCTGAATCTGTTACCCTACCAACTAAATATTAGGGCAAAGTATTTTATTTCACTTTGTTCTCAAAATATAGTATCATCCGCCTCTCTCTAAAAACAAACTCTCTTTTCTCTTTTCTCTCAATTGAGAAAAGAAAATCGCTCAATATCAATCAAAAACGGAGTCAATCGCTCAATTTTGAATCTAAATTAGAGTTACTATTCTAAATCTCATAATGTGAGTTATTTTTCCTCTTTCAATTTCTTAATTTCTATGTTGGAAGTCACTTGTAAATGGTAGGGTTAGGGTTGTTTGAGCTCTTTCACTTAGGTTTTTCTTACTACTGTTGATATTATATGTTTTTATGGTTAATTGGTGGACAATAGCATGTACCATATTTTCTCGCTTAGTTGTCTCAGTGTAGTATAAAAAAATTTCCATATCTGCTTAGATTTCTTGTTTTGGATTTAAAAGTTGTTTGCGGACTTTGTTTTGACTTATTTCTAGTAATTGAGTATTATTAATGAGATTAAAAGTCCATATTTGAAAAAACTAGAGAAAAAAATTGCTTCTCAAAACCCAGAGGGGTGGTTCGCAGAGATGGAGACTACCATCAAGTTGTTCATCTGTTGATATTTGCTTAGAGTACATAAGAACTACTTCTCCAAGGACGTGTTTGCAAGGATTCCTGGGTTGGTCAGTGGGATATCTCAAGTGTCGGTCATATACTCCTTTACGATCTACAACTTGCTAATTTTATAAGTGTTTGGCATTATATTCTCTAAGTTGCTCCTGAAAAAGTTGTGTTTGGATTTGTTAAACAGAAAATCTTTCTCTGACCTCGTCAAGTTATTTTTTAGCACTATTTTTTATATAGTTGTGAAACTTCACTGCATTATATTTTCTTTATTTCATTGCAAATGAATGAAGGATGGGAATGACCTCATATGAGAAAATTTAGTAAATTGAAAATGTTGTTTGTAAGTTGGACAAATGCTTTAATTTCTGACTTTTATGTTGCAAGTGTATATCTGTGGAAGAAGTTTAATGACGAATAATGTTATGAGAGGCTTGGCTATTGCATACTCTTTATAGATAGTTATATTATGGCTATCTACTTCCCGTTCCTATCATGGATAAGTACACAGTTACCTGAAAAACCATTTGGAAGTTGAACAAATACTTTATTTTCTGACGTCTATGTTTTATGTGTATATCTGTGGAAGAAGATCAATTACAAATGCAATGCAATATTCAGCAAATGAAGCTAGCTAGTTTTTCTACCATTTTATACTAAATATGAACTCTTTTATTTTGTTTTTTAGCAGGGTAAGAATCTTGTTATTGGTAATTAATATTGGGGACTCTAGAGTTGTGTTGGCTACGAAAGGTGAGGATGATTCTCTCACTGCAGTGAAATTGAAAGTAGACCTTAAGCCGAATTTACCAGGTGCATACATGTCTATATCTTTCTGCCTGTACTGTGACATTTTTTATTTTTTTCAAAATTGTGTTGATCAACAAAATTACCACTTAATTTCTGTTCAACTCTAATCTCGGACTAGCCGAGGTTGTGTATTCAAATTCTTTGTATCATATATGTCTCTTTGATGAATCATGAGCAGATTTTTCAAGTTTATATGACTTTAATACGAATCAATTAGCATTTTGGTTTCTAAAATATTATTATAGACATATTTTTGGGTCCTTCAGTTTCTGTTAAAGAATAATAATAATGAATCTTAATTTTTATATGACCACCACCATATTTACTTATTTTCACTTAATGAAACTTTAGTATTAACTGATCGTCATTAAACAAATCAGTAATTATATAACTGATCGTCATTAAACAAAGCAGTAATTATACTTAGTGTGGTTGGAAATATCCCACTTAATTATCAACTTATTTGGATTACCCCACTAGACAATACTTTCAAATATGAATTGAACATACAGGAGACCATAGTATATGTATCAGAAAATAGTCATGTCGTTTTAGTTAAAGTTGCAAAATGTTAGTACCAATTTTCTCGTATATGTAAGAGCTTTGAAGGATATAGTCTTGTTTAGTTGTTCGTTTCCTGTTTGATACGCCCATGAAGTTTTTAATCTTTGGTGTACATATAACACGTTAAGGAAATTTCAATTGGCAAAGCATGAAAAAAAGATTAAGTATATATAAAATCCAAAAATCTTGGCTCCACCTCTGCGTAGACATATATATTCTGTGTGGCATCCTACGTGATAAATTCATGTCTTATATGACATTTATTATATCACATATCCTCTGTATTATCTACCCTACTGATAAAATTTCACACTTTACAATGATCATCTACAACTTGTTTATTTCTTTTATTTCAGTAGTGGTCAGCTGTTACAATTTTGGAGTGATATGATCATTCAAGTATCAATAATTTCATCTGGTTTCAGCTGTCCTACTAAAACATAAACTACAACTTCTAAACTTCTGTAATTAGCTATAAATATTTAAATATATTATTTCTTGAATACAATTTTCTTATGTAAAGAGAGTTTGACTAACACAAGGATTATTGTTTGTATGTGAAATTTTACACCCCCTTGAAATGTTGAATGTTCTCTCCCATGTGATTGTATACACACATGGTCATGATGGAAAATCTTTCGTTGATGAACGTTCCCGAATCGTCCATGTAAGACTAAATCTTAATGTAGTAGTTTACTTAATTCTTATTTTTGTAGTTTAAAGTAGTTTTTGACATCTAATCATTTTTAAGTACAATCCGTTATAATTTCACTTCCTCTATTACAGGAAAGATTTGAAGAAATACTACGAGAAAAAACATTATCAGAATTTGATATTGATCAAATTGAAGCATATTACCAAGCTGTCGGAGGAGAAAAGAAATAAAGAGTATTTGGTCTTGGATTTGAAGCAAAAGGCTACTACGGGCAAACTCTTTATGTTTCTTGTGGAAAGACTTCATCTTCAGCTTCTCATGAATTGTGTTTAGCTTTTGCTATCTTTGGTATTGCGGATGATGTGGATTGTTTTAAGGATAGCTGGTTGATGTTTGGTACTATGGATGTTTTGGACATAATTATGTGTTTAGATGTTGCGCGCTATGTTTGGTATTGTGGATGTTTGATTTTGCTATCTATATATGTGGGTTCTTTTGTATGAATGTTGGATATTTTAAGAAGATTTTGTTATCTATATATGTGGGTTCTTTTATGTGAATGTTAGATATTTTAAGAATTTTAAAAAATTAGGGACTAAATAATAAAAATTTTAGTGACGGACTAGCAATGAAATATTTGGTCACGAAATAATCAAAATGACGAAATACAACATGAAATTAGTAACGACATTTATAAATATAACAACGATATATTCGTTGCTACAAAATGGCAACGGATATAGGTCGTCTCTATGACGTTGCAAAATTGGCAACGGATTTTATTTTTTCCATTGTTAAATGGTTAGCAACGCGCAATATAGCAACGACACATATTCCGTCGTTGATCCGTCTCTAAATTACTTTAGCGACGAATATATATGTTGATTAGCAACGTTATCGGTCTGTTGCTAAACGCGATTTTTTTTGTAGTGAAATACATATGAAGACCTGTAAAATACATATGCTGAACAGAAAAATACATATGCAGAAATTGAAAAATACAGTTAAAATACATATGCAAACATGTAAATATACAAACATAATCAAACGCAAACAATATATACAAATAAAAATCAATAGATTACAATTTCACTATTCTGAATATACAAACAGATTAATCGACTATACAATTCGATGAAATTTGAAAAAAAAATTATTACTATTTAACGTATTAAAATCGAGTTTGACTAAATAATAACTCGATCAATGCAATTTTCATCTAATTCGACAAAATAGTACAGTCGTCTTTATTTTTTAAAATTCATATACGAAATATTCAAAAAGCTATTATTGAAAAAAAAGTGACAAAAGAAAATGATTAAACACATAAAAACAATATCAAACAACATTAAATCGTTTTAAGTTGTTGAAATTGATATACGAAAATAAATTTTTGATTCAATGCCTATAACATCAATGATGATTTATTTTAAATTTTGAAGCTCATGAAGATAAAAATCTTCAGTTGATTTGATTTTAATTTTAGTTGTTGAAACTACACTGTAAAACGTTTTTTTGAGGGAATGAAGTAAAGGAGTGAAAATAGGAGAGCGGTAAAGTAATGGAGTGAAAATAGGATTGAGATAAAGTAATGGAGTTAAAATAAAAGAGATGTAAAGTAATGGAGTGAAAATAGGAGAGGGGGAGTGAAACACGCCTATTTCAAATTTATGAGCAAAAAAATGTTATTTTTGCTACAAAGTATAATTTTGTGAGAGTGTTGTTATTTATTGTAATTATGGTCTTAAATTTGTCGCTTCTTATAATTTTCCCTTAAAAATATAAGCACAACCCAAATAGAGCAAATAAAAAACAATAAAGGCAGAGTGTTATATATATCTTAGTTTATAATTATAAATTTCAATTTTTATGAAAGCTTACGTATAAATGTATTTATATAGTATGATAAAAATTCTTTACATTGACCATTTAATGTACTTCAATCTTTTTTAAAAAAATTATCTTTTAAATATCTATTTTGCGAGTTGGAATGCATATCAATTGTAATTACACCAACAATCCATACGTGAATACAAAAATTGTGCATATGTAATTCTTTTTCATTTCTAGTAAATATTTATACACTGATTTAATAATATTTTTTATAAAATTATTTAATAATGAACAAAAAATCTTTAAATTGGTTAAGAACTTTAAATTTTGACCCATAAAGTTCATACGTGATAGTATTTTTTGGACAAAAAATTAAATATTAAACGCTTGAAATATTGCAAATTTTGGCGGAGACACATTTATCACATAAAAAAAAAAAAATTAATTCTATATATAGATTTCATGAAGGTTATTCAGATTATTAATTTAAATTTATTTCAAATATTACTTCGCAAGTAACGTAATATAGTTGAATAAGTTGAGACTTGTAAGTAAAAATGTTGTTAGCTAAGTGATGAATCCACTTAAAAAATGTAGACACATAAGCTAGGAAAAAAAAATAGTTAATGAAATTCTTTGTTAACATGACTGTTGACTAATGATTGTACCATATAAATGTAAAATGACAAATATATCCTTGATCGTCCTCCAACTCACTCTTCTATATAACTAGATAAGTATGCCCGTTAATTTCAATTTATAGTTCTTATGTTTGTCTCAAACAATAAAATTAAAAAAAAAAACATGAATCTAAATAATAATATGATAAAATGATGGATTATATTGAATACGGCGTTAGTTTGAACAAAATAAGCATTTATTTATGAACCGACTATTATTTGACTATTATTACTATCATCATGAAGAATGCCGAACAAGGGTATGGGTTTGACAGGACACAATAGCCTTAATTCAAATCCTGGATATGTAGCTAAAACAATAGTATATGTACATACAAAAGACAATGTCAGAATGCAATATCGAATGGTCACTTTTAAGTGGCCTGTGTAAATCGAATGGTCACTGTTTAGTGGCTTTTATTTCCAAAAGTAATACTCCAAAGCTAAAGATGTCCGACTTGATCGAGAATTTCCCTCCCTGTTGCATATTCTGGTGCATTATATCCCACTGTAATACCAATAAAAGAATTACAAAACCTTCTAATAAGCTAAGCTTTGTGTCATCTTACATTTTATTCATCTGCTCACAACATACAGAGAAAGAAAGAGGCTACAGATTCAGTTCTGGGGCTCGTGATCCAACTACTGGATTCGAATAGACTTAATAAGTTGTCAAAATAGGTAGTGACATGATGCACAATAACTCAGAGCTATATATAAACGATCAAAATGAACTTTGCCAATAAATATAAGGCATCAGAGAAGTTTGGTTTGGCATGGTCTTCTTTCGATGTTACCTCTGTTGCATTTCTTTTGCTTTTGTTTTAGGCAAAACATGCTTTAAACTGAGGTGAAGACAACTCTGTTAGACCGTGATCTAGGTTGAGACCATACAGAAAAGTGCATAATTATAAATTTTCTGAGAACATATTACATCTTTCTATACAAGACATATTATAATTCATATGTCCAAAAAAAAAAACAGAAGGTAAATAATAGAAGAAACATAGAACTAAAAATTGTTCTAGAAGTCCAATTAAGCCGTATCTCAAACACGAAACACAAATATACAAATGGAAACTACCAGAAATTTCGATCGGTGGGGAAATCAAGTTTTTCACTTAGAGGTTCAAAATGTAAAGAAATAAACACACAAAGAAACCAGGGGAATTGATTTATCTACATAGTGTAATTTTACGACGAAGAGGTGTTAATTGAGGATTGATTTATCTACATAGTGTAATTTTACGATGAAGAGGTGTTAATGGACTCCTTTTGAACAAGGGTGGCCCCACCAATTAGGCAAATATTAAATTTCAAAAGTACACTGTTCAACTATTAGTGTTTAAAAGGTGTAATCATCAAGTTTAAATCTTGAATCCGTTTCTATACATTACTTATTGTTACGTGCATAATTCTTTCAACCCGAGCTCTCTTGTCATTCTCAAAGCCCATGAGTGGTATGAGCAATAGTGAGGTATCTATATAGCAAATAGAGATGGTAAATGAACTAATGGAGAGCCCACTTGTGACCAACAATAAATGAAGTAGTTCTTTTTGGAAAACCATTCTTCTCTTCTCCTAGAGGCCAGAGTAGAGAAGATGAAGAGTCTCAAATGGCATCTTTTATCTCTGTATGGTGTCTATTTTACGTACATATGTAGCAAAGAACAATTTGCATGGTATATCTCAAATATCTTTAACAGAATTGTACAGATTTTTGATAACTTAATAGAGTGACACAGAGGAATATAAATAAATACAAACTTCCAAATATGTCAAATGAAAGCAAGCATAAGAGAATATACATTTCAAAAAGTAGTAATAGATAATCATGAATACCTGAGACATATCATTTTTCGTTGGTATATTATTTTGTTTTGTATCTATTAATTTAGATAACAGTTTTCAGAACTTGTACAGTAGAAGGAAGGAGGAAGAAAATGCACAGTAGAGAGTTTACAGGATACGATAAAAGTAGTTACCTGGGGACCAACATCTGTTCTAGCTAACAACTGAAGCACCGAACCATTTTTTTTGTCTTGCTGCGTACAAAGTGATTGCAGTGTGAGCAGGCGAGCAAGTAAAATGATTGGGGCTTCATCTTCAATAGGTGCAAGACTCAGTGAGGAAGGTGATGCCACTGAGCTTCGTAAAGTGTAAACTAAATAGTATTATCAGTTATTTCAACAAATTTAGATGCTCTAAATAATATTCTTATGCAATAAGTGAAGAAGGTCCGGAATATATTTATGACATTTAACAAACCACAGTTTTTCAATCATTTGTAGCATTTAACACACCACATTACAACACTATATGATCATTCAAGCTTCTTTTCTCTCTACATACTAAAATTAATGTGCTTCAGCTGTCAAATTAGATAAGAAAAATATTTACATGTGCCAAGAAGAAGTAGATCATCTTTACGTTTTAAACTTTTAGTTAGAATCTAGACTTTGTCTAAACCTTTGGCTAGAATTATTCAATCAAAGCTAAGAAAAATTTTTACTGACCTTGAAAATTCTTCATATGCATATATGACCAGTAAGTTATGAGCATATAGTCTTGAGCCCGAGGTCTATCGGAAACAGCCCCTCTACCTCTTTAGAGGTAGTGGTATGGACTGCGTACACTCTACCCTCCCCAGACCCCACGATGTGGGAATTTACTGGGTTTGTTGTTGTTGTTGTAAGTTCTGAGCATATAATGTTTGTAAATGCAGAAATGTGAGCGGCAAACAATATTAACACACTAACCTGTTTCTATGAGAGGAGATGAGGCTTGGTCTCTGCTCGCACGACTCTCTATTAAATTGGTAGGATGTAGGAGTGGAGGAATTTTAAGATATCCTTGTCGTATGTGCCTAAACAACAATAGGCCCATTTCAATCCAACAATAGAATTTTGCGCTCCACATACATTGTAAATGGACAATAGTGAAATGGAATAAAGTACCATAATAATTATTTAACAAAGTTTACTCTATTCTCACTTATTTGTGAGAGTACTTTTATGCCTCTCATCAATAGTTACACTACTACAAAGGAAATATAATTTTTTTCATTTACAGTTGAAAGAACATTAAGGGACTGGAACCCAAAGATGTGTCACCAATAAAAGAAGTGTGATAGGTAGATTGTGGAATTTGTCTCATATTATAACCAAACAATTACCGCACAATTGACTTAGTCCCAACATGATTGCAGTTATCATGTTGCAAATAAAATATACCCCTAATGAAGTTGTCGTTCTTTACAAGTAGGTTTGAATTTTTTTTAGACGCAAAAGATTTTGCATCTTGTTCACCATGAGCAAATGATCCCACACATGTTTTTGCTTCAAGTACAATACCTACAGAAAATTTAAATGGTGAATTTCGAGATCAAGAATATCTTTTCAAATGATTTTCATATGCAAGTTCAAGTTACCCTACCTTTAAAGATGTTTACTGTCAATAGTCCCAAAAGGGAGTGTGAACTTTTCTGATGCAAAATTTCCCTGGAACTCAAAAGGCAGTGTGAACTTTTTTGATGCAAAATTTCCCTGGAACTGAATTTCCTAAGCTAAAAAAATTAGCAAGCAAGAGACACAAAATAAAATAAATCAGAGCTGAACACAATTTTTAGTTGAGACAAAATATTTGATCTTCATGTTGAGGTTCAGCCAA
Organism: Capsicum annuum; assembly: GCF_002878395.1. Lineage (NCBI taxonomy): Eukaryota > Viridiplantae > Streptophyta > Magnoliopsida > Solanales > Solanaceae > Capsicum > Capsicum annuum. The sequence goes on from NC_061115.1 coordinate 69,389,983, forward strand.
GCAATCATCTTAAAAGGTAAGTCTTCATATACATGATTTTAGTATATCTAAGGAAAGGTAGATATGAAAAACAGAATCAAATGCAGAGATATGAAAAACAGAATCAAATGCAGAGTCGGGTCTGGCATATAGCCATAGGTGCTCGGCTACGTATAATCTCATCTACACATAGACGATCTAAAACAAATTTTAAAAATCGAAGCCTAATGAGATTAATAGACTATGCTTAACTAATTGCACTACAAAGTGTAGATCCACAATTTTAATAGTAATTCATTGGTTGTAATATGTACAAATCATGTCATAGTATCAGTATGTAACACAGATAGAAAGAAGACACATCACAAATAATAATCAGTAATAATTACTCTTGCCACACATTTGGGAAGGTAATTATCAAGCTTTTCACGATTTGATAAATTTGAAATAGCAGCACCAAAAATAGTAAGACTCAATGCAGAAAAGATTTTTTAATTTTAGGCTAGTTGCAAGCACCTACTTCAATCAAAATGAGAAGAAGCGAGCTAAACTTGAGCTTGAGGAAACGACCTTCTATCAGACAAAGCCGCTACTTAAAAAGAAGCCTTTATTGATTCGAACATTCTTTATCTAAGTGCAATTTCCCTTATACTAGACATCCAGGTGAAAGCTCCCTAATATCTTTTACCTGAATTGAAAACTAGAATTTGATATCTTTCATCAGTTTAATTTTTGTTTTTGTTGAGAATTTTGACACTTTTATGTCCAAAAGCAGCTTTAGAAGGAGTTTTTCTAATCAATGTCAAGTTTGATTCCTTAGAAGGATATTTCGAAGGCACATATGCTCTAGTAAGTACATTATGCTGCTACATATCATAGTAAGGATTCAAACATATTTGTATCACATGTGCAAACAAAGGCAGGAGGATACTGCAGTATCTACACCAACTCTGAAATATCCTCCCCTTCTTTGCTTTTGCTAAAGCCTGCATTAGACCTTTGTCTAAAGAATTTTCTGTTAAGAGATTTCCTGAAGCTGGCTCTAAAGGATTCAACGTTGCCTTGACAAATTTTAAATTCAACTTCTCAATTTTAATCTTCATGATGAGGTATATGTATATCCGATATTTCTGAATAAACCCATGTCGAGAAAGGCCAAGAGATATACACCCCATACAATGAAATAGCAGGCAGTTGCATAATCAATAAACTTTCGAAGTTCAAATGAAGAACAAGTTTGACAAGAATGGTTAGCAGCAGAATTTTCAGAGACGAAGCCTTGACACAGAATGTTCTATTCGACGTCGTTTTAAAAGTGTTGCCTTTTTTCAGCTAGCATTTTTTTCTGTAAGCGACATGGCATCTAAATATTTTTTGATGAAAAACATAAATGTCTGCTTGACTGCTCAATTTGGATTGCGCCCATCTTTTTTTGACATCTGATTGTCAAATCTTTCATAAAATCCTTTTATTAAATTCGATTTTTTGTAATCTTAATGTTTTATTTGTTCTTAAAGCACACATGTATTATTTAGAATATTATGGAATAATAAGGCACTACTATTTGGTGTTATAACTGAACACAGAGAGCCAAAAAAGGTCGAGAACTTACCAGTAGGAGCCAAAAGTATTTTTCAGATTTCTACGACACGACCACAAAAGCTTGTGAAATCCAAAATGACCACCATTATATTTCAACAGAATAAACTATGAATGATTAGTAATGTTATGAATTGAAATTCTACAAGGTTGATTTATAAATTTCACATTACAGAGGTGAAAATAAAATCATCATAATATACTAAATTAGAATGAGGAGAGAATAAAATTAAAGGAAACACAAAATCAGATAGAATCTTGAAAATCATTGACATGCATTTACAAAAAATTCAGCCACAAATTAGCGGTTGAAGATGCAGATATTATTTCAAAAGAGGAGAAACAAGGATAAAATTATCAAATTTCAAATTATCAAATTAAATTCAACAATTTCTCACAAGCCATAACCACCGCATACAACAGACAGAGCAACCCAACAAAATTAGTGTAGATTAAATTAGAAAACATAACTTTCAAACACAGCATAATTACTCAATGTCAATATTCAGCTCTGACCTTCAAAACTTTCAATTGTCTTCTGCTCCAGATGTATCTGAAATAAGAGTCCAATTAAATTCTTAAACCCCAATCTCAAAGCTTAAGTGAAAAGACGATGATGACGATGTTGAAACAGAAGAAGAAGTTGACAGATCGATTGATTAAAGAAAAGGAAAAACGTAGATGAGAGTCGAATTGTCGGTTTGATTTTGTGATGAGTATTGGTAAATATCAGCCGGACATAAGGACTATTTTGCCCTCAATAATGTGTATATTTACATTCTTGCCCTTGTTTGTCCTTGCTTCACCTTTCTATAAAATAAAAATATATAACTAGATAATGAAGGGCTCATTTACGGCCCAATATTATAATTTTAAATATATTTATAGCTATTTAATTAATTTTTTAAAAAAAAATGATTATTAATATTTTTGAATAAACACAATGGGAGATTTAAGTAGAAATCACACTATATAGTAAAATATAACTTCTTATTTTTATAAAATCAAATAATAGCTTACAACTTATTTAACTTTTCAGAATTAATATTAAAATATCATATACTTTTATGCTTATTTTAACATCAGGTCAAACACATTCTCTTAAATTAAACACTAATTTTAATATTTTTTTTCTAATTTATTTAAAAATTATACAAGAGAATGGATTAAAATTATAAATATCTATTTATTAACATTTTTTATAAAATCAAACGAAGCAATAAATGATACTCATCCCTACATAAATGATTTTAAATACATTTAATTCGTTTTATGGGTGTTTAACAAAAGAAAATAAGGACCTAATGTCGTTTTAGTGAATCATAATGTTAAAGGATTGTCTTCATGTCTTATCCAATATACGTTAAAAATAGGAGATCAATTTAATATAGTAAGCAAGAAATTTCTTTTAAGGTGATTTGTCTACCTGATGAGAAAATTTACTATCTCAAATAAAGAGAATCAAAAGAATTAACAAAAGTTAACCTGATATATATTATAGTAATTTAATATGAGGTAGTTAATATTACATTTCAAATAAGTTGTTTAAAATTATTTTAATAGGTAATTAGTAATTAAGTATGTTTTCATAGATTATATGTATTGTAAATCTTTGTAATGATATGTATTATGTGAAGTTTTGAAATTATGGAGGAATCACTTATATCTGTTTTGAAGTTATATCGTATAAATTAATGTTTTTAATTTTTTATGAAATGACAATTTTGCCCTTGATCGTCCTCCAACTCACTCTTCTATAATATACTAGATAGGGTATGGCCCATGGGCCCAACATTTAATGCTGTTTTTGACAAAAAAAAAATACTAAAAATTACACAAATACACAATTTATGTTTTCAATATTACAAAAAATCTCAATTCCCTAAACATATTACAAAAATCTCACATATACACACAGAATGCTATGTATATGTCGGTTATGTTATGTATATTAATAGAGAGAGAGTAAAGTAATTAAAAAAGTGGGAGAGAGTGCAATTACTTTTAAAGGTTGATATTTATGTTATACGATGACATAAGGATGGCAGTGTATATAAAGCAAAATAAAATAAAGCACACTTAATTTTGTGACAACAGATTCAATTGCAAGGTTGAAATGCATCTTTGGGAGTGTGCTTAAGTGAGCAAAAAGTAGAGGAACTACATCAACATCCTTAGCATCTTAATGAAAGCACAACAAGTTTCACAAATCTCAAGCAACAACCAACAAAACAATCCTTGCTAGACTTATCATATTTTCTCCTGATAATAAACTCAAGATTGTCTAAACTAATCCTCCTTTTGAGTTCATCCCAAGATGTTATTGTTTCGTTATGTGCACGGTCTTCTTGCTGGACCTATATCCATGCTATAACCTTTGAGAGTTTTAGCCATATAAGTCTCCTCATGTTAGTGGTAATTAAACAATGACTTAAAGAGTTCATGACATCTTATCAACTCATCTTTAAGCACATTCTGTAGACCTTGAAGTGAATCCTTCAATAACATCAATCATGAAGAGAACCTTATACACCTTCTCCACCTAGCAAAAGTTGGGTGTTTCTGTTATCTGTTAATAAAGAAGTCAAACATAGCTATTAAACTTAAGTATAAAATGCATTATATAAATTATAAATTATAATGCAAGACTCTTGAGCACCAGAACCTTATTTACAAGATAGAAATCATATTTAAAGAAACATATCTAGTCAATGATCGATAAGAAGCATATATAGATTTTTTTTTAAAAAAAAAGAAAATCATTATAATGTAACAACAATTTTTCCTGATACCACGAAACCTACACATTTCTCCAAATAACGATTGATTAAAACAAATTCGTATCGGATCCTATAGAGGACAACAGTAATGCTAACAATATAATCAGTAATATTTTGAAGGAATATCATAGGAATAGTTGGTACTCAATCTTATTATGGTTTCTCTAGGACATTAAGTAAATCAAATTATAGTTATGAACTGTCTAATCTTCCATATATATTTTTTCACTGTCCTTGTAGTACAAATCAAAATATCGCAGGCTTTTTAAAAATTAGTGGGGATGACCCGGTTCATACCTACTCCATAGGTGTCGGGGAGGGGGACCACTCCGGGCCTGACCTACGCGCCCTCACCCCAGCTTCGCTGGAGGGGCGTTTCGAACCCCCGACCCTGGCACACCACGGTAAGCAAGCTTACCACTGAGCCAAGGCCATCCCTCTCTTTTAAAATTAGTATTATACCAAAAATAGAAGCCATAGGAGCATAAATACTTCAAGTCAATAATTGCTACAACAATAATATTATATCCAATTTATTCTCACAAAATGGGACTGAACATGGGAGGAACAGCAAGTGAGATATCTTTTTGGTGTCCTTGGTCATTCCTTTCTTCCACCTCAATTCTACAATTTTAGAAGGAAAAGAGCATCAAGAAAGACAAACTTAAAAGTGACCAAATTGGAAAGTAAATCTAAAAATAAATTTAAATTGCAAATTAACCTGCTTTGCAAGTGCCACTGATTCTGGGAGCTATACAACTCTCGTAGGAGGATATATGTGTTTAAATTATTCAAAAATATGATTAACACTTGAAAAAATAAATATGAATTATAAACTCAAGTCATGGTAAAATAAGAACTCTAAAATTCAATTATTCTTAAATATAGAAAGATAATTTTTTTTGAACAAACTAAAGAGGAAGGAGTTAGATGAAATGAGACAAAGGGAATAGAAAATTTGTAAATTTGTTGTTTTTATTGAGATTTAAGAAAAGCTTACAGGGTGTTTCCAACTTTGAATTGTCTTATTTTAAGTGCTTTTGAGTTTTAAGTTTTTTAATTAAAAAAAAATCATTATGTGGCGTTTGGGTTTCCAATTTATGAATTTTAGCTATTAGCTTACAAGTTATTTTTAAAAAGTCAATTCAAACACTCTCTTTTTTTTAGAATAGTAGCAGAGGTGAATCCAAACACCCTCTTAAAGTGATGTTTCATTGCTTCATCATAACTTATAGTGTTTGATTAATTCATTATAGGATTCATGAATACTAAAAAGAATAACTTTGAAAATATTAGATGTTAAGCAAAGAAAAATAAATTAGATTGATCATACACTCAATTTATCAAGAAAACCATCATAGTTTCCTCTATTGAAAGCCTACATGCTTTCTTTTCTAGATTTCTCATTGATGTTAATAAGGTGACTTTAAGGCAAAGGTTTCATCAATATAGAACGAAAAAAATAATTCACAAGAAATTCATTTAGCTCCCCATCAAGAAGAATAGAAAAACATATTATTCAAGATCAACATCATAAAGTTTTTTCAAATAATTCCTATTCCTCTGAAGATGGAGATGACATAACTGAGATTTAACTTGTGTGATTGTGTACCTGCTCTTCCATGATAAAGTATCACTCGCAAGCAAATATTCAAGATGGTTCAATATCTTTTTCACCTAAGTAGATATAAAAAACTCATGTATGAAAAAATTAAGTATGATAAGAGAAAGTGTCTCTTAGAATGAATCACAGAGTCTCCCTCATGGCCTATGGAGCAAATGCACTAAAAATTGAACCAATAGTATGTCCAAAGTAGAAACAACCGCCACATTTATTTGGATCTTTAATTTTTTTGTTTTGTTCTCAACTTATGCTAACTTTACAAACAAGGAGAACGAGTTTTACTTTATAGGAGCTTCAATAAAATAAGTGATCCAAGAATTATATGCTAAAAACATTAAAAAGAAAATTGTCTTTTAGCTCATCTCTCTGTTAATGCCCTTTAAAGAGAACAAATAAAATAATTATGGTAGTAAGTTTGTATATTACACGATTTTAGTGCAGTCTTTCTCATCCTCAATTCTCCACCTTAAATTAGATTTGCTTACATGCTAGTATGAGAATAAATTAAGTTCTGAATGGAGATTTTGAAGATGTGTTCTCCTTCAATGTGTGTATTTGATTGAGCCATAACGCTTCCAAACAAAGCCATTTCGATATTTTGCCAAATTTGTCATGACCTCCACACACCAACACATGGATGTGTAAAATTTTACAGCATTAAATAAGTTGGTTGTAAAATCACTATATTGTCAAAACTCGCCATTACATAGTTACATATCATGCTAAATATACAAGTAACATGACATCTACCAGTTTTGTATGGTGGGTTCTTAACACAAGCATGCCATTGAAGTTTTAGATACCATTCATATTCTCTACACAACCATAAGAAAGTAAAAGAGAGAATTAAAATAAGAAAATCATACCAAATCATCTTAATACATGAATTATCTATTCATGCAATGTTAAACCTAGGAAATTTAGTCAACTTCACGAAATTAGTACTTATACTACTATTAGGTTATTAAGAATGCTTCCAAAAAACACTAAGTGTATCTAATATGAACACTCTAAATTTACATTACAGAATAACTCACTTGAAACTAAATTGACAATCCATGAGCTCCCTTCAGCTTCCCATTGGTAAGCATTGACAGAGATGTGGATTAAGGATAGTGAAATCTCCGAACTCCGAGTTAAATGACTTAAGTTTTGACAATTCACCATCATCACTTATCTATCATACCGTCAAAAGTTTCTAAAAATAGTTCTTCTTTTAAAAAATGTTAGGTTTATCGAATATAACTGTCATTGACAAAAGATACGTGCATTTTTCACGACATAAAGCAAACGTGAGATAAAAAAAAAGTCCAATGACGCTAGAGAAACGAAAAGAGAGACAAAAAAAATAAAGCTTGAACAAATAGAACATGAATTGTGAAATAAGAAACAAATAAGAGTCATCAACTAATGTACCTGGTTATTGAGAAATTAAAAGACGGTCGGCATTGAATTAGAAAAAAAAAAAAAACAAATTAAGGAAAATCAAAGGAAGAAGATATGGTTAGAAAAAAGTTTACCATTACTTACAGTGTAGAGATTTAAATTGCTTAATTTCTAACCAAAAAGTCATATTAGACTCTAGAAAGAACTCTAAAGCTCAGATGAGAGAATATGCACACCGACAAATAAAGAGTTGCTACAAAATATCAGAAAGAGTAAAAGTAAAAACAAATGATTACTTGTTCCTGTTCTTGAAAAATGACCTCTCTTGATATCATGCCTAAGATAGTTCCAGCACAACCCTCAATACTTTTCAAATCACAACAATCATTTTAACTTAATACATCTTGACCAAACCAAGAATGAATCTGAAAGAAATAGGATTCAAATTGACCAAAATCAAGTAAGAATAAGTTAAGGATAGCAAAGAAGAAAAATTAAGAGTAAAGATGACATTACAATAGAGCAACAGTAAATAGTAGATTACATTTACTCAGCTACTAAGTAGAAATTCTTAGAAATTCAGAGAAAATAACACCTATAGCTAGCAGCGTGCTCTCATTTAGTCATAGTCCTATGGTACTACATATAAAGTAGTTCTACGTAGAGCAACAAATTTGAGTAGTATCATCTTTAGACTCAACAATCATACCATGTTGAACTTCTTCATATTCTCCACAATAGCTGTCACAACATATTATAAATAAGCATTTATATTCTGTAAGAACTCTTAAAAGAAGCAAACTTTACTCCGTTTAAAGTTACTGAATTAACCCAAATTTAAAAATTTTAACTACTCATACATGCCTGCAGGTCGATAGAAATAGGAGTTGAACTTTTTCTCTTGCTAGCTAAGTAAAACCTTGGTTGATAGTGATAGTTTCTTTTTCCCCTTTTCAAGCAGAATTTGTCATTGGTTATTACACAACTTATAGATGATTTACTTTGTAGCTAGCCGATCTAATTTAACTTCTTTCTTTGAAATCTTTGATATAGAATTATGGCTATTAATCTAACACTCATTGTAGACTCTGTGCTAAAGACTGAGGAGTAAGACTATTCGTTGACTACATATTATTACTTTTTTTCAAGCAAATTACAATAGAGAAAAGTTATATATAGAAATAATAAAAGGAACCGTCAAAATGGAGGCTCTAAACTTGCTCATGGAAGATTCATGTTGCTCAAAAAACACTTTGATTCAAAAAAGTATACATATAAAAGTATCTTTTCAGCCCTCATAGCAATGTAGCTTAGTTACTTGAGGAATGCATGCAAAAACTTACATACTTGGTTTGGAGGGGGGATCAAAAATATAATTTACCACATCAATCATAAAATCCGAAAGTAAGAAGACAATTAGATGAACTCAAACGTTTCTTGGGCTTCAAAGACAGAAGTTTGTGAATAATGTTCAAAACAGACTTCTTTTAGCGTATAGTTGAAGCATTTTAGTGCAAGTATGTCATATTCAGCAAGAGCATAACAAGAAGGAAATGAGTCTTGTTGCCAATCATAATGAACCATCTAATTGTTGGCTAAACTGCTCGGACTCTTCAAAGATGTCTACAAATATGTGTCGGATCCTTCAAAAATAGTGTATTTCTGAAGGATCCGACACGGGTGCGGCAATATTTTTGGAGAGTCCGAACAACTTAGATTGTTAGTAATCTAACCACAATAACTATACAAAGTCATTGCCGTTGAAACATTAACCCTATTACAAGATCACACATGCTAGGCGTACGTGTCTGAATACTATATCGATGGCCTTTTCTGAAGAACAAAAGGAAGTAGGAAGGGAAATGGACTAAAAACTTCAAAGAAAATTTGTTTATCCATAGTTCACAATCTAATACCTCACAGAAACAAATACCATAGCCTTCAGGATACTTTGTGTTTATGCATTGTTTCAATGGTCAAGTAATTCAATTTTCTGTCTCACCGCTTCTTTGTGTCAAAGCTTATACATACACATAAATATTTCTTATTCACGCCGATTGTAAGATTCTTCAAGTCACTAATTTGCCCCTAGGAAGAAATAAAGAACGAAAAACAATACTGAGATTGGGGCCCTATAGTATATAAAACAGTGTTTGGGATGGACGATTTTGATGTGATGCTAAAGCATTGGACAATATCAAACTCAACCTCTAAAAGTTAGCTCATAAAGTGAGAGTTTTTCAAGACTATAAATCCAAACTCCCTTTCCATACATAATCATGAAAAAGAGAAACGACAGTAAAATTAATTCGAAGAGGCACAAACCTGTAGTTTCAATACCAGAAAGTAGTTCAAGATCCATAAAGTCAGAAAAAATTCAAAAATTCAATCAGTAGAATGAGGCCGGGGAAAAAATTTCAATAACGGTTGGTTTAAAAGAGAACGTAGACATTACAAAAAATAATAATAGTAATATTTCATGATATAATATTGAAAAAGAAGGGAAAAATAGAGAGGGGAAGAATTAAGGGAACAGATAAGCTTTATTGAGCTTCATACCATCACCAATCAAAGATCGAAAATCTACAACAGTGGAAGAATGAAATTGACGAACATACAGAATTGATGTATGGTTTGAAGGGTAAAAAGAGGGCGAACTAATGAGCAGGCGCTATTGCGACAGACATATATATAGCAGTCCAAAATAAATTTCGGCTTAATTTCATAATACAAGTTACAATAATTTGAAAACAGAGGGTAACAATTTGCGAAAGAGAAACAGTGAAGCATAAATTTAACAAACCCAGAATTTTTTTTCTTTACATGTAATTAAGTTTACCTTTTTCGTTGAAAATAAATAAAAAAAACAGATCTTTACATGATTTTTGAACATGAAGATGGAAAAAATTTCTTTCATGAAGTATCTTTGAAGTGCACGATTGAAGTCCAGAAATATGAAATAACCATATAAAAATTTAAGGTGGAGAGAACAAAAATACGAAAGAACCAAAATAAAATTGAAGTTCAGAGATTCAGATCCGCAGGAAAAAATAAATCAAAACTGTACAAGATAAAGGAAAAGCATGGAATTTCTACGCCAGAAGAGATATTGCAACTTTTTTCCTAATTTGGACGCAAGGGCAGAGAAACAAATAGGAGAAGATGAGGGAAGTACCATTAAATTTTTCAATGGCATAGCTGAAGCTCGTAATAGCTGTTCGATTCTCAATGATCAAGTCTCCACGGTGTAGCTGAAGCTGAGAAAACCTGACCAAGTCTCCACGATGTAGCTGTTGATGAATATCTTCTAGAGAAAAGAAATATATCTGAAGAGTGAAGGTTGAATGAGGATCGGTTATGGAGATGATAGAGAGTTCTGGAACTTTTTCAAGGTTGAATGAGGATCGGCTATGGAGATGATGGAGAGTTCTGTAACTTTTTGACCAAAGGGCAAAATGACTATTTTGCCCTTGGTCGTCCCTTGATTGACTCTTCTATATAGTAGAATATATATAAAAATAAATAATATAAATATAATAAATAAAATAATCAAAATAAAAATTTGGATGTTACTGGTACGGAGGAAAACTGTTTTTTCCAATTTTCTCATGTTTACCCAATTTATGCAAAATGATGTTTACTTCGTATTACATCTCCACAAAACATTCAAGGAGAAAACAGAATCTAGAATACTTGTCTGATATTGATATTGATTCTAGAAGTCCTAATGTACTCCAAGAAAGCAGAATGCTCTTCATCAGAAAACTTCAATTCAAGGGAGGATATCTCAGCATGTTCTCTATCAGTGAAGATCCTAGGTACCCCTGCAAGGCACAAAGTTAACTTAGTGCATTTCAAAAATGTATAAAGGGCCTTGGGAATTTTTTTTCCTCATTTCCAGCACAACTCCAGACGAACTTAAACAATATGGCTTCTTATAATGGTCAAATGAGAAAATGAAAAACATACAACCCTGACAATGTTTTCAAAAGCCAAAAGATTCAAAGAACCAACTGAATCACTTTGTACGTCATTTTTTGGAGTCCACTCGTGGCTTCACCCGACACCCATGAAGCAATTCTCACTTGGAAAATTGAAAATCGCCCTCTCGTTTTAAACGACGAGATGACAATTTTTAGCAACACTGAGCATTGAGAACATCAAGTAAGCAATTATAGTACTCATAAAAATCATATTGCCTACTTGCGACATCCAATAGAATAATCTATAACATTAACTTTAGACATTTCACCCCCCTTGATGAACTCAAAAAGCACACTGCTAGGATTTTCAGGAGTTTTAACAGAGAAAGTCTTCAGCAAAAATACAGAGATTGAAAGGAGGTTGTAGAAATGAATCTTCAAGGAAATAAGATGTAACTGATATTTTAAAACGGTACTTCTCACTACCACGGTGTATGAAAGACCTTATGATAGAACACTTTTTGATGACCATGCCATCAGCATATTGATATTGGCTCTTTTTTTTTTTCCTTTCCAATGTCGAGCCATAAAAAAATTAAAATTTCTGAAATATTATTTTACCTTTTCGACAAGCAGGTAGAAAGTTCAATGTTCTGGAAAAATATTGATTTTTTGACAGCATGGTCATCAGAAAGTGTTACATTTCGGAAAAATGTTTTGTACTTCTAACGTAGTCTCTCAGAGTCCTTTCTAGAAATTCTTGCCTTGTTTGACGGCTGTTTGTCGACAATCTGAAAATTACAGTGTCACTGTAAACTTGAGGAAACAAGAACATAACCAAAGCACATACAGCAATCTACCAAATTTCTAATAAACACAATTTAAATTCCAAACATCCACCAAACACAACCCCAAGCAAGTAAGGGCCTATTTATCAATACATATTTCGTCATTTCACTTTTAACTTAATAGGGATTTTTACATAAACTGGCTTATAAGAAATGTAAATAACACATTTTAGACCCCAGATTTAAGCAATTACCAAAAAGAGCAAATGGACCAAAGTCGTTTAGCCCCAGTTTATGTAACTAAAAAAATAGCACATGGACCAAAGCTGTTTACGCATTGATATTTGGCTTGAATTTAATAACTATAGTACAGTAATTATCACCTCATATCTTGTGCATATTTGTGCTATTTACATCGTTATGGGGAATTTTGAGCTCCTTATATGTTTGATATGTAGGAAGCCCTTTGGATGAAAGCGGACTGAAAAGGGATTATTTAGCCCAAGTCGAGTAAAGAAAACTAAGAGCTGAAAACTGCTGAGGATGATGCCCCACCTGTTCATGTTGCGATGCAGGAAAACAAGCCAGGGGAGTTGGCCAATTTCAAAGCACTGAATCAAGGGGTATCGCGCTCCATCGGGACCAGACCTGAAAATTTGACGAGGAGGCCCGTCAATCCTCCTCATGCCTCGAGCTCCCTCGGTGAGCATTTCTGATTTTCATATCCAAGTTTGGATTGGCATGAGCAGCCTCCTACACACCTTAGGCCATATAAACCCCAAGAAATGTCTTTTAAAGGGACAGTATTTTGAAGGCAAGAACCACACGAGCAGAAAGGGATAATGAGAGCTTTCCTGTTTCTTCCATTATTTCTTGTTGGTTATGAATTTTAGTATTGCATTTTTGAGTAAAATTATGAGTAGCTAAATTTCTCATCTAGGATATTTATAGAACTAACTGTCGGATGAATTCTTGACAGTGTTTAAATATAATTGTGTCGATTATCATTATCTAGTTGCTCAACTACGTTTTGCTTGTTGCTAATTGAAAGGCCCTCAGATAACGTTGTTGCTATATCTTGTATTACTTGTAAAAGATTACAGAATGAGGTTTGTTTGCTGAACGTCATTTTTAAGCAGAGAAGAATTAAATCTTTTAGATTTAAAAGCGGAATTAGAAACAATTTCTAATTTGTTAGTTTTACAATTTTACGACAAGAATCAAAAGTGTTATAACTCAAAAAAGTTGGTTAAACTAATTTTCTTTGTGATAGTGAGAGTTGTGACTGAAAATAGTTCTTTGTGGATTTCATGCCAGACTCTTGAACCGGATAAATTTGCAGTTCCCGCTTATCTTTTAGGACTAGAGTTGGGTGTGATCATATATCATAGCCCACCCCAGGGTATCAACCATCCCTATCATTTCCCTAGGTTATACAAAACCCTAGCTGGCTGACAAACTCCACACCTACACATACACCCACCCACCCAAAAAAAAAAAAAAAAAAACTGGCAGCATTCTCCTCGTACAAGTAGACACCTACTGTCTCTCATCTCAAACCACCCTTTCCAAGTCTTCATTCCCTCTCTCAAAACCCCAAATCCTGATTGAATCAGCTCTCTCAAAACCACTGGCGGGAGAGCTGCAACTGCAGAACCCTTATATAATGATCCTGCAATTCTATATCTAAAAATAATGTTCGCAAAATATCATTGATTGTCAAAAAAAACTTTCGTTTTGTTTTCAGAATGACTCCGGTTAGTGCGCTGGAGATAGGGGAGAAGGTGGCGGGGATGGAGGCGTGGAAGTGTAGGGGTGACGTGGATAGTATGTGGGATAGGGCTGCCTGTTGCATCAAGGAGACAGCTAGAGAGGTGTTGGGTGTCTCGAGGGGCGGTATGGCCAGCATCGGGGGGACTAGTGGTAGAATGGAGAAATTAAAAAGAAGGTGCAGACAAAGAAGGCGGCTTTCGCTAAATTGGTTGAGAGTAAGGATGAAGAGGAGAAGCGGGTGATCAGGGAAGAGTACACTTTAGCTAGGAAGGAGGCTGAGTTAGCAGTTACGACTGCTAAGACAACAGCGTTTGAAAGCTTGTATGCAGGATTAGCAGAGAGAAAAGAAGTTGTATAGGCTTGCTAAGGCCACAAAGCAAGGGCCGTGACCTTGACCAAGTGAAGTGCATTAAGGGGAGGATGGCAGAGTATTGGTGGAGGACGTTCACATTAAGAGAAGATGGCAGTCGTATTTTCATAGACTCTTGAATGACGAGGGAGACAGAAACATTTTTTTAGGGGAGTTGAACACTCAGAGAACTGTCGTGATTTCGGTTATTGTCGATGTTTTAAGGTTGAAGAGGTCAGAGAGGCTATTCATAGGATGCGGAGGGGTAAGGCGACGGGGCCTGACGAGATTCCGATGGATTTTTGAAAGTATACTGACGGGGCAGATTTAAGGTGGCTGACCGAATTATTTAACGACATTTTCAAGACTGCGAAGATGTCCGAGGCGTGGAGAAGGAGTACGATGATTCCATTATATAAGAACAAGGGTGACATCCAGAGTTACAACAACTACTGAGGTATTAAGTTGTTGAGTCATATGATGAAGATTTGAGAGAGGGTGATTGAGCGGAGGTTGAGGAGGATCGGTGCCTATTTCTGAGAATCAATTTGAATTTATGCATGGTTGCTCGACGACAAAGGCAATTCACCTTGTGCGGAGACTGGTGGAGCAGTATAGAAAAAGGAAGAGGGACTTACACATGGTGTTTATCGACCTGAAAAAGACGTAAGACAAAGTCCCTAGGGAGGTTCTTTGGAGATGCTTGGAGGCGAGAGGGGTCCCGTGGCGTACATCATATCGATTACGGACATATATGATGGAGCAAAGATGCGGGTGAAGACGGTGAGAGGAGATTCAGAGCATTTCCCTGTCAAAGACAGGGTTACGCCAAGGTTCAACTCTTAGCCCGTTTTTATTCGCCTTGGTGATGGATGTGTTGACGCGACGTATCCAAGGAAAGGTACCTTGGTGTATGCTATTTGCGGATGATATAGTTTTGATTGATGAGACGCGGGGGGTGTTAATGATAAATTAGAGGTTTGAAGACAAACTCTGGAGTCTAAAAGGTTCAGGTTGAGTAGAACCAAGACGGAGTACTTGGAATACAAGTTTAATGACTCGAGGCAGGAGGACGAGGTGGTAGTGGAGATGAATTCACAGGTTGTTTGTAAAAGGGATAGTTTTAAGTACTTTCAGTCTATGATTCAAGGAAATTGAGAGATTGACGAGGATGTCTTCCACCGTATTGGGGCAGGATGGATGAAATGGAGGCTCACCTCGGGAGTTTTGTGTGATAAGAAGGTGCCTCCCAAGCTTAAAAGCAAATTCTATAGAGTTGCAGTTCGTTCGGCCATGCTGTATAGAGCGGAGTGTTGGTCAGTCAAGAACTCTCACATTCAAAAGTTGAAAAGTTGAAGATGGCGAAAATGGGTAACAGAGTTGGGAATAAAACTATTCAAGAGAAGGTGGGAGCGCCGTTGGTGGAGGACAAGATGCGGGAAGTGAGGTTGAGATGGTTTGGGCAAGTGATGAAAAGGGGCACTGATGACCTAATTCGTAGGTGTGAGAGGTTGGCTTTGGATAATTTCAGACGAGGTAGGGATAGGTCGAAGAAATACTAGAGAAAGGTGATTAGACGTGACATGGAGCAGTTACAGCTTACTGAGGATATGACCCTAGATAGAAAGGTATGAAAGATTCAAATTAGAATAGAGGGCTAGTGCGTGTGGGTGAGTCGTAGTCAGTAGTTAGGAGGGCTTTGGAGTTGGAGCTTCTAATTAGGAGGGTTGGGGGAGGTGTGTGCCTTTGGTTTGCTAGTGTATACTATTACTTGGTGGGTGTCGTATCTCTATTATTTCATCTTGTTTTCATGTTTTATTATGACCTTGTTTACTTTCCTTTTGTCCTGAGTCGGGGGCCTATCGAAAATAGTCTCTCTACTTCTTCGGAGGTAGTGGTATGGACTGCATACATTTTACCCTTTCCAGACCCCACTATGTGGGAATATACTAGGTTTGTTGTTGTTTTTGTTATGGTGGTAGTGGAGATAACGGATGATGGTGCTGACGATTTCTTTCACTGGTAATGAAGAATATACACTCAGTTTATATCCCGTGTATGCTCCATGTATATTTAATGTATAACTTGGGGTAGTTTGGTTCATAGGATAAGGTGGGATATCCAAGGATTCAGTTTGGGAAAAAACTTATATTTTATTTGGTTGAAGCGGGATAAATTTATACCTTCAATCAAACAAAACATAAATTTTATCCCAAACTTGATCTTAGTTCAAGGATATCCAATCTTACCCATCTAACTTGGGTATTATTTTGTCCCTAAATTAGTCCAGAGATTAGGAGAATTTAGTCCGCAAACCAAATGACCCCTTAAAGGTAGTTTGGTGTAAGGTATTAAAACAAATAGTCTCGGGATAAAATAATAGTCCAAGGATAAAAATTTTGGAATCTTATTGGTTGTCAAGTTTGGGATAACTTATTCCAAGAATAACAAATAGTACCAAGATAAGTTATCCCATCCTTTTGGTGGTATAATAATCCTAACATAATTTATCTTGGGATAAAACCATAAAATGACAAAATTAACCTCCAAGCTCTTTGTATTATTTTTGCAATTAATCAACTATTTCATTCTTCTCATTCTTCCAGTTGCATTGTGCAAGTCTCCAACGTAATCTCAATGAACTCATGTAGTGACTTTGCATATGTACCTTATTTTTCAAAAAGTATGGTCAATTATCTAATTTTGTTAACCATAGATTTGATGATTTAAACAAACTGGAGCAATTTTACATGCTAATATGATATGGTGAGAATGCACACATAAAATAATTAAAGCTAAATAAGGTAGAGGTTTTGTTTTTAAGAATGAATAACTAAAGCTAAAAAGAATACATACAAAAAGCTAAATAATGTAGAGGGTATTTTTGTAAACAAACAACTTATTCTTAGGAAGGATGCAATGTATATTATTTCTAGTACAACAAACCAAACAGTCAATAAGAGATAATACCACAATAACTAATTCTAGAATAACTAATCCCAACATAACTTATCCCAATATAACTAATCCCGGCATAACTTATATTCAAACCAACCGACCCCTTAGTGTTACTACATGCTCCATGTATAATAAGTTATGCTCCGCAAATATATTAGGTCGGTGAGGGAGTAGAGATGTTTGTTCGGTTTGTGGAGATGGTCGACAATGGAAGACAAGCGGCCAATAGTACTGACTTTTGGTGATGTATCCCTCGTCTTATGTTTCTCCTCCTACGACAAGGGAATTTTTCAAATCATAATCAACTCTTTCATACACCGGAGTTTCCAAGAATTTAGAGTAAATCCCACTGACCCCCTTAACCTTTTGGATTTGGAAAAACAAAACCCCTTTTACTTAATGATGGGCAAGTAAACCCCCTTAATCTCAATCTAACAGTCAAGATGAATTGGCAAAATTAATGTGTTTTTAAAAGGTCATTATTACGATATAGTTTACTGTACATATTTTCTAAAATATGAAAAATTATCAAAGGATACCCAATAATAATAGAAGAGGCAGCCCAGTGCACTTAAATTAATAAACTCATCTAACTTCTCTAACATTTTTATGCAAGTAAATATTTATTTTAGGAAGTTTTTAGGCAAGTAAATATTACCTAATGCTCCTTTGTCAAAAAACAAAAACTCCATTTGATTTAACAATTTACTGGTTTTTGAAAATTTTAAAATATATGATCACCTGTAAACAACATTTAAGATTCAAACTGTAATTTTTTTGTTATTATGTTTACAAGTGAAATGTTTTAAAGAATATAAACTTTTTAAACATGTAAAAATGACATGAAATGTCATACACTATACACAAATTAGCGATAATACAAGTAACGTAATGGGGTAAGACATATTTAGAATTTCAACACTACATAAAAATATTCAACAAAACAAAATCGGATACAGAAAATCAAAGAAAAGTAAATAGAAAAATAGATAGTTGAAATATTAATTTTTTAATAGTGAAACTTTAATTTACATGTAATTATTATAAATTACTTTTCTTATATAAATTGTAAAAATTCATGTTAGAATCCTACTAATTAAGGGTCATTTATGACCGTTTAAAAATACAAAAAAATTGTCAATTCATCCTACCGTTAAATTAAAGCTAAGTTGCTCGGATTCGGGTGCAGGTATCCGAGACGGGTGCAGATCCGAGAGTCGGATTCGTCAAAATATAAATTTTAAGATTCGGGGGTGCGAATTCGAATATGGATACGGGTGCGGGGATTCGGCTAAAGAAATCAAATATTATAAATATATAGTTATAAAGATATCCTAGAAATACTTTATTAAACAAAAATAAGAAAATATTAATATATTTATTTTAAATCAATTTAATTTTTCTTGACACATAGGGATTATGATTTATTTATTTTAGTTAGTTTAATATTTTTAGTTACTTTTGTCTTTGATTTTACTTTTCAATTAGTAGTATTAATGTTAGGAACTTTTTCCCAAAATTTTAACTTACATTTATTTACCAAATATTGATATAAATTATTTTTATATCATAAAAAGGTTAAAATTAAAAAACACAAGAACTAACACATGCAGTAAACTTTTGTTGCTCAACATGTGTAAACCAACATAACACATAATTGTAGTGAATTTTTATTAAAAACACAATATAAAACCACATGTGTATTAAATATTTTTATTAAAAGCAAAACTGTTGTATATTAGTTGTTTTTATTTTAAAAAAAAAATTAGATATAACACAATTAAATAAAACTGGTTAGTGAATCGACATAATGACCAAGGGCAAAAAATACATACTCCAACGCCGTCGCCGTCGCTAAGAAACAGTAACTTTTTCTTCCTACCCAGTCGTCGTCGTCGATCATCAGCACGTCGACAAGTCTGTAACTTAACAGTTCGCCGGTGTAGTCGTTGGTTGGAATTTTTTTCAGGTAAGTCGTCGGCCTATCCAATGTTTCCCCTCAAATTTCTTCTTAAATTTGGTCAACGAGTCCGAAATTGTTTGACCGAATCAAAGACGGTGGAAGCGTCGCACCCACGCCAGTCTCGTGTCGAGACAGGTTCGGCGGAAAAACCGCAGAGTCCGAGCAACATAGAATTTAAGATCAAGGGAGTTTATCGTCCCAAAAGGTGTTGGTGTTTTTTTTTCCCAAAACCAAAAGGTTAAGGGTGTTTAGTGAAATTTACTCAAAAAAAATTTTCCAACAACTTCCTCCAACTTCTACCAGTGGGAAATCAAACCAATAACTACCCAAATACCCCTTTATCATCAAAATATGCTCTAAGCCTAGTCTCGGAATAGCATAAATCACTAAATATGTGAGCCTTTTCTTTTGTATATGAACTTGAAAATAATGACATACCCGGTGTAACCCCACGAGTGGGGGTTGGAGAGGGTAGAGTGTACATAGACCGTAACCCTACCTCGTGGAGGTAGAGGTTGTTTCTAAAAGACCTCGGCTCTAGTGCAGCAAATCAAAGTAGTGATGAAAAAAGAAAGTATGATAGTGAAGAGAACGTGTCAAATGATAAGGAAAGCAATACAAAGCATATAGAAAGGGGATCGTAAAAATGGGCAAAATTGATACAAGTAGAGTTTTTTCGCTTAAAAAATTCGTCCTAAAAATAAAATCCAAAATTTTTTTGTTTTGATTTTCTAGCTTTTGACATTAGATTCTTGTTCTTTAGTCTAATTCTGAAATTTCAAGTCATTTGGAGTTGTAGGTAAGAACTTGTCATGGAAGGGTTTCGGAGGTGTGAAACTTTAAAGATTTTGAAAGTGGGTCTTTCGATTGAGGTTGACTTGGAGCTTAAAATTTAGAGGGGTGTGTTCTATAGGTCGAGGGGAAGCTAATCCAAAAATTTGAGTCAATTTCAAGTTGATGTAACGGGCGTTGAAATTTCAAAGTATTCTTGCTATCATTCATGTTTCTTGAGGGAGTAAAAATGATACATTGGATTCAAATCAAACCCTAGCTGAAAGTTGTCCAAAAATTCTATGCGGTCCCAAAGGAATAAAAAAAGAAATCGAAAAATTTGGAAAAACAAAAAGAAAGTTCTGCAGTATTTTCGTGGACAATCAGTAGCAGATACCTAGCCTGGGTCCCGCATGCGTCAGCAACACGTCATTTTATGTGTTGTCAGATCAGCTCCAGATCCTTTGAGCCGCATTGTCACGCGGCTTCCGCCCTTCCAGCCATCTCCAAGCCCTCCAGCGAATGGCTCTAGCTCTTTTTGGCCAGTCAGATTCATTTTAAAGGCTTTTTCTCAAGCTTTTCTCCACTTTTGGAGCCATTTTCTCCCTGAAATTCAACCCAATGTCTTCCCAAATTATTTCCTTCGTCCAAATCTCGATAAATTAGTTTCTTTTTCATTAATTTTATCTTTCTTTGGTTTCATAATTTGATTTTAATTAGTACATTTCCCCATTAAATATTATCAAATTCTTCGAGTCTGCTTTTTTTTCTTTCGTGCTAATTTATTTTTGTGCTTTACTCGTTTTATTTTCATTGTTAACTTTCTATATTCAAACCTGTTAGATTTTATTGAGTCGTCCATTCTTCAACTAAGAAATATTTATTCTACTCTTAAGGTTAGTTTGTGACTCTTGGCAAGTGATTGATCGAATTGAATAGCCACTTTGGCGGGATCCTTGAGTGGTAAAAGGCTAGAGTGAGTGAGTACATTTGTGTGGTGCTAGCCAAACACAAAAGAGTGCAAATACGAGTGAAAGTGAGGAACTTTTTTATTACTAATCTTGTTTGCTTGTTTTGTAGGTACAAAGAAGTCAGAAGAAAATACAAATGTTTCAAGAAAACGTTGACCCAAGGAGGGAATTCCTTGAAATAAAAGTGGATATTTGTGAGTCTTTGAGATTCTCTCTTATCCTTGATGATCAATGTTATGCAAACCACATTCCTCCCTAGTCCCCATTAAGATATAAGAGGCAAAAGCCGAGCGGAACGAGAACTCAAACTACATTCCTCCTCACTAACCTACTACCCTAAATTGGGGTCTCCATACCCTCCTAGGCTCTTACTAAGATCATGTCCTCGATAAGCTGAAACTATGTCATGCCTTGTATAACCACATCTCCCCAATACTTTTCCGACCTACCTCTTCCTTTACACACCCATAATATCCAACCTCCTACACCTTATCGAGGAGTTCGGGCATCTCCACTGCACATGCCCAAACCATCTTAGTCTTACTATCCTTCATCTTGTCCACCTCTGAGGTCATTACCACCTTGTCATGGATATCTTTATTTCTATTCTTGACTCTCCTAGTATATCAATACATCCATCTTAGCATCCATAACTTGCATCTTCTGAACATGAGAGTGCTTGACTGGCCCCAATACAATTAAGTCAATCCAACCAACACCCTGTAGGACTTACCTTCCAATCTTGGCGGGACATTTTTACCACACAAGACTCCAAATACGAACCTCCATTTCATCCACCCTATAATAATACAAGGTGTGACATCATCATTGATCTCCATATTTACTTGAAATAAAGACTCAAGATACTTGAAACTTACTCTCTTGGGTATGACTTGTGTATAAGTCTCACTTCCACACCAACCTCACTTGGGGCATCACTAAACTTGCACTCCAAATATTCTTTCTTGATTCTACTCAACCTGAACCCTTTAAAATTTAGGGTTTGTCTCTAAACCCCCAACCTAGCATTAACTCCACTACGAATCTCATCAATTAGTATTATGCCATCTACAAATAACATATACACCAAGGCACCTCATCTTGAATATGACGCGTCCATCCATCACGAAGGCAAATAAATAGGGCTAAGAGTTTATTTGTGGTGAAATTATCTTGAGGGAAATAATCTAAGTGCTTGTTTGGATGGTGGTTTGCTATGATTTCATAATGTACGGTATTATATGGTATGGTATTGTACAGTACAATACACTGTTTGGATGGATTGTATCGTTCACTGTTGTTCAATAACAGTTTATTGTTTGATTTGACGGTATAGTATTGTATAGTAACTGGTAAGTTCACTAAAATACCTTTAATTATTATAAATGTTAATTTATCAATAATTATTAATAAAATATTTTTCTTCTTGCTAATTTGTCACAAATTCTAAAGTTGTTAAAGTTCATGTAAACTCTAACAAAATCAATAAAAAAAGTAGATCAATCTAAATGTAATCGAATTCATTTTTTATAATAACAAATTTCATTTTCTTTTGGTGTTCTGAGACGTGACCATCGATGACAAGTACAAAATTGGAATGCATATTTTGTGTATGCTACGGGTGTGTTTGATATGAAATCCCAAAAAAAAATTAGGAAAATAAATTATTTCTTACTTATTTTCTTGTCTTCGTTACACAAACAGAAAAATATTTTCTGAAAACATTTGTATATATTTAACACAAAACAATGAGAACGAATAGGATAAGGGGGCGGGGTAAGAAAAATTATCATTTTTTTAAAAAATATTTTGATGGTGGGGGTAGTAAAGTGGGGGAAGGGGGCGAGGTCGGGGTACGGAATGACTAAGAAAAAAATTTCTTTTTAAAAATACATTAAAAAAATTGTGGGGAAGGGGGGACTGATAAGGATTAAGGGTGGAGTAATAAAAAATTTTTAAAGATTTTTAAAAAAATAAGAAAACTGGTGTTGGTAGGGAGGGAGGGGGCCGAGGTTGGGGTAAGAAAAAGTTTTGAATTTTTTTTAAAAATAAATTTTTAAAAAATGGGTTGAGGGTAGTGGGGTCAGAGTAAAGGTAGGATAAGAATAAATTTTAAAATTTTCTAGAAAAAATTTTATTTTAAAAGTATTTTTTGGGTGGTGGAGGTAGGGCTGGGAGGGGGTCGAGGTAGGAGGTGGAGCTAAATAATATAGGGTAAAGGATAAAATAATATTAAATAATAGTAAGGGCATAATTGGAAAAAATATGAAAACTACGGGAAACCTCCAAATCGGTGGTTACATAAAGCGAGGCATGATTATCAAACCATGAAATTAAACCATACCATACCATACATTTTAAGAAACAATCAAAAAAAACATGATTGTCCTAGTAACCATACCAACAACAACAACAGCAAAAAACCTAGTGTATTCCCACATAGTGGGGTCTGGGGGGTAAGATGTACGCAGTCCATACCATTACTTCAAGAGAAGTAGAAAGGCTATTTCCGATAGACCCCCGGCTCAAGACAAGGAATAATAGACAAATACTTAATAAAGCATGGAACAAGATGTCAAGACAAAAATATGCCACCCACAAGGGATAATAAACAAAGAATAGTAAACACATTCATAATAAAGCATACAACAAAGTGTCCTAGCAAGAATAATACATCTACCAAGTA
>NC_061115.1:69413632-69503539 GCF_002878395.1 Capsicum annuum
GTGGGGTCTGGGGGGTAAGATGTACGCAGTCCATACTACTACTTCAAGAGAAGTAGAAAGGTTGTTTCCGATAGACCCGCGGCTCAAGACAAGGAATAATAGACAAATACTTAATAAAGCATTGAACAAGATGTCAAGACAAAAATATGCCACCCACAAGGGATAATAAACAAAGAATAGTAAACACATTCATAATAAAGCATACAACAAAGTGTCCTAGCAAGAATAATACATCTACCAAGTAATGTCCTACCCCAACGACTCAAATTGGCACTAGCCTTCTATTCTAATCCGCGCCCTCCAGATCTTCCTATCTAAGATCATGTCCTTAGTGAGCTGTAACTGCTCCATGTCCTGCCTGATCACCGCTCTCCAGTATTTCTTCGGCCTACCACTACTCCGCCTGAAACCATCCAAAGCAAGCTTCTCATATCTACGAACTGGGGCATCCGTGCCCCTCCTCATCACATGCCCGAACCATCTCAATCGGACTTCCCGCATCTTGTCCTCCACCGAAGCCACTCCAACCTTTTCCCGAATAGTCTCATTTCGAACTCTATCACCCCTATTAAGCCCACACATCCAACGCAACATCCGCATTTCCGCCATTTTCAATTTTTGAATGTGAGAGTTCTTGACTGGCCAACATTCCGCTCCATACAACATGGCCGGCTGGACTGTCACCTTGTAGAATTTGCCTTTAAGCTTGGGCGGCACCTTCCTATCACACAACACCCCCAAAGCGAGCTTCCACTTCATCTATCCCGCTCCAATACGATGGGAGACATCCTCGTCAATCTCACTATTCCCCTGAATCATGGACCCCAAATACTTGAAACTATCCCTCTTACACACCGTCTGGGAATCCAACCTTACTACCACCTCGTCTTCCTGCCTCACGTCATTAAACTTGCATTCCAAATATTCTGTCTTGCTCCTGCTCAACCTGAACCCTTTAGACTCAAGGGTCCATATCCACACCTCTAATTTATCATTCATACACCCTCGCATCTCATCAATCAAAACTCCATCATCCGCAAAAAGCATACACCAAGGCACCTCTCCTTGAATATGCCGCGTCAACACATCCATCACCAAAGAAAACAAAAATGGGCTAAGAGTGGAACCCTGATGCAACCCCGTCAAGATAGGAAAATACTCTGAGTCTCCTCCCGCCGTCCTCACCTAAGTCTTACCTCCATTATACATGTCCTTGATTACTCTAATATACGCCACCGGTACCCCACTCACCTCCAAGCATCTCCAAAGCACCTCCCTAGGGACTTTGTCGTACGCCTTCTCCAAGTCGATAAACACCATGTGCAAATCTCTTTTCCTTTCCCTATACTGTTCCACCAGTCTCCGCACCAGGTAAATTGCCTCCGTCATCGAACGCCCGGGAATAAATTGAAACTAATTTTCCGAGATAGCCACTATCCCCCTCAACCTCAACTCGCCCACTCCCTCCCAAATCTTCATAATGTGGCTCAATAACTTAATACCTCTATAGTTATTGCAACTCTGAATGTCACCCTTATTCTTATAAAGAGGGATCATAGTACTCCATATCCAAGCCTCGGGCATTTTCGCCGACTTGAAAATGCCGTTAAATAATTCAGTCAACCACCTTAAACCAGCCTCCCCAAAGAACTTCCAAAAATCCATAGGGATCTCATCAGGCCCCGTCGCCCTACCCCTACGCAGCCTGCGAATAGCCTCTCTAACCTCTTCTACCTTAAAACGTCTACAATAACTAAAATCACGACACTCCTCTGCGTGCTCCAGCTCCTCTAAAACAATAACTCTATCCCCTTCTTCATTCAATAACCTATCGAAGTATGACTGTGATCTCTTCTTAATGTGACCATCCTCTACCAATACTCTACCATCCTCCCTTTTAATGCATTTCACCTGGTCGAGATCACGACCCTTCCTCTCCCTAGCCTTAGCAAGCCTAAACAACCTTTTTTTCCCCTCCTTTCTCCTCTAACCCCACATACAAACTCTCGAACGCTGCTATCTTAGCCGCCGTGACTGCTATCTTAGCCTCCTTCCTAGCTATCTTGTACTCCTCCCTATTAGCCCGTTTCTCATCTTCATCCCTACTCTCACCCAACTTAGCATGCGCCCTCTTCTTAGTCTCCACTTTCTTCCTAACTTCTTCATTCCAGCACCAACCCCCTCGAGAATAGTCGGCACAGCACCTGGAAATACCCAATACCTCACTAGCAGTCTCCTTGATGCACCTAACCGCCCTATCCCACATACTATCCACGTTCCCCCTGCACTCCCACACCCCCATTCCCGCCACCTTCTCCCATATCTCCTCCCTCACATTCGCCGGCGTACGGCCGCCCCACTTAATTCTAGGTCTACCCTCCTCACCCCTTCTCTTCTTATCTTTCTTAATACCTAAGTCCATCACCAAGAGCCTATGCTGGGCTGAAAGATTCTCACTCGGGATGACTTTACAGTCCTTACACAACACCCTATCCCCTTTTGCTAAGAAACAAAAAGTCAATTTACGTCTTGGCTATCGTGCTTCGAAAGGTGATTAGATGCTCGTCCTTCTTCGGGAAGCTCGAATTCACCACTACCAACCCAAAGGACCTCGCAAAATCCAACAGAGCAGTTCTCTCCTCATTTCTCTCCCCAAAACCAAAACCTCCATACACATCGCCAAAGCCTCCGGGTAACGCCCCAATATGCCCATTGAAATCCCCTGCTACAACAATCTTCTCAGAACTAGGCACTCCTTTCACCACCTCATCCAACGCCTCCCAAAACCGCATCTTCTCCTCCCCATCCAAGCCCACTTGCGGTGCATAAACACTACACACAATCAAAGTAGACCTCCCAATGATCAACTTAACAGTCATCAACCTATCGTTGATCCTCTTAACCTCCACTACCTGCCCTCTAAGCTCTTCATCTACTAAGATGCCAACTCTATTCCTCCGCCTCTCGCTACCAAAGTACCACAGCTTGTAACCATCCACATCCCTAGCCTTAGACCCTACCCACTTAGTCTCCTGCACACACGCAATACTGATCCTCCTCTTTCTAAGAATCTTCACTAGCTCTATGGCTTACCCTGCAAAGTACCTATATTCCAAGACCCAACCCGCAGCCTATCAACTCTAGCAACCCGTCTACCTCTACCTCCCCTAATGTTGGGCCTAACCCCCTCTCCCCCACCCGCTCTTCCCTCCTCCCCCACCCCCAACACAGGCCCCCGCCCTAACCCCCTCAGACATGACCCTATCCTACCATCAATGCCTACAGCCACAACTCCCAGAAAAAACACACAACGACGGTAATCAAGCAACAGCAGGAAATAGAAAGCACAAGCACAATATATAGTATGTAATAATAAAGAAAAAGCCAAACCCACCAATTATAACTAAGTCGAGCAGTGGAATAAACCAGAAATATACGACAACAGACAATCCCAACAAATTAAGCACAAGTCAAGAAACAAGAGATAATACTAGAAATTATACGAAGAATGAAATAGCAAAGGTTAGAAGTCACCGGGTTACGCTTGTAGACCAAATCCTCTTTTCCTGCGTGCTATGTTGGGTCCCAGCAAACTGATGCCGAAACTGGTCGCCGGGATAATTGGTCGGAGCTTCGCCGGAGTGCCTCCGGAATCCGAAGTTGTGGGAACCAGATCTGGTCGAAACCAAAAATACCGTCAGATGGACCCGCCGGATCGGTCACTTGTGATCGGAGCTGCGCGTTGTCTGTGTCGTCGGAGTCGAGCTGACAGCAACTTTAACCGCCGACGAAAGCACGAGTGGTTCGTACGACGGAGGGGGACAGGAAACGGGAAAGAGAAAAGGGTAGAGAGAACTGGGGAGAGAGAAGGGGGAGTGGGAGTTATCCTTGCCTGTTACCGGCGCTCCGACGCCGTCGCCAGCGTCAGCCGGTCAAGGGGCAGTGGTCGTGGGTTTAGTGAACGTTAGAGAGAGAGAGAAATAGAGTTGTTAGAGAGAGAGCTCCTAGTAACCATACCATACCACGAAAAACCACCATCCAAACAGTGTACAAGTCTCAACCCACAGTTCTTACTCAAGTCTTGGCTCCTTCGTACATGTCCATCGCCCTAATGTATGCTACAAGTATACCTCTAGCCTCCCGGCATATCCATAGGACCTCCCTTCCCCTGGGACTTTGTTATAACCTTCTTCTAGATCGAGAAACGCCATATGGGGGTCTTTCTTCCTCTCCCTATACTTCTCACCAGTCTCCTCACAAGATGAATGGCTATATAGATGAACTTAAGAATGAAAAAAAAAAAAAAAGAATACTAACTTTTAATTTTTCTTGTTTCAACCTAGTACCTAAGATTGCTAACCTTCAGCATTAGCCAGTTCTTCAACTAGCTCATGTGTGACCATCCTAGATCATTAATAAACGGGAACAAGATCATTATATCCCAAGTAAAATCTGCTGACTAAAGTAAAATACCTCTACTAGTAGACCAAGAATGATTCCAAAAGTTTGAGGATCACCAAATTTCTGTAAACTACATGTAGATGCCCAAAATTCCTGCCATAATCATCCCCTATTGCCAGCATACCACAAACAGAGAACTAAATCATAAGTAGTCAACTAACCGTGGAAGCATTCCCTTGCTTGTCCTGCCATGAGAATAACATCACCACTTCGAACAAACATTGCAAGAGGTGGAATCTCCCTAGACTTTCCCCCAATAAGGAAAATGCCTTTACAACCCAAACTAGAGGAGTAAAAGAACATTTGTTAGGCGTTAGTAATTTTTTCTACAAGAACAAAGTTTTAACTTAATTCAAGAAGGAAGATTGGTAAAATTTCAGCACATACCTCATGCTAACAATAGGCTTATTCCAATCCTTCTCCAGGTCATCAACGTGGCCACCGAGTGTGTCACCTTAAAGTAGTAGAGGAAACTAGAATATTAGCAAATAAGAAGTCAACTGGTTATGCTCCTTTCTATAAACACCTAACATAGGTATAGATTCATATGCTTAAGACCTACAAGTCAGATATTTTAGAACAGGTACCTAGACCAAAGTAATTGACAATTGCTGCTTCTGCATGGAACGCTTCACCTAATGGCAGGGTAGGTGCTGCCATTCTTTCAGCCAACAGACAAAGTGCATCAGGTATCTTGTTGTGAGGCAGAGAAATATTATAGCTCCGCTGAACAAATGCCAGGAAAAAAGATTCAAAACAGATACTACAACAACAACAACAACAAACCCAGTGTATTCCCACTTAGTGGGGTCTGGGGGGGTAAGATGTACGCAGTCCATACCTCTACCTCTGATGAAGTAGAAAGGCTGTTTCCGAAAGACCCTCGGCTCAAGTCACGAGATATCACACAAACACATAGTACAGCACAGAAGCAGATGACATAACATAGATACTGCACCCATAAGGAATATAAAACAGAGTAAAGCAGGAATGCAGGAATATAAAGCAGAGGAAAGCACACAGATTCGTAATAAACATGGAACACGGAACACGAAGCACTGAATACGGAATCATAACAGGAATACACCCCCACCAATTAATTCCCTACACTAGCGACCCGAACTGGCCCTAATCCTCTGCCGTAATTCGCATCTTCCAGACCTTCCTATCTAGGGTCATGTCCTCGGTGAGCTGTAACTGTTCCATGTCCCGCCTAATCACCTCACCCCAGTACTTCTTCGGTCTACCCCTTCCCCGTCTAAAACCATCCAACGCTAGCCTCTCACACCTACGGACCGGGGCATCCATGCCTCTCCTCTTCACGTGTCCGAACCATCTCAATCGTGCTTCCCGCATCTTACACTCCACTGAAGTCACACCAACCTTCTCCCGGATAGTCTCATTCCGAACTCTATCCCCTCGGGTCAGTCCACACATCCAGCGCAACATCCGCATTTCTGCCACCTTCATTTTTTGGATGTGGGAGTACTTAACTGGCCAACACTCCGCTCCATACAGCAAGGCCGGACGGACTACCACCCTATAGAATTTGCCTTTAAGCTTGGGCGGCACCTTCTTATCACACAGCACCCCCGATGCGAGTTTCCACTTCATCCATCCCGCCCCAATACGGTGCGAGACATCCTTGTCAATCTCACCGTTACTCTGGATCACGGACCCGAGATACTTGAACTTATCCCTCTTCCCTACCTCCTGTGCTTCTAGCGTCACTCCTACCTCATTCTCCCGCCTCACGTCATTAAACTTACATTCCACATACTCTGTCTTGGTTCTGCTCACCCTGAACCCTTTAGACTCCAGAGTTTGCCTCCACAACTCTAATTTGTCATTCACCCCCCCTCGAGTCTCATCTATCAGGACTACATCGTCTGCAAAAAGCATACACCACGGCACCTCCCCTTGGATACGCCGCGTCAACACATCCATTACTAACGCAAACAAAAAGGGACTAAGAGTAGATCCCTGATGCAATCCTGTCAGGACAGAGAAATGCTCTGAGTCTCCTCCCGCCGTCCTCACCTGGGTTTTCGCTCCCTCATACATATCCTTAATTACTCTGATATATGCCTGCGGTACTCCACTCACCTCCAAGCATCTCCAAAGCACTTCCCTGGGGACTTTGTCGTACGCCTTTTCCAGGTCGATGAACACCATGTGCAGATCCTTCTTCCTCTCCCTATACTGCTCCACCAACCTCCGTACCAGGTGGATTGCCTCCGTCGTCGAGCGGCCGGGCATAAATCCGAACTGGTTTTCCGAAATAGACACTATCCGTCTCAGCCTCACCTCGACCACTCTCTCCCATATCTTCATAGAGTGACTCAGTAACTTAATCCCCCTATAGTTATTGCAACACTGAATGTCCCCCTTATTCTTATAGAGGGGGATCATGGTACTCCACCTCCACGCCTCGGGCATCTTTGCCGTCCTGAAAATTTCATTGAACGATGCAGTCAACCACCTTACACCAGCCTCTCCAACGAACTTCCAAAACTCCACCGGTATCTCATCCGGCCCCGTCGCCCTACCCCTTCGCATCCTGCGGACTGCCTGTCTAACCTCGTCTACCTTAAAACGTCTACAATAGCTAAAATCCCGACACTCCCCTGAGTGCTCCAGTTCCCCTAACACAATAGCTCTGTCCCCCTCGTCATTCAAGAGCCTATGAAAGTACGACTGCCATCTCTTCTTTATGTGGCCGTCCTCCACCAACACTCTACCGTCCTCCCCCTTAATGCACCTCACCTGATCGAGGTCACGACCCTTCCTCTCCCTAGCCTTAGCGAGTCGGAACAACTTTTTCTCCCCTCCTTTCCCCTGTAACCCTGCATACAAGCTCTCAAAAGCGGCCGTCTTAGCTGCCGTGACCGCTGACTTCGCCTCCTTCCTCGCTAGCTTGTACTCTTTCCTGTTTACCCGCTTCTCTTCTTCGTCCTTACTTTCCACCAACTTAGCATACGCCTCTTTCTTGGTCTCCACTTTCTTCCCCACCTCTTCATTCCACCACCAATCCCCCCGATGATGTCCGGCCCGGCCCCTAGAAACACCCAACACCTCCCTTGCATTCTCCCTAATGCACGTTGCCGCCCTGTCCCACATATTATCCACGTCCCCCCTACACTCCCACACCCCCATATATTCAGAACAGATACTAATCAAGGAAATAAAAAACTAGGAAAACAAGTCAAAAAATTAAATAAAATCAAGTATATGAAAAGAGAACAAATTATACTGCACAGAAGAAGGAAAGAATGATGAGTGTACAATTGCTAAAAAGTCTGATGAGTAGGTGTAGATACCAGAAACTAATGCTAGTGCACAATGAACAAATTATTCAATGAAACAACCTGAGAAGGAAGGAATGTACAATACCTATTTCATTAGTATCAGTCAGTTAAAGAATGTACAATACCTATTTCATTAGTGTTGGTCAGTTTTGACAGCAAGTGAAGAAACAAATGGTACCATATTAAAAATAACATGATGGTATTGAAAGCCTACGTAACTTGGTTGGTAACTTTGGTTCACTGATAAAATAAATACAACTCTATGAATACTACTTTATAAGGGGTGTTATGATCCATGCACAAATGAGAAATATTTAGTATCCTCAAATCACTAGGACGGTATGCAAATGGGCAAGAAGCCATCGAAATGAACCTTTATACAATATAATGCAGTTTATGAGGAGAAAATCAGCAAGACCTTCGACCAGTCAAACTGCAAGCCAAGGGTGCTCCACCGTAACTTACGAAGCAAAACAGAGGCTGGTACTGATCTGCATGTAACTCCTCTGGATAATGCATCTGATTGATCCAAAAAATTCCATGAGGGAACATTTGTGTCGTTCTGAATGATTTCAACCTCTGAGTTATTGGTCCCACGAAACTGCTCCTCGTGAATCAAAACTTTATTATCCTTGGCAGCAGCAAATAAGTCCTGCAGAGTCCCATAAATTGCATTGTGATTGGTCCTGTTAGGAGGTTGAGGAAAGCTTGTTAAACTCTCCTTTATCCATCGGCATTGCTCCTCAACAGGTAATGCTCCAGGAATGAAATAAAACCCTGCAACAATCAGCACAAAGGCTTCAATCTGTAGCATGATAACAATAGAACATTAGTTGAGAAGTAATGTCAATCAATCAACTAAACCTCAACACTGAATAAATTTGCAGCCAGCTATAGTCCTCTATAACCATTTCATTTTATTCGAGCACAAATCATTCCATAGCTAATTTGCCTATAAATAAAAATGCAATAAGAGGGGATTAAATTTGGCATACCGGGATGACTTGCCAAGCAGAAGACAGGACTATCAAAATCGCATTGAATTCGGAAAATGCCCGAGGGAAGTCCACCATTTCGATGGTAAGACTCTGAAATTGACTTAAAATCAATTACCTCCGACAAATCTACTGGTCTCGGTTGCTGCTTTCTCCTGAGTTAAACCAACACATTAGTGTCCCATTACCGGAAAAGAAAAAAAAAACATCCAACTTTAACAAGTTAGTTACTTTCGGGTATTGTCGTAATATAGCTTGTATTTCTTTTCAGCCTTCCTGAAAGCGGCTGGCTCTGAATCGTCGGTGGAACCGTACATCTTCTACACCTAAAAAATTTCTTTGAATTAGGGTTTCTTTAGACGCTATAGGTGGTAATCGGGTTACATTGATTTCCTCACGTGTTTAAGACGTGCTCTCGGGATAAACTACAAAAATGGCTCTACCGGTAGATTTGATTTTTTTCTCGCCCGTACAAGAAGTTCTATAAAACAATCACTAGAGTTGGCACGGTGATTCAACGCATGTATCTCAAGTAAGAGATCGAGAGTTTGATCTGAATAGAGTAAACTTTATGGTCAGTTCTCTATCGTTTAGTGCACTAACAGAGAAATAAAAGATTAGTCTCACGACTGCTGACTGTGGAAATACACTGAAAAACTAAAAAAAATTCTATAAAATAATATTTTTTTTATAGAACAAATATTAATCGCCCTTCTATATCTTAAATTTAGATTTATCTCAAATTTTTTATCTTTCATTAAAAATATATATTTTAGATAAAATTATCTTTTATGTATTTCTGTAATTATTATCATATTATCTTTATAATATTGTAAGAACTCCTAAAGTATACAAGAAAAAAATATATACGAAAAGAAATTGGATGTTTATTTTTAACAATAGAGATGCAAGGTCCGTATCAACACGAGCTTTTTTATTTGGGTTTAATTTGGTATTTATTAATCAGGAAATTGCATGTCATAAACCCAAATATGGGTGGCTTTAGATATTTGACCTCAATAAGAAATATCTTTAAAAAATAACCTTTCTTATTTTTTAAGTATATAGTACAAGTACCATTTTTCCCCTCTATACATCAAATATATTTTTTAAACTTTCCATACTTATTTGTCTCTCAAAATTTATTTTTTATTTTTTTCTTTAATTTTATTATTCTATTTTTTATTATTTTAAATTTTTATTTTTTTCTTTAATTTTATTATTTTATTTTTCATTATTTTTACTTTTTATTTTTCTTTTATTTTTATTTTATTGTTTTAATTCATTTGTCTCAACCTTTATTTTTTTCTCTTTTTTCTTTTTTCTCAAGCACTATCTATTTTTTTTCCCTTTTTTTTTAATTTATTTGTCTTTAACCTTTATTTTTCTTTTATTTTTAGTTTTTATCAGTTCTCCTTTTTCCCTTCATTTTTCTCAAACTTTATTTTTATTTTTCTCTCATTTTTTATTCTCTCATTTTTTTTAATTCTTGACTTTTTTCTTAACCTTTATTTTTTTCTTGACTTTTTTTTATTTCGCTATTTTGTGTGATCGTTTTTTTCTTTTTTCAGTCCTCTTTTTTTTCCTCATTTTTCTCAAACTTTATTTTTATTTTTCCTCTCATTTTTCTTTTTCTCAAATTTTTTAATTCTTCGTATTTTCTTGATCTTTATTTTTTATTTCTTTTTTTCTCAAACTTTTTTTATTTCTGTATTTTGTTTGATCATTTTTTTCTTTTTTTCTCAACCTTATATTTTGCTAATAAATAAAAAATTGGATAATCCGCAAAGAAATTTTCTTTTTTTGATATCAAAGCAAATTTAAGGGCATGAATTGTTATTATGAAGTTCTTTGAAAATTCTTAAGATAAATCGTGTCTGTAAGGCGAGAGTTGTAGAATATCTAATAAATAAAGACATAATGTGGTAGTGTCAACTCTTGTCCGTGGGGCATAATTTATTACTTGAAAGTCCTTGAGCTAAGTCTTGCCTCTAAGGCAAGAGTTGTAGAACATCTCATAAATGAAGACATAACGTGGTAGTGTCAACTCTTGCCCTAAATGAAGACATAACGTGATAGTGTCACTCTTGCCCGTGGGGCATAACTTGTAGTTTGAAAGTCCTTGAACTAAGTCTTGCCTCTAAGGCAAGAGTTGTAGAATATCCCATTAATAAAGACATAACGTGATAGTGTCAACTCTTGCCCGTGGGGAATAATCTATAGTTTGAAAGTCCTTGAGCTAAGTCTTGCCTCTAAGAAAATAGTTGTAGAAAATCTCATAAATAAAAACATAACGTGATAGAGTCAGCTCTTGCCCGTGAGGCATAATTTGTAGTTTGAAAGTCCTTGAGCTAATTAAGTCTTGCCTCTAAGGTAATAGTTGTGGAACATTTCATAAATGAAAACATAACGTGGTAAAGTCAACTCTTGCCCATGGGGCATAAATTTGTAGTTTGAAAGCTCTTGAGCCAAGTCTTGCCTCTAAGGCAATAGTTGTGGAACATCTCATAAATAAAAATATAACGTGGTAGAGTTTACTCTTGCCCGTGGGGCATAATTTGTAGTTTGAAAGTCTTTGAGTCAAATCTTGCCTCTAATGCAATAGTTATGGAATATCTCATAAATGAAAACATAATGTAGTAGAGTCAACTTTGGCCCGTGGGGCATAATTTATTATTTGAAAGTCCTTGAGCTAAGTCTTGCCTCTAAGGCAATAGTTGTAGAACATCTCATAAATAAAAATATAATGTGGTAGAGTTAACTCTTACCCATGGGGCATAATTTGTTGTTTGAAAGTTCTTGAGCTAAGTCTTACCTCTAAAGCAATAGTTGTAGAACATCTCACAAATGAAAATATAACGTGGTAGAGTCAATTCTTGCCCATAGGGTATAATTTATTGTTTGAAAGCCCTTGAGCTAAGTCTTATCTCTAAGGTAAGAGTTATAAAATATCTCATAAATCAAAATACAATGTGGTAGTGTCAACTCTTGCCCGTGGGGCATAATTTGTAGTTTGAAAGTCCTTGAGCTAAGTCTTGCCTCTAAGACAATAGTTATAGAATATCTCATAAATGAAAACATAATGTGGTAAAGTCAACTCTTGCCCGTGGAGTAAAATTTGTAGTTTAAAAGTCCTTGAGCTAAGTTTTGCCTCTAAGACAATGTTAAAGATCATCTTATAAATCAAAATACAATGTGGTAGTGTCGACTCTTGCCTATAAAACATAACTTATTGTTTGAAAGTTCTTGAGCTAAGTCTTGCCTCTAAGGCAATAGTTGTAGAACATCTCATAAATGAAAATATAACGTGGTAGGGTTAACTCTTGCCCGTGGGGCATAATTTGTAGTTTGAAAGTCCTTGAGTCAAGTCTTGCCTCTAAAGCAAGAGTTGTAGAACATCTAATAAATGAAAATATGATGTGGTAGAGTCAACTCTTGTCCGTGGGGCATAATTTGTAGTTTGAAAGTCCTTGGGCTAATTAAGTCTTGCCTCTAAGACAATAGTTGTAGAACATCTCATAAATGAAAACATAATGTGGTAGAGTCAACTCTTGCCCGTGGGACATAATTTGTTGTTTGAAAATCCTTGAGCTAAGTCTTGCCTATAAGGCAATAGTTGTATAACATATCATAAATAAAAATATAATGTGGTAGAGTCAACTCTTGCCCGTGGGGCATAATTTGTTGTTTGAGAGTCCCTAAGCTAAGTCTTGCCTCTAAGACAATAGTTGTAGAACATCTCATAAATCAAAATACAATGTGGTAGTCTCGGCTCTTACCTATGAAACATAACTTGTTGTTTGAAAGTCCTTGAGCTAAGTCTTGCCTCTAAGGCAATAGTTGTAGAACATCTCATAAATGAAAACATAATGTGGTAGAGTCAATTCTTGCCCGTGGTGTATAATTTGTTGTTTCAAAGTCCCTGAGCTAAATCTTTCTTTTAAGGTAAGAGTTATAAAATATCTCATATATCAAAATACAATGTGGTAGTGTCGACTCTTGCCCATGAAATATAACTTGTTGTTTGAAAGTCATAAGTCTTGCCTCTACAATGTAGTAGTGTCAACTCTTGCCCATGAAATGTTGTTTATTGTTCGAAAGTAATAAGTTTTGCCTTTATAATATGATAGTGTCAATTCTTGCTCATGAGATGTAACTTGAATGAATGAAATCGAAGAAAAGAACAAAAATAATAAAAATTGCGAAAAAAGAAGAAAATGAAGAATTTCAATCAAAGAAAATGTAGAAGTTGATAGAAAAAAAATAAAAGTTGATAAAAATAAAAATGAAAGATTAAACAAAAATAATGGTCGAGCAAAATTTAAAAAGAAAAAAATCAAAGAAAAATTTTAATTTTTTTTTTATAATAAAAGTAGACGTTGAAAGGTGTCAAGAAAAAAAGTAAGGGTTGAGAAAAACTAAAAAGAACAAAAAAAAAAAGAAAGAAAAAATAAAAATAATATAAAAAAAAGGTGAGAAGAAAAAAAGGAAAAATATAAGGGTTGAAAAAAAAAAAAGTAAAAAGAGTAAATAAAAAATAAAAATCAAAGTAAAATTAAAAAGAGAAAAAAATAAAAGTTGAAAGATATAAATATGGAGTTGTTATCCATTACGAGAATCATTTATGTAATTTACTTCATTAATCAGGGGCAATTTTGTCTAAAAGAATATTAGTTAATAGGTAAAGGCTATTTTAAGAAAGTTTTTTTATTTGGGGCTAAAATTTGAAAGTCACCCCAATTTGAGTCTATTTTTTAGATTCACCCTTTATTAATAATCAACCAACACTAATGGACCAACCCATTATACAAATTAAAAGCCTACTACTATTTTGCTAACCTGACCCAACCCGAGTCCAATTTAATAACATGTAAATCAGAAAGGTTTCTAAAAAGAATGTTGGTTTCCTAATCCTCTTCTCTTTAACGCCTCATTCTGAAATGCTGCTCTCGTTCATCAACTGTAGCTTTCTTCGATTGATGCTCTGGGTGATCAATGTTGTGCCTTTATTAACGTGGTTTCCTTGTAAAATCAGCTTACAGAAATAAGTAACGCCTCTCTTTATTTGTTTGGCTATTAACTTCTTCAACTAACTTGAATATTGATGCTTCACCTGCTGCAGCTGAGTTCTCCAGTAGATGGGACATTGAGAAATTTTGTGTTCAGCTAAGAGGGATCTAGTCATCTGTGTTAGGTTGTTACATCCAGTGAGTTGGCCCTCATCTTTCTCACTTTGCTTTTTCTGGATCTGGTGTTGTTGTCTTTGATTTCTCTTACTTGTGGTCCACAGATATGGTAGGGATGAAGACAATGGGATGCTTGGACCCACGAGTATTCAGTCAACAGCCTCAATCCCAGGTTTATCAAGCTCCAACTGACCAATAGACCCTTCCATGATGCTAAGAGTCCTTTTTGTTGGCTGTAATAGCTTAGGCTAGTTAGTACATGCACTCTTTTTTATGCTTTTGTCGAATGCACATATGTTGCATGCAAACTATTCATCTTGATTCTCTCCCTGCCCTTTTCCTTTTGATGATGTAATTCTCAAGTATGGACTCTACCATTTATCACTATTTAGGATGGCTTTTCCTCTTTTCTCTAGTTGCTGCAAACTTGTAATAGTGAATGCTCATGTATCTATAGATATGTTTACAAGCTGATCAACTAACTGGCTACCCTCTCTATAAATATGTTGATATTCCACTTGCTTGTCTTGCATGTATTGTTGTATCTATCTGACTATACTTGCTATATTTCATGGGTACTGTCATACTCTTGTTAGGACCTTTTGCATGATGAGTGAGTCCATCTGAATAATCACTTTATTGTACTGTGTTTGTTTGCAATGCTTGGCTACATGTAGAATAGCATTTGCCTTCGCCTGCATATATATCTGCATACTGTTGTGGTTCTCCTCTAGCATATAGTACATCCTCATTCTCATTTCTCAAACAAAATGCATATGAGTTTTCTTCTCCTTCTCCTCTAACAGCTCCATCTGTGTTGTACTTCACCCATCCCTCTGTTGTACCTCCCATATAACTGTAGTAGCCGTCATTTTGCTTTTTAGCTTATCAAAGTCCTTGATTATTTCTGGCCATTCATTAGGGAAGTCAACTGCTGGTTTTCTGACCTTCAATAGTATCGGCAGATTCCTTGTTATATTGTAGATGAGCCTAAGTCCTGTGATGTCCTTGTTGTCATATTTTTTCTTATTTCTTCTCCTCCATAGCTCTCAAAGAATGATGTTGGGCAAAACATTAAAATATGGTTGTTTTCTCTTCTTCACCTCACCATTTCACCATCTAAGTATTGTACCTCTTAGTGTCAAGTCTTGAATAGGTATACTTGTAAAAGAAGAAAAGTAGAACCAGGTCCTGTTAGCATAAAAAGATCTTCTGAAGACATAAGCAAGTGTCTCCACTGCAGGTTAATCATAACACCAGCATTTAGATGGACCCCGCATCCCCCCACCTTCTTACATTGCCATCCACTAGTATTCTGCTTTTCCATAATCTCCATATAAAGAAAACATATTTTAAAAGGTAAACCTTTAATCCAAATACACTTACATTAGTTATTTACATGATCCTTATTCCTGATGTACTGCCAAGCTGACTTAACTGTAAATATTCCCTTTGATTCAATGCTCCATATGGGCCAATCACTATCAGTATCTGTTGGGGGCTTTACTTTAGTTAGAATATGCTCAGCCATCTCTTCTGTAGACATATTTTTGATAACCTATTCATCCCATCTGCCTTCTCTTGCAATATCCTTTACTTGTTGATAATGTCTATTCACATCACAACTTTCCTCCAGCAAAGAGTAAAGATCACCTTGACCAGTCTAATTATCTATCCAAATGTTAGAGTTTTCCTCTCTCAATTGCCATACAATCAAATATTCCACCAATTCTCTAGCAATTAGCATTTTTCCACCCTTGTAACCCACCTGCACCTATTTTCCTCATGACCATTTTTGGATGCTCATTTTTGTAATATTTGTACCTTACTAGTTATTTTATTCATCAGTTGTTGATAGTAGTCCTTCTTCTTCCTCATATAAAAAATGGGACATCTAAGGTATGTGAAGAAAAACTCTTTCCTCAAAATTCCAGTGGCTACTTTTGTCATAACTCCAACTCCATTTGACATACCTTTGTGCAAGTAAATTGTACTCTTTTCTTTGTTTATTTTTTGTCCTAACACCTCTTCATATCTGTCCAGAGTTTTAGTTACCATCTACAAAGTTTTTACCTCAGCTTTACATAAGATAATCATATCATCTGCAAAAGCTAGGTGATTAAGTTCAGGACTTCCGCTTGGCATACCAAACAATTTGAACTCCTTTTTCTATATCAACTTCTTCAGAGTCCTTAACAATACTTCTGCTGCTGTTATGAATAGTGTAGGTGACAAGGGATCCCCTTGCTTCAAACCTCTTGAGGATTTGAAGAAACCTTTAGGCTGACCATTAAGAAGTATTGAATACCAATTATTCTCCAGTAGTCTGTACACCATATCAATAAGAACAATTTAGAAAAACCCAATTTCCTCAACACCTTGGTTAAAAACAGCCACTCCACCCTGTCATATACTTTCATCATATCTAGTTTCATAACCATATTTGGAGGTTTTCTTCTTTTTCTTATTTATGAGATAATTTCCTGCACCATCATATATTCTCAACAATACTCTTCCCTTGTACAAAGCCTGCCTGCTCTGGTGATATCAACTGAGGAAGTAATCCCTTAATTCTCTCATGAATAATTCTTGAAAATATTTTATTCACAAAATTACTAAGAGATATAGGCCTCATATCAGAGAAGGTTTCACTACTAACTTTTTTGGTAATAATACCAAATTAGTATTGTAATGAACCTGGGAAGTTAAAATCCACAAAAGAAGGTTGTAAGCATTCTCTGAATGTCCTGGTGGATGATCTCCCATGCATCTTGATAAAAAGCCCTTGTTATTCTATTAGGACCCCCTACACTATTCCTATTCAGCCCCATTACAACTCTTTTACTTCATCTTCTGTTGGAATTGTCATAATTTCCTTATTATGTTCATCATTTATCAGACTAGGTAGTTCATCTAACAAAGAAAAATCCTCTGTATTCTTCTGCTTTGTACACTATTTCTGAAAAATGTGATAACTGACTCATCTATGTCTTGTGTTTCTTCATCCATTCACCTTCTTCATTCTGAATTCTACTAATCCTAAGTCTACTCTTTCTCCCTTTAACTATAGTATGGAAGAATTTGGTATTCCTTTCCCCATCTTTAAACCATTCATACCCTGCCTTCTGCCTCCAAAAATCTTCTTCTCTTTTAAGCTGCATATTTAGCTCAGCATGAGCCTTAAAAAGATTTTCTCAGTTTGTTCCACTTGGATCCTCTTCAAATTGCTTCTCTTTTACTTTGATAATATCTTCCAATGTTGCAATTACCTGGAATATATTACCAGATTTCTCTTTACTCCACCTTGTAAGAGCTGTTTTTGCTTTTTTTAGTTTCTGATGAAATACTATGAATGGATTGCCTTCTATCTCTGATGTTCAATTCTGCTTTATCACCTCCATGCATGATTCTTCCTTAAGCCATATATTTAGAATTTTGAATGCTCTAACCAAATGCTCTATTTCCCTTTTGAATTAAATTAATAAAGGAGAGTGAACAGATCCACTCTTAACTAGATGTTCCACCTCCATTATCTAAAACACATTTTGTAGCCTGTCATTACACAAAATTCTATCTAATTTTTTGAATATATAATCCTCATCTGTTCTTCTATTTCACCAAGTGTATTTGCTCCCCTTAAATTAAATCTCTTCCATATTACACAAATTAATACACTAATTAAAATCATGTGTTTAATTAATTGTAATAGGTAGACCCCCCAATTTTTCCTCTTCACTTCTTATTACATTGAAATCTCCTCCTATTAGCCATGTCAATTGATATGAACCAGCCATGTCTGCTAAGGAATCTCATAACACCAGTATTTCATTTGAAGTGCATTTTGCATATACTAAAGTAACTATCAAAGAAGCATCTGCATGTTGATTTGCAAACTTCAATGATAACTGTTGTTCCTCGTCTTTAACAGTGCTAAATTCAGCAATTTCATCCATGAAGGTCTATATTTTCCTGATGCATTCACTACAACATTTTTCATACCCAACCTTCTTATATAATTTTCTATATGCTGACCATCTTGAAATGGTTCCATGATTCCTATGAAGTAAAAATGATGTCTCCTTTGCATTGTGATTAATCTTGTAAAGGACTGTTGTGTATTGGCTGACCTTATGTTCCATATCAATGCATTCATCTTGACTTTGTTTTATCTGTGTGACTCCTTGTATGCATTGTAGCTGCACTGGTACTGGAACTCTTGTTCTTTTTCTTTGCTCTTCCTTGCTTTTCTTTCAATGACTCTATTTGTTTTGGTGACAAATCAGCTGCCTTATCCATTTGATTGATATTGCCTTCCAAGTCCGTCCCATCTAGGTCTTCCTTGGCCTTATTATAACTTTCCAATAAATTCTCCGACTAGATTGCTATGGGTGAAATATATTCTATCACCATCAGTTCATTTGCTTCTTCATCATACAACTGCATTTGCATATCTTCTGCTGCCTTTTGTGAAACTTCTTTGCTCTGAATCGCTTTTCTTGCTCATCTATTATTTATTGATTATCATCACTTTGTTGTACCACCTTTTTTTGGCTATCCTCCTTCTTATTAGTGTTATTACTTGAGTCTTGTGATATTGGTATCTCTTCTGCACCTTTTGAAGATTGCTTTGCATTTGAAGTTTTGCCAAAGCTTTTGTTCACCTAATCTTTTGTGCTGACTTTCTCTCCTACCACTTATTTAGCATGGTCACTATTCTCTGCTTTCTATTTGTTCACTTTATCATTGTCCTCTACAGCCTCTAGTGCATCAAATGAATTTGACACCTCCAACTCTTTTTCTTTCTCCTCATTTACCTCTCCTAAAATATGTCCATATCTATCCCTCATGTACCTATTCCTCTTTGTTAGCCATTGTTGGCTATTTGTATTTCCACTCCTTGCCTTATCTTGATCATGTTGTTCATTCCTTTGTTTATTCTGTTTTTTTTCATCTGCCTTTGTTACTATTTCATTACTTTCTTCCTTCACCTTGTCTTATAATTTTGGGTGAATGTTCCCACAGCTAGCTTCATCATGCCCTTGTAAACAATAACCTTTACAGTACTTTGGCATGTAATCATACTAGATTTGTACCCACTTAGATTTGATTTCCCCTGTACTATCATTTTCTTCATTGATTTGTATCCGCTGAGGTAATTTTGCAACTAGATCTACCTTTACCTTAACTCTTGCACAGCTAGGTCTGGTTTGATTCTTAGTAAGTCAGGCATAGAGATTCAAGCTACTCCAATTGTTGTTTCGATATCAGGCTCAAACCATGGATCTCACTTCAATGTCCTCATCTGCCAATACATATCCATCAATTTAATGTAAAATGCTGTTGTAGATAATAATTGAACGTAGTCCTTTAAAATGTCTAGACTTATTAACCCATGCCTTGCATCCAATGCTCCAATTGTACAATTACCCTTGATCCTGTATTGAGCTGGAATATTTTTTCTCAATACATCAATATGTGATTTTCCATTGGAGAATTTTTCGATAATACATATTGTAGTTTCTCCTGCATGATTAGGTTACGTACTTTGGATGACTTCCACGTTATCGTAGGCTCCCCATTCAGCATTATTACGAGTTTAGGTGGAACCCT
The DNA here is from genome assembly GCF_002878395.1 of Capsicum annuum. NCBI lineage: Eukaryota > Viridiplantae > Streptophyta > Magnoliopsida > Solanales > Solanaceae > Capsicum > Capsicum annuum. Next base: position 69,433,193 of record NC_061115.1, read on the forward strand.
AATATTATTGTTATCCACTGCTTTGGTCTTCAAGAGATCTGTAGTACTATAACTCCCCTTCTGATTGTCATTACTATTCTCCTCATTAATCCATTTGTTACTTTCATCCGGTGGGATAGTCCCACCAGCCACATTGGCCATAGTGGACGGTGATTGGCTAGGGTTTGAGGTGTAGGTTACTAGGGTTTGAGGTGTCGTATATTTTAGTTAGTTGAGGTTCCTTGTTTAATGTGAATGCACTAGCTCAATATCAAAGCAATATATTTATGTACTATAAGCAAGATGTTTTAGTACCAGTTAGAATTGTAAGTAGCAAAGCCAAGTTTTATAATATAATTATGCATATCTTATTTACATAATGAAGAAATTCGATGCATCACAAGGTTCAGAGATCTTTGATCAATGGATATTTAGAAATGTAGTTGTTGTAATCGTCTAATATGTTTCTTGACTCCTCCGTCGAAAACCTTCTGGATAATAAGTTTGATAAATTGAAAACTATTAAGTTTATCCCGACTACACTCCTTGTTTCAGTTGTCGGGTTGAGGGAGCAGGGAAGTGAGCACAGCCCATGCATGTTTGGTATTAATTTTCACTACTGCAGCGAGAGGCTCTGTTCTATTTGAATTTTTGTCCTCTTCTTCATCCCTTGTCTCTTTCATCCTTTGCTGATTGTAGTTGTAGCACTGAGAAGATATATTTTTTACCAGCTCAAATGATCCGGGCATATCCTTTCTGGTATTGGATTCTTGTTGCTACTAATAAGATCAGGATTTTGTTTTTTACTACAAACCTTCTGAACTACACGATGTCTTATATTTTTTAATTTATCATCTGATAATGGGTTCCTGAAGTCACTCGAAGTCACTTAGCTGCAAAATACCGAAGAATTGAACATCTTCCCCACATTATTATCAAGAAAAATTAGCATCAAATGAAAATTTGAGCCCCAAGGTCTCACCATAATACACTTTAAACATTTTGCTTCGATCTCCATCTACCCCCTCGTACCAATTTTTGACCTTTAACCAGTGTTGTATACATTTCACATGATAAGTATGCCCGCATTCCATCTTTCTTATTTTATTTCCAACTATATACTTCTCCTATAAATATAAAGTAATTATGTGCTTAGTGACTGAAAATACGCGATCATCTAGATAACGCATCGTAAAAGTTTAAGAAACACATGAAGGCTAAATATATATTGAGATGTCGTCCTATGGCCAGAAAGTGGTCTTATAGTCATTCTCACACCTGTAGAAGATTAATGGAAATCAAAGAACAGGTGGATCATCTTATCTTTTAGAGAATTAACAAATGTGACTCTAATTTTTAGTGGGATAATTGGTCACACATGGGACATCTTGGCCCTAAGGTGAGTCTTCTAAGTCTATTAGAATATCTACTTCCTCTTATTTTACTAAAAGGTCTTGGAATGTGCAAAATCTTTCTTAGGTTCTTCCTAACAAATATTGTGTAGTCTCCCGAGAAAATTACTGTTAATTTTCCTAATCTAAATGACCAACCTTACTGGTCTATTTCTTTAGATGGGAGATTTAGTGTTAAATCTGTCAGGAACCGTTTAAAGGCTAGACAATCTCCTTCCTTGATCTTCAAATTACTTTGGACTAATAGAATCCCATATAAAATATCCTCTTTTCTTTGAAAAATTCTCAAAAAGAAAAATTCTATGGATGAATATATTAAAAGATTAGGGATTCAACTCCCTTATAGATATTCATGTAGTCTTAAGCCTTAAGTAGAAAATGAAGATCATCTGTTCATGAAAAGTCAAATCCTTATATATTTGGAGTTATTTTCATAATAAATTTAGAATTCAAATAGTCCAAAATGATATTTGATATCAAATACTCACTTGGTGGTGTAAGAAGACTACCAAACCTATTTTTTAACTTGTTTATCAAGCACTTCCTGGAATAATTACTTGGCATATCTGGAAGGCCAGATGTAAAAGAAGATTTGAGAACTTGAAGATGTCTTCGGCCATAATTATTCAAGGTATTAAACATCTACTCAACATGATTATCCGCAAGCATTTTCCTATTGTAAGATACTCTATTCTTGTCACTTTGAACTTCTCGAGAGTCAATTTAACTAATATTTTGAGCTAAATTGGATCAGATATTTGAAAACTATATAAAAAGTACTATAAGTTGTAATTATTCTCATACCAATACGACATATAACATAAAAGTTTCAATCGTCGAATATTTGAAGTTCCCAAATACTTGCTCAGATCAGTTTTTAGGACTACACATAAAACTTCAAATTTTTTCAAATAAATGCATATGCAAACACAACTTCAAAGTAAAAAAGTGATAGACTTCAAAAACTCAAAATTTCAATTTTCAACTTCATTATCTATGGCCAAATGGGAGCTAAGTTAAAGTTCATGTAGTTCGAATCTTGAGAATTAGGAAGTGACAAGTATTTTGGGACTTAGTGAGTACAATATTAAGTTCAGAATGCAATTGCAGATCTTTTTCATGACTATAACTAGGTTTACTTCAACAACAACACCATCCTAACTTAGAAACATTGCTATAACATAATTAAATTTCTAAATTGCATAAACAAAAGTCAGAAGATCAAACGTTTCCTATAAAAACATTGAATATTAAGAATCTATGTAAAGCTTTGATGATAAAGATCCAAACTTTCATAATCCAATCAAAACAAAAAAACATAAAAGACGAACCTCAAAGTAGAACCCTTAAAGTACAACTCAAATTAAGGAAAAAAATAACCAAAAGCTGGGAAAATTATACCTGGTAGAACAACTCCAAACTCAATAAATAGGCAAAAGAGTTTTGATATTGTCGCTTATAGAAAAAAGAGGAAGAGACATTAATACCTTATTTATTCATACCCTACTATATGTCTACCTTTTGACAATTTAGTAGTGACTCAAAAATGATACATAACGAATATTATATAAGAATGTGAAGAAGCATATAACTCATGGTCGATACGCTTGTTGTGGGTTAGACAACTTTCTTAAGTCAGTAGACATCATATTGGTCTTTACTACTTCCGCATGCGGTGATGTCTCGATTTCCATTGGTTGGTCTAATATCTGGAACAAACCTTTGTCCAAGTAATCTTGAATCAGATTCCTAAAATTTACACAATTATTTGTAGAGTGAGTCCATTTCTCATGCTATTTACAAAAACAATTAAAACTATTTGCCTTTCCTTTATTCCAGTTACATCCCCTGCACTCTGATTGTAAGGCTTTTATCACAACAGAGGGAATATAAATGTGTAGGCTGTGACTACACAGGTCAATATGTTTTTTCTACAACCTAAACAAAGAACTAACACAACTTATCTTTTGAAGGGAGATAGAAAGGTTATTTTCAAAAGTCCCTTGGGTCAAGTGAAGAAAATTAAAGTAGTAATGGATTATTAAATCTATGGGCAATCCATTACCTTATTCCAGTTGATTTTTTCGCTATTATGCGGTCAATCCATTATGCTAGCCGCTTTAAACCTAGAAACCTTTTTCACTCAGTGCATTTATTCTTCAAACCTCATTTATTTTGCCTACAGAAGGTGATAGAGCAAATGAAATCAATTTTCTGCATAAATCCATAGAATGAGGTACTTCTAATAAAGAAATTTCAAAATAACTACTTTCATAGACTCTTTCTGCACAAACTTCTCTTTGTTCCATCTCATGCCTTTGCTTATACTATACCTCTCTTCCTCACGCTGCTTTTCGTGGAGCCATTTTTTTCTTTTTTTTTTATTGATCATAAGACTTGCTTATCTTACTAAACATATGAACTTTGCAATGATCAACAAATTTTAGTGCAAAAGACGACATAAAATGCCTCAAAATTTAGGACCAATCCAGTTTCACTGTCACTAATATCTACAATTAATTCTTTGTACTGCATCTTCACATTAAGAACTAATTTCCCAGGGATAATTTCTGCTACTTTAGACCATGAATTTGGAATTGTCTCATCGTATATTGCAAGAGCACTTTCAAATCTCTTGTTCTCTTTTTTAGTCCATCCTGTAGTACGCTTGCTCTGTTGTATAATCCATTTTAAATTTGGTACAAAAGTAGTAGGACATAAAGTTCCTATATCCACAATTGTCAGCAGCCAAGTCAAGAATCCTCAATTTTCTTGATCTTAAAACAATATAATCTTTCTATTAATTTTATAATCATTAGTGTCCGTAACAAAGTATGAGAAATTTATGATACAAAAAAGGGTCATAATCTTGGAAAAATAGCATAAAAGTAATTAAGTTTAATAATTTACAACTTAACCATAAATTAAATCCATTAAAAAGTAAAGAATTTTTTAGAAGTTAATGCATGTTTACTGCATCAAAGGGAGAACAAAAAGTATTTTAATACCAGCTCAAGTTTGTTGCATGCTTAAGAAGACATTGGGGTAGGTGCACTGTTATTCTACAACTAGAATGAGCCTTACAAAGCAAATATATGCACAACTCCTAGCCCCAAGAACAAGAGTTCCATAGAAATGTCTCTTATTTTCTTATCCTGCTAGACTGGAAGACGGATTCACTCTATGACTGCAATTGTATGCGAAATAATTAACTACTGACAGACTACTCAAATGGGGAATAATGGTTGAATAAAAAATTACCCTTTATCAACCCTGTGATGAAAACAGAAAATCAATATGTTACATGTCCTTTTGCTAGAGTTATATTGGATAGACTACTAGAATGGATCCATCAGCAACCACTCACAAGGCTCTCGCTATACGTAAGATTGGGAAAAGAATCAGACCATGAGAGCTTATTATATGTAATATTATCCTATATTTCTTGTAAACCCATTAACACTTTTCTTCATTGATAGAAGGATCTTCAAGAACTAAACAATGATGACCATAGTAATAATAATAATATAAATGATATTATATATATCTAACTTACATATAATATTTGTGGTCAAATTTACAAATGCCAGAACTGGTAGCAAATGAGTTGACGGGTATATATACGTGTAATTATAATTTATATACATCAATTACATATTTCAACAATCATTATTTCTATCACAAATAATTATTATCTTTGTATAGGTGTCCACGACAAAATTGATAATGATCTACTATTCATTCTAAGGAAGGCATATATTTCTTTCTTTATTTTACTATTTTTCTTCTTTATTTACTTTAAATATTCAGGTTCATAAATCATATCTAATTATCAATTCAATTGCTACTTTTAATATCCATAACTCTCATGCTTTCTATATTCACGACCTTTAAATATTTAATTTAATACTTTAAGATATCTTTTGGTATTCCTCCATTTTATCTGTATAAATCATCTTTTTTATTTTGTGAAACCCTTACCTAATTAAGGTTATTCTTTTCATTCTATAGTTAAAGTAGTGAAACATTTATATCATTATTGTACTATTTGATCATGTTTTAGTTTGACTGGATGAAAAAGGCTCTTCAATTTTGATTAATATTATGGGAGAAGGTGTCAACAATAACATTGAATGAGAAATCCCTGAAGCATAAACATTAATCAACCAAAATCTATGCAATAGAGAGTGATTAGCTAGTCATTTTGAGGTTTGTGAGGCTTAGCCTAAGAATATTTTAGGCCTAATTTATTTTTGCAGTTATTGGAGCTTGTCCTAAGAATATCTCAAAATATATTCAGCTGTTTAGTTAACTTAATTGAGACAACCACATAATTTCATAAGTCAGAACAAGGATCAGGATACTATTTCCTAATACTTTCCCTAAGTCACAACTAAGATGGAAGAAGAGAAGTGTATATTAATGAACTAAGAATGGCATATTTTACCTATAATGCCTCGTAAAGACCACAACTTGGTAATACTCTGGAATGACGAAAATATACAAATTGTGAGACATACAATCTTTACACATTTGGAGGAAGCTGATACAATATCTTATTTCCCAAATTGTTATTGCTTATGTCACTACGAAATTCTCAAATATTAAACGTTTGTAAGGATTTGATATAAATCCAAGAGACATCTATGAGGGCATTATTGAAGGTCATTTTCATCTTACAAATTAGTCACAACTGTAAGACTAGCTAATTGGTAGCCCATCGAATCAGAGAGTCCAAGACCTGATAACTTGCTAAAGAAAAATGATAAAACGAAGCAAGCATCAGAAAACACCAAGCAAGAAATTAAAATAAATAATTACTACCTCGAGGTTTCTTTACGTTATTTATTCTCTATCTGAAAACACCTAATTCAAATTGTAGGTCAAAATCTTAAAACCCAAAAAACACAAGCACATTTTCAATCTATAACACTTAAATAAATCATAAATGTGGTTACCTACTTACCTTGAAAATAGGCGGCCAGAATCCAATTTGACGTCTAAAAAATATGGGGCTTCTTCTTCTATTAGAATAAAAAATCCTTAAAAAAACAGTTTAATTTACATATCAAATTAGGTATTTTCTTCTGTTAGAATCAGAAAACCCTAAATAAGCAATTTAATTAGCATATCAAATTAGCTCTTCTTCTTCCATTAGAAATCAGGAAATTGTAACTGATTCAACAACAATAGACCTAGAAAAAGGCAAAAACAAAATTTTTTCTTGCTCTTTTTATTTGATTTTCACATAGAAGAGATAGAGGAAAAGAGGAAGTGAGATATTTTGCTCTCTAGATATCTCTATACTTATGACATGTACTTCACAGAATAATCAGATGAAGACATGCATGTAATGGGCTGGAATGCTTCTCAACTTTTCTATATTATATAATGAGTGAAATGAACAAAATACTCTTACTATAAAACTTTTTGACATGTACCACACATGTCGAAACCAACCATTCTATATAATAGAAATTAGGATAATAATAAATTTATACTTGGACATAGTTACGTCTATTAAAGGAAATTTATCATTGACTTAGATATTAATTGTGTTTATTACATCTATTAAAAGGGATCGGACTTGCCTAAAAAATTGGATGTGACTTTTTCCAAAAATATTAATTAGTGTCCATTTTGATTCATGAATCTTCTACTTCTATAAAATGACATAATTTTAGTTTTTCATCATCAACTTTTTATTATGCTTGTTTCTATATAATATTATATTATGTGGTGTTTGCACGACTATAATTTAAAAATTCATATGATATTCAAGTCTTTTCACAGGTGACCAATACTACTTGATGTTTTGCAATTGGGGTTTCTGAATAATGCCACAGGTATAAAAGTTAGTTCACAAGGAATAATATGAATTTTAAAGGGAATATAAATATGAAAATTATTAATAGTATTTCGTTTATAATAAAATTTGTGATATGAAAATCTTGATTTTGTCCTCTTTCATATGTTAATTATGTATAATCACAACTGACAATGAGTTCTCCTCTTTGATAATTTCTTGTGTTTTTCTTTTAGTTGAAAATTTCTGATAGAAAATTAAAAGAAATTAGTATGTTTCCACGAATGAAGTAGCCAAAAAAAAAAATCAAAGGTCCATCTATTTTCTTTTCTATTATTTCTTTGTTTAATTGTGACTTGGTTTTGATTATATTATTCAACTGTATTTTTGAAACATTATTCATTAGTATTATAGTTTTATCTTTAATTAAATTTATTAGTTAAGCTCGAAATATAAGGTTATATTAAGTGTCGAATCTTGATATGCATAGCCTTTTATTTAGAATATAAGCCAATAATTTAGGGTTATAGTCGATTCTTTCAATCCCATTCTATCTACTATTATAAAAGCACGAATATAAATGTTGGCTGACGAAAATATCCGCCAAATATCCTTAAAGTATATCTTTACTTAATATACATTAGGATTCATATTCTATGATAGAGGTATTTATCCACAGGATTCATATTGTTCAAAGGTTTATAAGACATGCATTTAGTAATAAAAAGTCCTTATTGGATCTAAGTAAGAAATCATGATACTTAACGCTTCAAAATAAATCAGAATTTTAACTTATATAAAAAAGAATATCTATAATACTATTCAAATAATATTTTGACGCTTTGTCATCTTAAAGAGATGTGAAACGAGGGGTTATTCTTTAGGGTGAAGCCATGCTTAAAGGTTTGTGCTTCAAATAATGGTCAAACGATCCCAATAAAAAGTACACTATACTTGAATCTTAACATTGTAAAGAGTTGGAGTAATATTGACATTATTAAGTAATTACCATAAAAATTAAGTGTAAGCACCACTTAACTCTGATGCATGACATATAGATTTTCTAAGTTTGTGCATACATGTTGACAAAGATATATCGTAGAGTTTTTTCAGATGGAAAATCAAAGCATCACCTATCCTCAAAAGGTATTTCCTCCCTAACGTTTCAAAATACTTATAATAATTTTTTTTCTTTGAGATTTAAACTACATAAATTTTGGTTAATATTTTAAGATATGTTTTTTTATCATATTGATTTGACGAAAGTTATAATATTTTTGGTATAGTTTTTAGCATCTAAAATTTAATTTTTAAATATCAAATTAATCTAACATGTTAGCGTAGTTCAAGCAACTCATGTAGTTCTTGAAGATAATTAAAGGGGAAGTTGGGAACTATAGTAGGGAAAGATCAAGGAGCTTGCAATGTTACGTTAAAGCTGGTTATAATTAATATAATTATGGTGAAGTTGATATTGGGGGAATACTGCTATAGATAGAGCTGTCAATACGGGCTGGCCCAACTCAACCCTAATAGGGTAGAGAGATAAATAGGCTAGGATGGGCTCACCCTTTTAACTAAAGGGCCATTGAAAATGCAGCCCAGCCCAGCCTTAAGCGGGCCACGGGTTAGGACGGGTTGACCCTTTAAAAAAATAAAAATAACCTAAAACTGTAAAATATAATAAAAAAATATATATAACCCATTTAAAAATTACTTTATCGCATGTTCTAATAGTGCGAATAACGTGATTAGAAAGATCAATTCAAAAATAATATTAATAAGAGATTCAGAGTCATCTCATTCCAAAAAAAAAAATGCCAACCACCAAAAGATGAACAAAAATTAAATTCAAACACTTACAAGTCTTAGCTGGACTAAAATAATGCCCAACTACAAAGTAAATCTAAATTTTAAATAATACAAAACCAATCAATTAAAGCTTATCAACTCCACTTTCACTTGCACTTGTACCATCAATCACATTTGAATCAACATTTGACATAGTTTCCTCAAGAAGTTCATCTTCATCTACAAATAATTCACATCAAACAAGATATTAGTTATATAACCATTAATAAATACTTTAAGAAAAATACAAAATATTACTTGTATTAGATTGGGTAAATCCATGCAACCAATTTCTTGTAGTAATAAGAGTTTGGACATTTTCATGGTGGACACAACTTCTACACTTGGTAACAACACGACCACCAATACTAAATGCCGATTCCGATGCTACTAAAGTAATTGGAATACTCAATACATCACATGCCATCACAGAAAGATTAGGATATTTTTTGTCATTATCCTTCCAATACTTGATAACAACTATCTCTTGAAAAGATTCATAATCAATCTTTTGTTCCTCTAAATAAAGAGTCAATTCTGACTTTCCAGCATTGCAAACAGATGTATTCTCAAACACTTTAAACTCCTATTAATTTAAAACATAAAATATAATAACAATAGAATTAGCAAAGATGTAAAAGACAAAAACTGCAAACAATTTTATTCTGTTTGATATAAACAGAATAGCAAAATTAATTGACGGCATTTTCAAACAATCATATATGGTTGAAACTTAGAAACTAACTTCCTTATATCAACTATTTTCAAACTAATTGACGGCAACCAAAACAAAAATAGAATAGCAAAACTAAGTTTGATATAAACAAAATAGCAAAACTGTAAAAAATATGATAGTGGGCCCGGGGATCTAAAAGTGATTCATCTTATATGTACTGTACATTATATAAGTTTCCATAAAAAGAATAGATAAAAAGAAAAAAAAATAGATACAAGAAAAAGAAGTTGATACTTACATCAAATAAAGTGGACTTCTTTTGTTTGGATTGACTTTCTTCTACAACTGGTTTAAATTGAACAGTAATAGCTGGCCCTGGCCCATTTTGATTATTTTCATATTGTTCATAGAACTTGTGCATTTTTTTCTCAATAGTTGCAACATTTTTTTTTTCCCGAAGAAGCATCCACCTTAGAGAAATAAAATTCTAAAAGTTGTGTCTTTAAGTGAGGATCAAGAATAGATCCAAATGAGAGCACTAGACTAAATCTATTTCAATATTTCTGGAACTTTTTGAACATCTTTGCAGCCATTTTCTTAATAACTTCATCAAAACTACTTAAATTCTCCTTCAACAAGCACTCAATTCTCCAAACTTGCATAAAGTACAAATTGAAAGTCGGATAACTTGAATCAGAAATCAGATTAGTTATTCCATAAAAAGGTTCTAAGAATTCAAATATTTTTTCTGCCCTTCTCCAATGATCAAAAGTAGGACAAACAGAGTAATTTCTATCGCTCAACTGTAGACTAGAATTTTTTTTAATATTGTAGTGCACTCTCAAGCATCAAGTACGTTGAGTTCCATCTGGTTGTCACATCCAAACGTAAACCCAATTTTGTACTAATCCTTACTTGCTTAACACATTGTTCAAATTTTCTCATTCTACCATCAGATCCTTTTAGATACTTCACACTTTCTCTAATTCTAAACAAGGCACTAGTAGCTGCTTTTAAACCTTCTTGGACAATCAAATTAAGAATATGAGCAGAACAGCACACATGAAAAAATTTACCATCACATAATAAACTCTTTTGCAAGCCAAGATGTCCTTTTAAAATAGTTTGCAGACAATCATTATTAGTAGCGTTATCCAAAGTGATAGAGAACACCTTCCTATCAATTCCTCATTTCTTAAAACAATCATATATGGTTGCAGCCAATTCAACTCCAGTATGAGGAGGAATCATACGACAAAAGTTTAAAATTTTAGAAACTAAATTCCAATTATCATTAACATATAAAGCAGTTAAACAAAGCTAACCCTCAGACGTACCTGCTGTCCAGCAATCAGAAGTTAAGCAAACCGGATTAGGAATCTTGGCCAAGGCTTGTCTTAACTTTTCTTTCTCTTTGAAATACACTTTTTGAACATCAACAAAATAAGTGTTTCTTGACGGCATTATTACTTCTGGATTTACATAATCTAGCCAAGCTCTAATTTTTTTATATTCAACAAAAGAATACGACAGATCATGCTCAATAATAGCTTCAACAAGCTTTTCACGTGAAATCATTTGATCTATTTTTATCGACTGTATGTTACCTTGATGATCGATATATATCTGACCCAAATCATGGTATTTGAGCTTTTTGCATTTAGGTATGTGTAGTTTTAAATATGATGTTCCATAATTCTTACCATTTGGTCCCGGAGTATAACCAACCTTGTATACTTCCTTACATCCTCTGCATTCTGCCCTTTCCACTCCATTATCACCTCCACTAATCTTTTTCATATATGTCCAAACATCTAATTTTAATTTCTTTATTTTCTTCTTCTAAGGTTCTTCAAATTCATTCATCTCTACATTATTCTGATGTGCACTATGTTCAGCAACATCCTTCATTGATTCTCCTGTAATAAGATAAATATTTCAAAAGATAATTTTAGACTTCAAAAATTGAAAATGAACTGAAAAATTCAAAAATTCAAAATTTCAAATTTGAACTAAAAAATATAGTTTCTAAACATAGAAACACATATTAATAAGAAATTTTACAAGTAATGAAAATACAAGATAATCCCAAGATCAAAATTGAATCTTGGAATCAAAATATGTTTGCGAGTATCAAAAGTGCGTAACTCCTAGTAAAAACCACATAAAGGAAATATATAGTACCTGAAGAAATCCTAAAACCAAAGTCTGAATAAAATTGGAGAAAATAGGGCCGGTGGCCACATATGGTCTGCACTTGTGCCTTGACCCTAGCACAGGTAGTACCTACGGTCAGCAGGGTGGGTATAGGTACCAGGATTCAAAATTCCTGCAGGCCAGCTCTCAGGATTTTGGAATTTTGGCACTTTTTTTGCCTACTTGTGGTCTGTAGGTCCTACTTGCGGTCCACATATTGACTTAGTAAGTGCCGAGAGTCATTTTTTCAGTTCTTCTTTGATTCTCGAATATGCTTTTATCACGAACAATTTGAAAAATATCCTGAGCATCCGTAATTGCCCCAAAAAGTAGCCAAAGATACTTTTTTTCATCTTTTTCATGAACTTAGCATCCAAAACATGATTTCCTGCAAAACATACCCAAAATAAATCATATCTAACAAACAGTCTCTGAAAATTGCATATTTTTCTCATTTTAAGTGTCAAAAGTGCTATATTTCTATAGCACATCAACACCCTCAACTTAGAATGTTTGCATGTCCCCAGGCAACAAAACATAACAAAAACAAAAATAACACTTAACTAGGAGAATCTAAGCTATTCAAGGCAGTCAATCAACACTTTAAACTCAAATTACAACATCCTATCTCACTTTTTAGAACCAACTGTGTATAAGCATGATGTACAACGATGTGACATAATAGGATCAAGGTATGGAAATTATATTAGCAACAGACTACCACTCATATATACAAGTTACACCGCCTGAAATAAGCAAATAACTAGTAATATGACTCAAGTACCCTCATAACAAAGACGTCCTATGAAATAATGTATGTCATTATAGGGACGATCAAAAGACACCCACACTCAGAAGAGAAGTTCCAATTAATGTGTATCAAATACCAAAGGCTTGCCCTTATTTTCTTTACCTTAGTATTCAAATAGTCAAGTTAGGATCACTATAGGATTTTTTCGGCTTGTAATGTAGGCTTGGGGCTAGTATGGTACATATGGACATATTGAGTGACTAAGCCTCCTTGGCACAACGTTAACCTTGGGGTCTCACTTACTAACCAATTTTTTTTATTCTACCCTTATTTCTCTCTTTTTATTCTTTATTGCACATTCAGATTGGGTATGGTCTTTTATTCGTTTCTATTTTATTTTTTCATAATTTTTCTTTTCTTTTTCCTTTTCTACCACACGCAGCCCTACACACTTTTCTCTTATTTTACCCTTCTACATACCCACTTTACACTACACACCCTTATGATAGCCACCCTCAACTTAGGCGTTTTGTCTAAGTTGAGGTGGTTAATGTCCAAGGAAGAATAGGGCCAAAACAGGTTCATTATAGCATAAATAGAAAGGTGAATAGGTAAAGCAAGAAAAATAGGCTACAAGGCTCAAAATACGGATCAAGGGATACAATTCATAGATGGAAGGTCATTTAGGCTAAAAGTGGACTAAAATAAAAAATGGCCTATGATCCTTTCGTAACCGACTATGCTTCAACCTAGGCAAGACTAACCAGGCAAGTTTAGGATTTAACTTACAAAGGGAACTAGGTAGTTTCACACATACATGACACATAGTCAATATTACCAACAACTATTTATCCAGCTCATGCAATTGTTAGTAAGTGATTATTATGTCTCTAATTCTAAAGCCATAGCAAGATCCACAATGTTCACATATATATACATTCACACAGTTCTTAAATACAAAATTGGAGAGGTATCAAAAATTAATCAAAATATGACAGCTTTCCTAAATACTTAAAAATCTCCTAACTACGCAACAAAAAAACACAATACGAAACAAAACACCATACGATAAAAAAATTATTCTAGACATACCAGTTCTACAACCATAACACGGTCGACAGGAAAAGACGCACAACAATAAAAACCTGTAGTGGCATGGTATGCCAACCCCAACTAAAAACTATGCACTGTCCTCAATGCGCTAAAATAAAGTAAAATAGAGGGAAGTAAGAATATACCTGGGGTGCACTAGGTGCCCGAATCATGAACAACCCCATATGGAGGCATATCAGTTGACGGAGACAGTGGTGGTGGCGGTGCACTACTAGATAATACACCCATTGCTATAACTATACGCTTCCGCCTATCGACGAATATAAAATCTATCAAATTATGTCTGGCCCTTTAAATGGCCTGGCCATATGGCAAATCAGGATCCTGCAAGTCGTCTATGTGACCTCTTTTGTGCCCAATTATTGGGACCTCCTTAACATTCTCTACAAAGAAATCAAACTATCTCGATGTATACAGAGATAAGATCTGGACCACCGGGGGTATAACTGAGAGAGTGGCTGCTACATGATGCTTTGTGAAAGAGCGTACCTCTGCTCATAATATATAAAACTCCTCCCTCATCTGGGATATATCCGATGCATCTGTCTCTATGAATCAAGCTGTAACCTATATCTTAAACTTATCGAGCCGTGTCTAGAAATCAGCATGTAGCTCAAACAGTGTATCTCTCAGTGTAGTCTCCTATATGGCCTCTGCCTGCTCAAATCTAGTCCTAACCTCTAATCTCATCTGCTTGTAGTGCTTATTCATTTTGATCTCAACAACCCTCAACCTAGCATCGGTGGCCCTCTGGATATCTACTAAGCCCTACAAAACTCGCTAGATATAGTAATCATATATGTAGAGAGAGATGTAGTGGATGGGCAAGTAGGATCTGAAGATACACCAACCGGCTCTAAGGTTAAAGTCAAGGCTAAAAAGAATTAGCTAGTATCCCCTCGCCATGTGTACTCGAATTTGGAGCCTCTCTCTGATTCCCTATTTCTGTATCAACACTAACACCCATATCACCTCGATGTGTATCAGCAGGCTTTGTCAAAACTGCTGGGCCCTAAGTACTATTGCTGGTTCTGTAGATCTCCTAGGAAAGTCTAGCGGTACGAGACCCTTTATGGTGTTTGTCTGCACAGTCGTTATCGTAAGTACTCTCTCGTCTACTCTCGGTATCTCAGGTACACCGGCCTCATCACACAGCCTCTGAATCATGTAAGAAAATAATAGATTAGTTAACTCTCTAAATTCTCTATCATGTAACTCATGTTGGAGAATGGCAGCAAAATTAACAGCTTATCTAGCCATCATAAGAGCAACCAGTGCTGCTCCCTCTTAAATCAATGTATTATTCAAAGCAGTGGGTATCGGTCGGTATCTGACCAGCAACTGCTAAAACTTTGCCTCAAATATCAATAGACCCTTCTTGATCATACCATGCCCCTCAATCCATGGTGTCGCATTACCCAAAGACAAAATATAACTGTTTATCCATCTAGCAATCTCAACTCTTTCTCATCGGTGCTCAACCTCCCACATGATATATCAATAATGTGTGACCCTCAATTCGTGGTTATACTCAGTTGTGGATGCAGGAGTAATATAATTTGGATCGGAGAAAACTCTATAAATAGTCTCTGCTGAAATATTAACTCTGACCCCTCTAACTATTGCTGCCTCACAAATCTCACAAGGCCTGGGGCTCTATGCATTAGAATAACTACTGTAGCTCTGTAGGATGCATAAAATTCTCATCCCATATCCGGGCTGTAAGAATCGAGTGGTTTAGTTATCCACTTCAACTAATATCGATCAAATACCGCCCATAGCTATAGTGCTCGCCTCAGCCCTGATAGATCAATCTGGTGCTCCTCATAAATACACCTCATAGGCCTGCCTGCCTTCCAAACACGACTGTCAATATCAAATATCTCCTATATCCCTTCCACACACCACCTCGAATATCCCTCCTCAGGAGGTGAATCTGAGGCATGTACGGGTGCGGGACCTTGCCCCTGTTGTACTGATGCATCATGGGAAGCCTGTTCTGTACCCTCCTCAAACTAGGGTACATCTATTTTCTGTACATGAGTAGCGGTACCCTTCTTAGACTGGGGCACCATTGATAACTTCTCCTACTCTACCTCATCGGATGAATCTTGGGATCCTTTCTTAGACTGGGGGTCCTGAGCAACAACCTGTGGAGTAGACTCAAAATCTCTCTTTTTTCTTCTCCTCCTCATCAGGTGGATGGGTGTGTGGGGGTGAAATCCACACTGACTTCATCCATGGTCGGGCTGCAACTGTCTAAGCAGCCTGGTGAGTGTGTCCTCTTGTAATTCTGTATGTCACCTCAACTGCAGTGTCTCTACGTCGCTGTCTTGGGTACTCCTCCACCGAACCATTAGGCTTGGTAGACTCTGGCCGTCTCCTTGAGGTATCTACTTTCTTCTTCTTCACAACTTTAGGTGCCTTATATACCTGAAAAACCAATTGTTATTTTCCAATAAAAGTGAGGGATTGCAAAGTTGAAGAAAAACTCAAAATTCAAAAAGTTTGAATTTTCCTCAATTTTCACACCCCTTTAACCTATTTGAAATCCCAACAAATCCAATGTGCACACACCTATCATAAATTCTAACTTTCAATGTAAACGAACATGCTCAACTTGTGGTATTACTCTATTAATTCAAGTTCAACTTCCGGTTGAGTCCTAACTTTAGATTTTACTTCAAAGCAAGGCCCTACATTAAGCTATTAGGCTACATCAAGGGCCCTTCATACAAACATGATAGATTCTATATATTTTGCATTAGAATACACATATCAACTTGCTTAAACAATAAATAGATCAATACAAAACCATTAGGATCCGAGAAAGCTACCTCTTTTATGATGAACCAGAAGTGAATATTGAAGAAGTCAAGCAAAATCAAAGTTGGAACTTATTTTTGGCGTGTTGGGACAAGTTGGTATCTCAAATAAGTTCAATTTAGCCTTTACTTAAGTGTGGGGTTAGTTTGTGTTTTAAGAGGAAAGTTTTAATTCAAAGAGAAAAGTGAAGTTTTGAGGATTTGAATGAATTAGATTGAGGTTAAGGTTTATTAAATATTGGTGGGGGCTGTTTTAGGCAATATATTTATGTTGGTGGGCCCAAAGTTTGAATTAAAAATTGGGCCCACTTTTGACCTACCCGCGCAGCCACCTGTGGGCCAGGCTGGGTCAAATCAGAACCGGCCTGCCAAGTTTAACCGGTTTGTGGGCCGGTTTGGATCCGGGCCTAGTTAAATGGGCCGATCCAATTCTGAGCCCAATAGTAAATTTTGTAAAAACAACTCGTGATCGGCCTACTTAACCTAACCCGGTCCAACCCACCTAAACCTGGTCTAAAATTCGGTCAAAACCAAAACAAAAAATTAAATGTTTTTTCTCCAATATACACAATATATACCCACTTATATACATTTTAAATACGTTAAACAATATATATACACTATATATATAGTATATACTATATTAGAATTTAAAAAACATATACACATATACACAATTATACATGTAATCGTGTATACGACTATACATTAGTTAAATATATATAATACTCTAAATAAAACATATGGTACAAGATATATACTACAATATAATGATATATATATACTAATTTATAAAACATATACACATGTATACGTTAAATATATACAACTTTATAATCTATAGAAGATATATACAAACACATATATACGTACCATTCAATATATATACTACTTTAAAATATGGTACAAGATATATACTATAATATAATGATATATATACTAATTTATAAAACATATACACATGTATACATTAAATAT
Organism: Capsicum annuum; assembly: GCF_002878395.1. Taxonomy (NCBI): domain Eukaryota; kingdom Viridiplantae; phylum Streptophyta; class Magnoliopsida; order Solanales; family Solanaceae; genus Capsicum; species Capsicum annuum. The sequence continues at coordinate 69,450,780 of NC_061115.1, forward strand.
ATACTACTTTAGAGTCTATAGAAGATGTATACACATATATACGTACCATTCAATATATGTACTACTTTAAATAAAACATATACTACAAAATATATATTACAATATATATACACACACAAAATATATAGTTAGATACTAATTTATAAAACATATGCACATGTATACATTAAATATATACTACTTTATAGTCTATAGAAGATATATACACATATATACGTACCATTCAATATATATGCACTACTTTAAATAAATCATATACTATAATATATATACTACAATATACACACACACTAAATATATAGTTATATACTAATTTATAAAACATATACACATGTATACGTTAAATATATACTATTTTAGAGTCTATAGAAGATATATACACATATATACGTATCATTCAATATATATGTACTACTTTAAGTAAAAGATATACTACAATATATATACTACAATATATACACACACTATATATATAGTTATATACTAATTTATAAAACATATACACAGGTATATGTTAAATATATACTACTTTATAGTCTATAGAAAATATAAACACATATATACGTACCATTCAATATATATGTACTACTTTAAATAAAACATATACTACAACATATATCCTACAGTATAATGATATATATACTAATTTATAAAATATATACACATGTATATGTTAAATATATACTACTTTATAGTCTATAGAAGATATATACACATATATACGTACCATTCAATATATATGTACTACTTTAAATAAAACATATACTACAGTATATGCACACACTAAATATTTAGTTATATACTAATTTATAAAATATATACATATGTATACGTTAAATATATACTACTTTATAGTCTATAGAAGATATATACACATATATATGTACCATTCAATATATATGTACTACTTTAAGTAAAATATATACTACAATATACACACACACTATATATATATAGTTGTTTACTAATTTATAAAACAGATGCACATGTATACGTTAAATATATACTACTTTATAGTCTATAGAAAATATATACTCATATATACGTACCTTTCAATATATATGTACTACTTTAAATAAAACATATACTACAATATATATACTACAATATAATGATATATATACTAATTTATAAAACATATACACATATATACGTTAAATATATACTACTTTAGTGTCTATAGAAAATATATACATATATATACGTACCATTCAATATATGTACTACTTTAAAGAAAACATATGCTACTTAATATAATAAATTAATAATACTTGATAGTAAATTAATAATATATTAAAACTAAGTATTCAATTTAAACTATAAATTCAATTTAAATCATTAAATGAAAAAAATTACAAATTTAGGACTAAGGTGTGAATGAATTTTGAATTTTATTGATTGCAAAATGATCTAAAATTTATAATTTACATGAATGAAAAATTTACAAATTTTGCATCATTTTTTCCAACTCATTCATGTTAATATTAACGGGAACTTGCATAGGATAGTTAAAGTCAATGGGGGCAAAACCATGCATTGGACTTGATTCTGCTGAGTTCTCCCTTGAAGTCATAATTTCTTCAAGTTTCTATTCGTTTTTCGGTTCCTCCTCCATTCCTTGATTTCTTCGTTCCACTCTAATCCAATCTCTAAGGCAAACTAGAACATTCATAGCATTGCTTCCCAATGAGTGTCAAATGTCTCCAAGATGTTGTCGTTCGTGACTAAAAGCGCTCTCTGATGCAACGGTTGACATTGGAACATTCAATATATCTCTAGCTAATCTTGAAAGCACAGGATATTGTGTTTCATTATTCCTTCACTAATCCAACGCGTTGATCCATCATCTGCGATCCTCTATTGGCATTGGAAGATAATACTTAAGCTCTTCCCGATAAGTTGTTGTGTAAGCTCCCGCCTCAACACTGTTCCAACAATTTAAATCATAAAAGTAATCAGGAAAACCACTATGTACCAATCTTTTAGAAGATGATGGCTCCTCGAGAGGATGAGGAGTGACAGCTGAAGTGATATTTATCGGTACAGCTAAATCAAGTAAATCAGTATAATGGTTATATAATTTATCTATATAAGCGTTCGCATCAGCTATAGCCGTCCACAAATCTGGTTGTTCTTGTTCTTCATCATCAGAATCATTGTTAGTATTTATCTCTAAGTTAGAATAAATAAGAGTACTAAAGTGGCACATAGTATTATATTTTATACACAGATTTAGTATAGCACCAACCAAGTAAATAGGGGGAATCGGAAAAAATATTTTTTAAATTTAGCAAACATAGCACCAACAGCTTCTTTGTAACTTCTTTATTCTTATATTCTTTGAGCAAACCAGAAATATCGGCTATATATGCTAAAATATTACAAACAGTAGGATAATAAGAACCAAAAAATTCAACCGTAGCTATATAAATTTTTTCCAAAAACTTAACAAGACCATCAATTTCAGCCCAATCAGAATCAAGTAGCATACAATCAGCCGAATCAGTAAATGAACCACAATGTTGGTTAAAAATTAGTGTCTTAGGAACTCTATATTTATGATAAGTTTTTAAAAAATCACACATAGCATTCCATCTAGTATCACATTTCTCAGGCATCAACATCGGTGCAGGTCCATTTTATTCATATTTAAGTTTAAATTCTCTAATTGTTTTTCTTCGATTATTTCCTTGAATAAAACTAACAGTAAGACGGATTTTTTCAATATAAAGCTCAAAAAACTCAAGACCATATCTTACAATTAAATTATATATATGACAAGCACACTTAACATGAAATATTTCAGGTAACGACGGAGATAGCTTATCTTTTAACTTACTAATAGCAGTCTTGTTGTTGAAGCATTATCAAAAGCAATACATAAGATTTTATTTCCAATACCATAAAATTCTGCAACTTTAGCAATCGAATCAGCAATAAAATCTCCAATATGTTTACGATCTTCATCATACAAAAAAGCTAGAATACGTTTTTGCATAACAAAATTACTATCTATCCAGTGACAAGCAATTGTTAAATTATCATTTTCATTAACAACACGACTAATATAAGACGTTAGAGCCATTCTACATTGAATATTTTTTAACAATGTAGATAAATAAAAATAATATTGTGAATGAAGTCTAAAAATATCGGCCCGAAACGTAGTTCTAGGAATACCTTTAAACATAGGATTATAAATTGCTTGAATATAATGAATAGAAATATCATAAGAAGGAAAACTAGAAGGCAACCAACCCACAGCTACCATTTTTTCTATTCATCCCGATCCCTCAATTTATTATACTTCTTCATTACCTGACCGGTTGCTGGGTCCATTCTAGTTTGTGTTAGCCTACCAACATCCTGACCACCTTTTGCAATATTTAAATCTCATTCATGATTATCACTTATATGTCTCATTAACGTACCCGTAACCCCTTGCTTTCTTTCTCTTTTATGCTTATATATTTGTTGACAAATATTGCATTGCACCTCAATATCTGATAGACGTTCCAAAAATTACCATGTAATACTAGTTATTTTATGAGCTCTTAGGGAACGGGGAGGACAAGGAGGGAGATTAACCAATTTAGATCTAACGTTAGCATTTCCTGCTGCGGGTGTTTCACCAATATTTTCATCATCTTCATCTAAATTAACAGCATCTACTTTATTTTCTTTTTCTATACTGTTATTTTCTTGAGCTTCTACTTAATTCATATCGTGGGCACCTAAACCTACTTCTTCTTCAAAAGGTTGATTAAGCGGAACCGGAGGCACATGGGTATATCTACTACTTGAACTACCTCTACCGCTAGTAATTCGCTTTTTACTACCACTACCACTTCTGAGACAATTTTTTTTTACACTTTTAGTGGCAAAGTTTCTTAATTTATCCATAATATAAATCAAACTAAAAAAATTTAAAACACAAATATAATAAAATTAAATATTCAATAATTAATAGACTAATTAAAAATTAAAAGTAAGAGATGGAATGACAATACCAAATTTTGGAAGTATCCGAAGGTTGTGATTTTAGAAACTTCCACTCGTACTTTGTAATCGCAAAATTTAAAAATTAAAGTGAGCACTTTAGAAAATATATAGAATATTTGAGAATTGACAATTGAGATTTGAGAGAGAATGAGATTTTAGAGAATAAAAAATTGTGTGGAAAATGATTTGAAAGTGTAGGGTATTTATAGGATTTTTTTTGGGATTAAAAAAATATTTTAAATGATTTTTTTTATTAAAAGTGGCCATATAGCCGTTTTTTTGGTTCCCAACGGTCATATAGCCGTGGGCTCAACGGTCCAAATTTTAAAAATCTATTTTTTTTTAAAATTAATATCCAGGCCGGGCCTGAACCGGTTTTAGTTCGGGCCGGTTAATGGGCCCAATTTTAAAATTGGCCTAGCCCGATACCCTATAGCCCATGGGCTGATCGGGCCGGGTCAAACCGATCTGAGTTATATTAGTGGACCGGTTCGGGTTGGGTCAAACCAACCCGTTTGATAGTTTTAGGCGCAGGTGCCACCTGTGGCCAGCAGATGCAAGGTGCAAGTGCAAGGCTAAAAATTTTGGCCCACTTTCCTGTAATTCAAACTTGGTATATTGATATTTTTCTATCTACTTATGGTCCCGCAACCTAAGTTTGGGGTCCCAAAAGTAAAATTAAATGCTAAAGTGCACAACTTTCCATTTTTCATCCTCAAAATTTCAACTTTTCAACTTATTACTCTACTTGTAACCATGATGGGTTGATCACACAATATCCTTACCTGTAAATCGATGAATGTAGAAATTTTTACCACATTTCGGGTAAGTCTAATAGCTAAAATACTACATAAAGGAAAAAACAACAAAAAGGTTAACACTAAAAATAGTGGGTTGCCTCCCACTCAATGCTTAATTTAACGTCGCAGCACGAGGTGGCTGTGTTGGTTACTCATACTTCATCAACTAGCTCATAGATTGCCTCCCATGCAACACTTGATTTAATGTCGCGGCATGACGTGGGTATCTTGACTACTCAGAATTTATTAAGATACCCATAGGAGTATCCCCCAGGGTCATTAATACAATCAATCACCGACACCACCCCCATGGCAGTTGAATGCTTCATTGAGTTTTGGATTTTGAATGTAGCCTCCTCACCGTTGACTCTGAATTTCAACTCACCTTTCTCCATGTCAACCATTACTCTACCTGTGGCCATAAATTGTCTTTCCAATATAATAGGCATCTCGGTGTTAACCTTGCAGTCCAGGATGACAAATTCAATCAGAAAGATAAAGTTATCCATCCTCATGATCATATTGAAAGAGATTTTATTAGGTTTCTTCACCGTGCGATCAACCATCAACATCCGCATCAAAGTCGGGTCCGGTGGGTTCAAGCCCAATTGCTTAAATACAGCTAGCGACATCAAATTAATACTGGCTCCTAAGTCATATATGGATCTGGTAAACCGAGATGACTTAATAGTGATGCTATAGTAAATTCCTCGATATCACTTTTTTCTACGCCAAAGACCTCGTCGTGACTACACTACAGTAGTGTACACCATCAACATCCTCAATTGTCGCTTCTTTCTTCCTTGTGACTAATAATTTTTTAAACCTGGCGTATCTAAGCATTTACTCCAACACCTCAAGAAGAGGTACGTTCAAGCTTAATACTTTCACCATAATCGCTTAAACTTACCTTTCTCTTTATTTTACTTCAATATCTAAGGAAAAAGTGGGGGTGGTCTCAGAATTTATCTAATTTCTGGCTCAATGACCGAACCCTTAACTTTGTCCCTAGCAACTTGTTGTTTATCACCTATTACCTTCTCAGACTCAAAAGTAGATGTCTCATCATCATCAGCTTCGCAGGTCATGGGGGATCCATAGTAGTGATACCATTTCTCTTGGTAATAACATGTACATGACCATCATTTTTTGGATTTTTCATAGTATTGCTCAAAAGGGTATCTGGCTGCCTCTGGTTCAGAGTTGCTGACATCTACTTGAATTAGTGCTCCAACTACTTGATAACAGTGGCATATGACTCGACCTTCTGGGTCAATCCTGAAATGTCGGCCTTAATCTCCTTAAGGCTGATCTCTTGATTTTTGTTACCCTTCAATAGCTTAGCCAACATCTCTTCCATTTTGGATTTTGAATCTTGTCTGCCAGGTGGAATGTACCAATCTCCCTTCTCCCTGTAGTCATCCTTATTCTTCCAGTCTCCATCTCACTCTTTACTACAATCTCTATATCTATCATAATAGTTCCAACCTTGGTCCCCTTGCCGTTGGGCTCGAAAACCCACCATCTAATGATCCAGATAATTTGTTTCCTCCTCTAATTTTGAATCATAAGCTTTAGAAACTGGCCCCTGTGCTGCTATTGTATTTACTTTCTCGAAAGTCGCTGCTGCAAGCTGCTTTGCTAGTACCCCTAGATCAACTATTGTGTCATCATCTACTTTCTAGTAGAAGGAGGAACCAATACCATATGTTCTAGATCCCCTCTCAGCCTCCCAAATTCACCACCCTAGTTTAGTGATTGATATCAGATCTAACATCTCAGAAGCTACCTGCCAATGTAGTCTTATGAAATCTCCTCCAGATATGGTGTTTGCCATGGCTCTGGAGCTGATGGTCAAGGCTCCGCAAAATATCTCCAATAAGCTCGTGCCTGACAACCGATGATTGGGCACCATACCCTGCTTCTTCTTGAATGTGAACCATGCCTCATACATAGATTTCTCCTACAGCTGCCTGAAATTGTAAATCTCGTCCTTAAGATACAACATCCTGGATGAAGGGAAGAACCTTCTCAAGAATTGCCTGTGTAACTTATTCTATATAGTGATAGAGCTCTTGGCAGTTTCCCTAACCATAAAGATGTTTCTCCTGTAAGTGAAAAGGGGATCAACCTCAGTCTGAGTGCCTCCTAATTTACCCCTGGATTTGTACAAGAACTGCAGATCATGATGAAATTGGCAAGGTGCAAGTTTACATCGTCTGTAGGCAGACCTGCAAACACACGGATCATTTTGGTCGTGATGTCAAACTTAATGCCTGGGTTAAAAAAGAGGAACTATGGCTCCAGTATCTGCCGGCTTAACGTATCCCAAATCTTATTTATCATCTATATATGACTACACATACTGATATGCTGCGATTAATTGAACACGGGCACCTGTCGCTCTATTCTGATTTCCATTGAGTGCTGCTCGACGGTCTGCTACTTGTCTGCTCAACTAGCTCTGCCTCCCTAGGTACCTGCTGAGATTCATCCATTGCTCTCTTCTCAGCTTTGGCTTAAGCTAATAGCTCACCAATCTGATGATTAATAATATCCTATACTTCTTCGGAAGGAGGGGGAGGTACAACATCACGAACCCCTTCAGGAAGTTCATCTCTTTTTTGCTCAGACATCCTACTAGGTGTTTGTAGGATCCTCTCTAGATTCAGATTTAGTGGGAGTAAGGGATTGACTTTACTCCATGTGCTAGGCATACACCAGCGTATGCCCAACTAAGAACAAAACCAAAAAGAAAAACCCATAAGCTAAAACAACTTTAAATCACAAATCAATACTATGTTCCCCAACAACGACGCCAAATTTTTGATGAGTCCAAACTATACTTCCTCTCAGAAGATGATATGATCGCTGTCAAAATATAGTAACCCAACAAAGGTTGGGGTTAAAACCTAAGGGAATATGTGGAATCGTGAATCTCAGCAGTTGTAGTCAGTGGGTAAAACTGGAAAAGTGAATGAGGTTTTTTTGTGTAGTAATCTCGAGCAAGTAACTGTATTAACTTCGATTGTAATTAGTCATAGGTGAACACTAGCCTTGTATCCCCTGGCTTATCAACTCCATAGGCTTATCGTGCTTTTTTGAACCAACCCGATACTTTGCATGCAAAATCGATAAGTTATGTACCTTCTACAATCTTTTGGACAAGCAAAAAGATTTCACCCTTTACCTTTTGAGTCTCAGGATGTCACCTTACTAACCCTTACCGTGATCCCAGTTAACTATTACCTTTTGAGTCTCTAGTTATTAGATGAAATCTAATCATCTTACTAAGATAGAACTTAGAAGTGTAGATCGACAACTAAACTCCAAATTACTGTTGTCTTTATCTTTTTCTAGTCATTACTCCTCTTTTGAAGTGAGTAGTAATATCTTAGTGGGATCCCGACGTGTACACCCATTAACAAAACTATTATAATAAATATAAAACAATACATGCATGGGTATCGGTTCAGAACAACAACAACACTTCCCATACTTTATCAATCTGCCAGGGTTTCCACAGCCCTAGTTATGGGTTTTTAGCTGCTCATGCTTGTGAAGAAATCAATAGCATTCATAATTGAAAGCATAGATGAAATCACAATGATAAGAAGTGTAAAAGACCTCAGCCTAAATTGAATAAATAAACTAAAGTCAATACAAGAAATTCCAAAGATCAAAATTGAATCTTGGAATCAAAATATGTTGTGAGTATCAAAAGTTCGTAACTCCTATTAAAAAAAACATAAAGGGAATTTATAGTACATGAGGAAAACCTAAAACCAAAGTCTGAACAATAAGGAGAAAACAGGGTCGGTGGCCACATGTGGTCTGCACTTGTGCCCTGACCCTGGGCGCAAGTAGTATCTGCGTTCAGCAGGGTGGGCGCAGGTACTAGGATTCAAAATTTTTGCAGGTTAGCTCTCGGGATTTTGGACTTTTGGCACTTGCTTTGCCTACTTGCGGTCTGTAGGTCCTACTTTCGGTCCACATGTTAACTTAGTATGTGGTGGGAGTCATCTTTTCAGCGCTTCTTCGATTCTCGAACATCCTTTGGTCACGAACAAGCCGAAAAGTGTCCTGAGCATCTGTAAATTTCCCCAAAAAGTAGCCAAAAATACCTTGTTTCATGTTTTTCACGAACTTAGCATCCTAATCATGATTTCTTACAAACCATACCCAAAACTCATTATATCTAACAAAACAACCTCAGAAACTTACATATTTTCCTCGTTTTAAGCATCAAAATTACTATATTTCTAAAGTACATCACCCACGCCTATAGTAGTCTGACAAAACCTCTAATCTAAGCCAAAGAATATCCAGTCGGGACACTCCCCTGCCAATAGACAAAACCAAGACCAAAGGAATAGTAAAGTTATAAAAAAATCTATAGCATAAAATGGAGTCCTCCAAAGTATGAAAGCTCACCACTTCAGTCTGACTCAATGGCTGTCCCCAAATCACCTAGTCACTGAGTAGGAGGAGTGGAAGTATGACCAATTCCTACATCGCATGGGGATACAATGTTCGAAAATGATTAGTGGTGTAAACGTTAGCATGTAACTCGGGGATAAGGATAACATAATGATATGATCAATTGTTTAAAATCATTCAAAAGGCAACACACATAAACAAATGCATATAGATAAATATTATCACATACGGGATAGGTAATAAGGCTTAACATGATTCTCAAAACTTTAACTTGGATTGTGTATCTCAACCATCATATAATAGTACCCACGGGCTATATGGGTCCCAACTCTCACCCCTGGTTGGGCCTTAGTGCGTGTAGCCGTATAAATCGGAGAATAATCTCTTAGATGTGTACATGGGGGACTTGAACCCTCCAATATATACCAAGGTAAATTAATCATCCGATCATATAATGATTTATGGGGGACTCTAACCTCTCTAATCATGAAATAATAATAAGGGGGACTCGAACCTCCCTTGTCATTTTGACCTCCGCATCGGCAAACGCGGTTTCCAGTATTAGTCACTCAGACCTCTACTTTCATGACTCAACTACACAACTCTTATTAGAGCCCCATTAAAATAGTTGTCACACATTTCCATTCAATGAACCACAATACACTTTTAGGCATACATTGTTGGTATCGCCATACCAACTACACTTGCAAGGTAACACATCATGCCAAAATAATTTCCATTAACCTGGGGAGAACAACTCCCTTTGTTTGTTAATACACATTGGGGAATATCGATTCTCCTATTTATTAAATCATACCATTGTATTTCAACTACTTCTTTATATCATGCAATAGTTCAAGACTAGTTTAATTTTACAAATTCCCACAGTTCTTATAATCAAAACCAATTTCGCATTATGGGGATGGGGTAATAACCCCTTCAAAAGTCATGAGTTTATAAAAATCACAATTCCCTAGTTCATTCACCATACCCATGTGTCCACAAGTTCAAAGCCATATTAAAATCATAAAAAATCATATATATAAACCATAAGAAACATTGTTCAATTCATCACATTAAAACCCCCAACCTTTGTTTTCAAAACCAAAATAATAATCTTATGAACAATACTTTAAATCACATGGTCTTGCAAAATTAACAATGAGGGAAGAGTAATATGCCTGAAGTAGTAAGATGTATGGAGAGAAACCACCCTTGAGATCCCTAATTGATCAACCTGGTATTTAACTTAAACATAGAGTTTGAAAGAGAATTTAAGAGTGTTTATTGGGAATGATATGATAATGAAGTCCCAAGAAAGGCTTTAAGTCGTAGGGTCCAAGGGGTTAAAGTGGAAAATATCCAAAGTGCCCTCAACTTAAAAGCTGGAAAAGTGTCGCCTTTGACTACGAGTCAACCCCTTGACTCGTAACCACATCATACTACTCGTCATCACGAGTCATAACCATGACAGTGACTAGGAACCCAATACACTATCAACCATACGACTTGACCAATCAATTCGTAAAGAGACCCTATGACTCGTCGGGTCCAGTCATAGTTAACATAGAATAAAATTTGGGACTTACACTGGATACCTTACGATTTCACCTAACAACTCGTGACATATCCTTACGGCTCTTAGTGAGCCACTCGTACTCAGAGAAGAATCAAGCCTCAAACTTATTGGTTTGGGTACACCTCTTCCCAATAAGTTTTTAAGACACCCTAGGACTCTGGGGGTCCATTCATAACCAAGACAGTGACTCCAAAGCTCAAGAAATTTTCAAGGGACAATTTTCATTAAATTTTTTATCCTGTAGTAATTGCAGAGTTACAAATTTTTGTATAATAATTTATCCTATCTGTGCTATAATGTATATCTAATTCTAGATTTTCAATGTTATTTCTTATCTTATGTTGTTCTTCTCGTAGTGAGTTTTTTTAAATTATATAAACTATCACATGTACTTTTATCTAAATTTTCTAAGGTTTTTTCTATCCATATTAATTTTTCTTTTAGGTCTTCCATTATTTTCCTAATTCGGTTTCTATAATTAATTTCATTATTTAGATTTTCGTGATTTTCTCTAGTTTGTCTAATATATTCTAACATTTTTTTTTTAATCTGAATAATATCCTTCTGGGTAAATTTCTTCGTATAACTGTTCTAGACAATTTGCAGTTTCAATTTCATAGTTTAATACTTCTTCTAATATTATTTTCTTGATATCTATTATTTCTATATCTTTAAGTATATATAAGATTAAAACTTTAAGATAATCTAGGTAATCTATCTTTTAAAATTGGTTTTATTATAGTGTTTTGTAGTTGTTTGTTTTAGCCTTAGTAGTTTTTGCATATTTTTATTAAGAAATTTTATATCTTTATTTTCCATGTATTTATCTATATTTATTTTTATCTGTTTTTCTAGTAACTGCATATTTTTTATATCTTTTTTCTAAAAATTTTATGTAACTTATCATCGTAAATATTTGTAAGAGTAGTTAGGTAGATATGGTATATAATTTACTCTAGTCATGTAATATTCACCAAAAGCTTTTTCTAATATGATTTTTCTTATATCTGCTACTTTTATATTTCTAAGTGTATACAAAATAAGTATTTTGAATTTATCTACCATCACATCAGATATATTATCATTCATTTTCATAAAATTGCTTTTTTCAAAATATTCCCTTCAACCATGTACATAAAATATAGTCATTTTAGCTTACTATATACTAGATTATTCTTAAATAATATGTTCTTCCGTCACTATTAACATGATAATCTGGATACTTTTTCCCTTAAACAGCGCCTCTACTCTGGTTACTCCCCGCCACGGCTTCTTGCCTCATTGGTTTCACCTTTAGGATGGCATAGTCCTTAGGGATATTTCTCCGTTTCCTCTTTGTTAATAAACTTCTTAACATATTATTCTTCGAATAATTCTACTATAAAGTAACTAATATGAATTTATTTTATCATATCATGATTGTTGGGAATTATGAAATTAGCTATTCATAATCATAAATAGATATACCTGTTCGGGTAGCTTTGTTATTTCCGAGTTTTGTTGTTCCATAGCTTTTTCCATTGGAATATGTTTATCTAATATTTTTTGTGGATTGGAGAGAGCAAGGTGCTTCAACGCATGAAGGCTTGCCTTTGCAATGCCTTCTGCCTTTGATATATATAGAACGAAAAAGTTTACAATTTACACATGTTTCTAGTTTCTAAAACTAAAACTAAAAAAGTCAAAAATAGTGGCCTTCTGCCTACCCTACTCTAAAGTCATAAATGTGAGTAAGAAAAGTAAGAAAAGCAATTATTGCTTTACATTATTGTACCGTAAGAAAATTTTGTACAATAAGTCAAAATATCTTCCGTTGTCGTATCTGCTCCATTATTGCTCTTTATCTGCTCCATTATTGCTCTTTATCTTATCTTTCCAGCTGGCATTTTGTCTTCTTTATTCTAGATGTACCTCTGGAATAATATTATCTTCTCCATTGCACCTCGAACATTGGTGGTCTGGATATTTGTGTCCAATTATTTTACAGTATCTTGTTAGTAGTCCATCTGAAATAAATCCTTTTTTTATTGCTCTTGCGGTAGATTGTTTTTCTGGGTTAAGTAGCGTCATTATCCATTGTCTTACGTCTTCCATATCTGCTTGTCGTAGCTCTTTCGAATTTGAATATATCATTTGATGATCTCTTGAATAGTAGCTCCATATTGGGTTTCCGTTAGCATAGTTATTTGCTAGTTCTTGAATGATCGTAGCTAGTCCAATAAGTCTTTTATTTGCATAAAAATCTGATATCTCGATTCTAGGTATCTCCGGTTGTTGCGAAATATCTTCTGGTATAATCATATCTCTTGTTAATCCTATCTTTACAACTTGTATAACTGGTTTTATTTCATCATATAATATCTCTGCTGGTGCAGTATAACACTTTATATAAAATAAATTTCCTTTTGTTATTCTTTTGTAGGTAGTGAATATTTTGTATAATTCTTCCATAGCTGTTAGCTCTTCTCCGTCTTGGGTATATATGGTATTTAGTAGTCCATAGTCAAAACAGGTTTTAACTAGGCTTGGGTTAGTTTTGGGTAGTGCGATTAATTTATTATATCCTTGTAATTTTTGGGTTATATAATTGGTATTTGGTTCTTTGATGTCTGTAGCTCTGGGGTTATGGTTTAGAAAGGTTTGTACTTTGTATATATTTTCTATGTATTTCTGGGCGGTATAGTTGTATACTTTTTTGTCTTGGTTTAGGCTATCTCGGTATGTGTTAACTTGTGGGGGTATGAATAAATGGTCTTTTTGTGTTTTTGGGGTAAATGGTTTTTCAAATATTTTGTTCATATTTACATTCTGGTATCTTGGTCTATTAACTCCTTTGCTTGTACCTGCAGAAGTAGATTGATAAATGTTATGGGTTTTATGGAGTGTCCCAACGTCTCCTTCTAGCTCTGGATTTTTAATGTCTTCCGATCGACATAGCTCTGCACACTGCTGAGTTAGCTAATTTGTAGCTATAGACTTCAGTTTATCTTCATTAGTCTTTAGCTTTTCTATCTTATTACCCATACTGTCCACTTTCATTGAAAGCGTAGTTAGGGTGTTAAGTATTTTTTCTAGAGTATCTTCCTCTACTATTTCAGTCTGTGTAGCTTTGTCTTGATATGTAATCTGCAATAATATTTTTGTTAGTACTGATCACTTCAATTGTAAATGTGAAATTTAATATATTTAAAACTAGTCTTCGAATCTCTTTTGTTGTAACTGAATTTTGTATTTTCTTTGTTAACCACCAGCGTACCTGTGTATTATCTGTTCGTACAATAAATTTGTTATATACAATATATGGCTCAAATGCTAATAAACATTTATATAATGAACATAATTCTTTTCTATTTATTTCCCATTTTATTTCTGTCTCGTTGAACGTACCTGAGTAGTATCTACAATGGTGTTCTATTTTTTCTGCTTCATATCGATATTTAAGTACTCCTCCGTAACTATATTCACTAGCATCTGCTTCTACTATATATATAAATTTTCTATTTTCATCTGAAAATTGTAATTTTGGTAATTCTCTACAAAGTAACTTTATTTTTTGAACTTGTTTTTTTATCTTTTTCATCATAGTTATATTCTATATCCTTTTTTAATTTTTTCTGTAGTGGTTTTAAAGTTTCTGCTAATTTTGGAATATATTCTCTTACTTGGTTTACTAATCCTAAAAATGATTGTAATTTCTTTTTTGTATCTAATTCTTCTTTCGAATTTATTATTTTTTGTACTATATGTTGTTGCATTTTTACTCCACTTTTATCTATTTGTATTCCTAGAAATTCTATCTGGTTTTTCATAATTTCAGCTTTCTTTTTGCTTAGACTTATTCCTGATTTTTCTATTATATCTGTGAATTGTTCTAATAATTTTAAATGTTCTTCTTTGGTTTTTGTGTATAATAATATATCATCTATGTATACTATACAAATAGATAATTGTTTAAAACAATTATCCATAAAATGTTGATATCAACCTGGTGCATTTTTATATCCAAATGGTAACACGTTCCATTCATAAAATCCTTGTGGTACCGTAAATGCGGTTAATTCATTAGATTCTTCTTCTAGCTTTAGGTGGTAAAATCCTGATTTACAGTCAAATTTGCTAAAATAATTATATCCTTGGATTTGTCTTATTTTTAATATCTTATTTAATATCGGATAATTATATGTTATTTAAATTTCTATAGTCAATAACCATTCTACTTTTTCCTCTTTTTTGTTCACTATGTTTATTTACTATAAATGCTGGACTATTATGTTTACTATTACTTTTTTGTATATATTGTTTTTCTAATAATTCATCTATGTGCATTTTAAATTCTTTTAAATCATCAAAATTATATGTTAATGGTTTTTGTGTTATTATGCTATTCTTATCTATTAATTCAATTTTTATAGTAGTTTTGTGTTTTTCCCATCCTTTTAATGGATCTTCACTATATAATTGTTCTAATTTTTTCTGAATTATTTCTATTTTATTTATTGAAAATATAGTTATTTCTGTTTTATTTATCGAAAATACTACTAGTTCTACTGTATCTTCAGTATTGTTTATATTTTCTAACTTTTGTGTAATTTTTTCACTTCCTTTTATCCAATCAGTTTTCTTTCTTATTTTATTATTAACTCTTTTTGCTCTTACTTTTTGTTTGCATGGTGTTGTAAACCACCAGTCTGTTTTGGTTATTATATGTGGGTATAATTTATCTAAAAATGGCATTCCTAAAAGTATATCTTTTGATGTTAATTCATAATTATAAATTTCTTCTATTGTTAATATCTTATCCCATACTTGTATCTTTACATTCCTAGCTTTATAAGTAATTAAGCTTCCTTCATTATTAAATCCTTTAACTATTATTGGTGTTTTTAATTTATCCCATTTGCTTTCTGGTAAGCAATTATATCTACATAAATTAGAAATTAGCTTCTGCTCCTGTATCTATCATAGGCGTATAATATCTACTGTAATATCCTTCTACTACTATCTTCATTAATACATATATCTTCATTTCATGTTAAGGCTCTTTTTAAGAATAACTTTTTTTTGTTATATGTTAAGGTTAGTTGTGTATGTTCTATATTATATGGTTTTACTTGTTCTAACCATTTTATTCCTAATATTATATCTGCTTTTTGCATTTCTTCCTTTACTTCGAATTCTATTTTTATTTTTCTAACTCCTAACATTATTTCTTTTTCTGCTATATTTTTATTATTTATTAAACTTCTTGGTAGATCTGGGCATATATCATTGTCAGTTTTTATTTCTTCATTTTTTACTAGATATTTTGCTATATGATTTTCTTCTTGTGCTGTATTCAAAAGTATTAAATATTCTTTTTCATTTATTTTTCCCGTTATGTAATATTGGTTTAAATTACTTATTGAATTTGTTTCATAACTTGTTCTTTTTGATGAGCTTGATGATTCTGGCTTTTCATTATCTATTCTTTTTGTTGTACTTATTCTATCATTTACTATTTCTAAATTTTCTTCTGTATCTATGTCTCTATAGGTATAATCATTATAATCTATTGTTTTTACTATTTGTTCGAATGGGCTTTCTATTTGTATTTTGTTAATCTTATTTTTTCCTGTTATTTTATGTTTTGTTGTTAATACATATAGGTTTTTACATCTTGCTGTAAATATTTTACTTCCTGGGGTTAACTCTATTCCTGATATTTTCCAATATAATACTAATGATTTATCTATATTCCTATCTGTTACTGCTACTGAATAATTTGCACTTATTATAAATTTAAATTTTTGGTATATTAGATTTCCTTTTACGGCAGTTATTATGCTTTTTTCTATAGGTTTTATAATTCTATCGTCTGCTAAATATAATTCTATTGGTGTATCTATTCCTTCTCTAAAACATGCTTTTATTAATATCTCTGTACCTCCAAGGTGTACATATTTTATTGGATCTCCTTTACTTTTTAAATCATTTATTTCTTTATTAATTATTCTTTTTGTTACCAGTGGTATACTAGCTTTTCCTCTTGCATATCTGCAGTCTATTACATGTTCTTTTTGACATACTACATAATATTCATCTTTTTTCCTAGTAAAAATATTTTTTATTGTTGGTATTTGAAATATTTTTTCTACACTTAAATCTAATTCTTTTCCTTTTATTTCATCAAATATATTACTGTCAAATATTATTTTTTGTTCCGTTCCTTCATCATTTAAATATTCTTCCTTTATTATTATTTTTATATCTTCTTCAGTCATTTTATTCATCTATTTCGCTATCTATTTCATTATCTGTTTCGTTTTCTGAAATTTCATATATACTATCTTCACTTTCTAATTCATAATCTATATAATCTATCTGCATGTATTCGGTATTTTCTATTTTTATTTCTGATATTTGTTTATTTTTTGGATTTTTAGGTAATTTACAATCTCTATCTAAATGTCCTAACTTTCCACAATTATAACAAGTACATTCTTTTATAGATTTCTTCTTTCTATATGGTCTTTTATGTTTATAATTTTTTACATAATATCTTTTTCTTGGTTTCTTATATTTATATTTTGATTTTTTATATTTCTTATATTTCTTATGTCTTTTTCTTTTCTTATAATATCTTTCTTCGCATCCAAATTGGGGTGCTATTTTATTTTTGCAACAAGCTAAATTTCTTATTAATGTTTTTTCCATTTTTAATTCTTCTCTATATTTTTCACATAAGTTTCTATACCATTGTTGTAAATATTTTATTCTTGCTCCTAACGTATCTACTATTTTTGCTTCTTCCCAACTTTTTATTATTTTTGAACTAAATGGTTCGGGTAATTTATTAAAATATAATTTTCTTATTTCTTTACTTTCTTCTATACTATATGCTCCTTTGTAATAATATTCTTTAAATGCGCAAGTTATTCATCTATATAACACATATTACATATTGCTAATTTTAACATTAAATTTCTATTCATATCTCTTTCTTCATTTTGTTCTTCTTCGATTGTTGTCGTACTACCAAATTCATCTTTTATAGCTGTTTCATATTTTTTTAATAGTTCTATAGGTGTTAGTTTAGTTGTTGATGATGATGTTCCTTCTATAGGTTTATTAGTTCTTAATACTTTTTTGCTATTTTCGGTTAGATTTGTAAACCATAGTTTTACTGATCCTATTAGTGTTTTTTCTATATATTCCGGTGCATCTGTTATATTTATATTATTATCTAATAATTGTTTTGTCATATATCCCGTCCATAATTGTATTGTTTTTTCTGTATCTATTACACAGTCTAGATCTAAAAAGTTATAATTTTTATTCACTATTTGTTTTGGTATCCATTTATCATATTCATTATATTTTTTAAACTTATTCTTATGGTATATAGGTTTTCTTATTTCTGTTGTTTTAGGTATTATATTTTCATTTTCTTTTTTATCAAGAGTATTTATTTCTGTGTGGGTATTTTCTAAGTTTTCCTCATTAATTTTTTGTTCTTCATTGATTTCTAAATTTCTTGTATTTGTTAATATTTCTGTGTATGTTTCACTATCTTCGGACTCATAATTATCTGTCTCTTCAATATCTATATTATTTATTTCTAATTTTTCCTTAAATTGATTTATCTCATTTAGTAATTTCTGTTCTCTATCTTTTTCTTCTTTTTCTTTTTGTCTTTGTTCATACAGTTCTTTTAACATTTGTAATTCTTTTTCTAATTCAGCAATTCTACTATTTTTGGTTTCTTCTATTTTTCGTATTTCTTCCGTAGTTTGTTGTTTTATTTTTTCTATTTCTTTTTTCCTATCTATATCTTCATTTTCTTTTTCTATTCTTACCATTGCTGTTAATTTATCTTCTAATTTTAATTCTTCTTTTTCTAACATTAGATATAAATGTTCGCCTATTTTCTTATATCTTCGTCCTAGATTAGAAAATACTATTTTTATTTTTGATCCTTCGTAGTTTTCATATATTTTTTCATCTATTATAAATTCTTCTTTATTCATTTTATTGTGAATAGGTCATGTTGATATACATATTCTAAACTATCTATTTGTGATTCTAATTTTGATATTTCATCTTTTTGTGTATCTATTGAATTTTTACTAACTCCGGCAAATATATTATAATGTAGTCTTTTTATTCTTATTTTTAATTCTTTACATTTTTCAGAGATAATTTGTTTTAATTCTTTATATTGTTGTACGTTATTCATTTTAAATTATATTTATAATATCTTGGTGGATATCTAAATCTAATTTTGTCATAATTAGGTGCTATATGTTTCATTCTTCTGGATTTTAAATGTGTTATTAATTTTGATTCAATACTAGATATTAATGTAATTAAGTAGGCTAGTTTTTGTGGATTTTCTTTTGTTTTATTTAGACTTATATATTCCGAATAATTACTAATTAAAGATTCTTTAATTTTTCTAAAAGCTTCTCTATTTTTAAATGGTCTTCGCATAATTAATTAATTATAACTCCAACTGATTGAAATAAAATAAAATATTGAAATAACTAACTGACAACTAACCCTCGAATAATGAGGACTCACCAAAGCTGCTGTTTGAGTGATGTGGAAACTTGCTAAGTGCAGTCCGGTACTGAGTATTTGAACCTATATTATGAGACAATAAGCATAAAGAAGTATGCGACCAATACTTTAAGGGGTCATTTGGTTGGGAAACAAGTTATGCTGGGATTAGTTATGCCGGGATTAGTTATACTGGGATTAGTTGTACTGAAATTAGTTATCCAGGTATTAGTTTTTAGTGGTTGTTTGATTTGTGGTGTAAAAATAACATGTATTGCATTCTTTTTAAAAAAAGATAGTTTGTTTACAAAAATACCCTTCACCTTATATCTTAATTATTTTCCTTCATATTAAACCATACAAAAAAAATTAAAAATTTACTATTTTTTTAACTTATTAGTTTCTTTTTCCTAAAAATACATGTTAAGAAATTTATGTTAATATTTCTTAAACGTGCATGAAGTTTTAATATTCTATGCTAATTTACTTATTTTGTCCTAAATTCTATAGAATTTTGATAATCTTATTTTGTGTCAAAAAAATTCATCATCAAATTTTTCGTAAAAGACTCATTTTTCATTATTTAGTATGATTAATTGGAGAGTCAAATTATATATTTTTTTAAAATGAAATTTTTAAATATTTTTAGCTAAATATAAAAAATAATTTTTTATTTAATAATTAAGCATGTATTAAGTTAGAAAGGGAATGTCAAGATACTTTAAATACCTGTTCATGATAAAATTGTTAGGAAAAATGAAAATTTGAAATAAGATTAATAAACATATCAACAAAATAGAAAGATAATAAACCCTTGGATCAATTTTGAATTTGATTGTATAAATATGAGTAGTTTTTATGGTGTTACTATCATTTTTCCATGACTCATCATTTTTGTAGCATTTAATAAGCTCATATAATTGTTCAAATTTAGCAAATGGGTAAAAATTTGTAGAGTAAATAAAATTTAAATTAGGGATGAAATTGATAAAAAAATTGATGTGAGGACTACCAAAATCTTATGTTCTTTCTTATATCTATATCTATATCTATATCTATATCTATATCTATATCGATATATATATATATATATATATATATATATATATATATATATATTTATGAAAGTGATAATCAAGAATTTGGAGGGTAATTATATCTTTTCACGGATTTATCCCAAGGATAAATTAAGGTAGGATTGTTATACCACCAAATGTATGGGATAACTTATCCCAATACTATTTATTAGTACCGAGATAAGTTATCCCGAATTAGGCATCCAAATGAAGCACCAAAAATTTTATCCTAGGATTATTATTTTATCCCGGGACTATTTGTATTATTACTTCACACCGAACGACCCATAAATGTATTGAGTATGCAAAATGGGAAACTAACTAGTATAGGCTAAACATGAATGCATGAACATGTAAACTGAATGCAAACTGAATATCTAAATAACTAAATAAAAAGTCAATGCAAACCTAAACTGAACATAAATTGATGTATAAACTGAGGACTATGGGAGCTAACAATAACCGACATACCTCAATCTAAGCAAATTAGGGTCCAACCTATAACCCCAGTTTGAAAGGTGCTAGTACCTTGCCAAGGGTACCAATACTGGTTCGCTTGGATCTACTAAATTGATGTCCTAAAAGACTAGGGTGTATTTCCTCAACTGACGGGGGACCCCTTGTAACCTACGGTGGCACCATAGTTCTGGAACTTAGGGATTGCTACTAACAGTCTCTGCCTAACTGACCAGGAGCCATCATCCCTGTGTTTACTTGGTGCTACATATAAGTCCTAATTGAATGACACTGAAGCATAAACTAAATTGCTCATCGTGATATCATTTTGAAAATAGTAATGCATGCATAATCTAAAATAATAAAAAAATATGTAAATTGATGTATGTCTGAATCCCTAGGTATTAGGTGTTCATAACCCACCAACTCTAAACATGATAATACTAATTGGACATTTTTGAGGGAAATCACAATTCAAGTCCAAGAACCCAACATCTTAACATACTCGAGGAACACACGATTCTTAAAACAAAAAAGATCCTTCGTTTATGGGAAATATGTATTCACAGTTTTCTTACAAGAATAAACTATAGAATTTAAGGAAAACTCATATTTGACCTAGAACTCAAACTTGAGGAGAAAACAACTTGAATATTGAGAAGTCATAGGGACTCAATGGGTGAAAGGTACCCATTGATGAAATCCCATATACCTGAAAGTGGAAGCCTTGGAGAAATCCTTGGAATTGAGCTTTTTCTTGAGAAACCCTAACTTCACTTTGGAGAAGAAGAAATCGCCCTTTTTTGCTAAGTTTTGAGTGATTTTGAGTTTATGAGGTGTCAGGGTAAATTTAACCCCCTAATAACTAATGTTGGAGTGCCCAAAAAATGTGGGTTTGGGATTAAAAGAATGGGAATTGACCAAAAAGCCATTTTTAAATCATGCACAAAGTTACTGGTTCCCGTCGTAATGACTCAAGCTACGACTCGTTATGATTGGTCACGAGTAGTGGCCTGGAGTCGTGACCTAGGGACTTGATCCTTGGGTCCCTACTATTTTGACAATGACTTACCTTCTGATGACTCATTGGGACTGATCACAAGTCGTTGGCTGGACTTATCACCACTATGCTGAATTTTTGGGATACCTCACTGTCGTGGCAACAACTCTATGTAATGACTCATTCTGTCTGGTAATGGGTTATTGCCTGAGTCGTTGTCATTGGCGGTTTTATAGTCCTTCAGTCAACTTGTCATAAATTTTTCCATGATATCATACTAAGGCGAGACTGGTGGTGATGGAAAGTTAATTTAATGGACTATTTGGTGATGGGTCCAGAGATGAAAACTTGGGATATTACAATATCTCCCCCATGGGATCATTCGTCCCTAAATGAATTGACTAAACTAAAGCATTTTGGGAAAAACTGAGATCTTGCTCTGAACACTTACAAGCTGAACCATGAGTTAATATTTAAATCTGGGGCTGAAGCATGAACTAAACTAAACATATGAATGCATGCTATGACATGGGAATAGCTGGATGGCCTAAGATAGAAATGAAAAAATTAATTAATTAAGAAAACTATTACCTTACGCTAGAACTGGGTTCTAAGAGATAATGTGGGGGGTACTTGGTCATCATATCTGCCTCTGCTTCCCAAGTAGCTCCCTCAACTGACTGGTTTCTCCACATAACCTTCACTAAAGCGACTTCTTTTAGTCCGCAGCCTATGAATCTAATAATCAAGGATTTCAACTGGGACCTCTTCATAAGAGAGTCTATTTTTCATAGACAATCCTTTCTAAAGGAACTATTGATGCAGGGTCACTAATGCGTTTCTTCAACAAGGAAATATGGAAGATTGGATACACTAATGCCAACTCTGCAGGCAAACCTAACTCATGGGCTACCTTACTATATCAACTCAAAATCTTGTAAGGACCCATATAACGGGGACTGAGCTTCCCTTTCTTACCAAATCTCTTCACCCTTTTCATAGGAAAAATCTTTAAATAGATAGAATCACCAACGTTAAACTTAAGCTCTTTTCTTCTTATTATTGCATATAAGTTCTCATGACTTTAGGCTGTTTTCAGCCTTTCCCTAATCAGCTGTACCTTTTCTATTGCCTTATGCACTAAATCTATCTTTATCAAAGTAGCTTCACCAACCTCAAACCAACTAATAGGAGATCTACACCTCCCACTATAAAGAGCCTCAAATGGGGCCATCTGAATACTAGAGTGATAACTGTTGTTGTAAGAAAACTCAATCAAAGGCAAGTGATCATCCCAACTACCTTTGAAATCAATTATACATGCCCTAAACATGTCCTCTAAGGTCTGAATGGTCTTCTCAACCTGACCATCTATCTGTGGGTGAAAAGTGGTACTAAGATAAACTTGGATACCAAGGCCCTTCTGAAAAACCTTCAAAAATTGAGAGATAAACTGGGTACCTTTATCTGAAATAATTGTTAAAGGGAATCCATGCATCTTCATCAACTTCCTGAGATAGATTTGAGCATTATCTTCAGCTAAATCTGAAGTGTTAATTGGCAAGAAATGAGCTGACTCAGTTATTCAATCCATAATACCCCAAATAGAATCATGCTGATGATGAGTACGAGGTAATTCTATGATGAAGTCCTTATTTACTATTTTCTATTTCCAAGAGGGAATACTGAACTCCTGAAGCATACCACTAGGCCTCTAGTGCTCAACCTTAACTTCATGGTAATTTGGTAACTTAGCCACAAATTCCGTAATATCCTTCTTCATGCCATTCTACTAATAGACTTCCCATAAATCACAGTACATCTTAGTGGATCATGGGTGAATAGAATATCAGAAATTGTGAGCTTCTACAAATATTTGATGCCTTAAGTCATCCATATTTGGAACATATAATCTATCCCGATAGCAAAGAATACCATCTTCTCTTAGGAGAAAACCTCTATCTTCTGATTCTAACTGCCTTGTTCAACTTAAGCAAAATAGGATCTCTATCTTGATTTTCCTTCACCTCGATAACCAACGAAGATTTTGAACCATGCTAAATCCAGACACTACCTTCCGTCGAATCAACCAACTAAACTCCTAACCTAGCAAGATGATGAACCTCACGAACTAACTCTTTTCTTATCATCCTCAACATGAGAAACACTTCCCATAGATAATCTTCTAAGGGCATCTACCACAACATTGGCCTTACATGGGTGATTTAAGATACTCATTTCATAATCCTACAACAACTCTAGCCACCTTTTCTAAAGAAGATTTAGATCTTTCTGGCTGAAAACATATTGAAGACTCTTATGATTAGTGAACACATCAACATGAATCCCATAGAGATAATGCCTCCAAATCTGTAAGGTAAACACAATTGCAGCCAACTCAAGATCGTAAGTGTAATGCCCCAATTTTTCTGAACAGTAATGCTACACGGTGCTTATGACCTTGAAGGATCACAAGCTAATCCATGAATGATATCTGGACCTGTACGCTATAATATATAACATAATAAAGAGGAAAATAAGAAAATGTAGGCCATAAGGATGAACTGAATAAAGAATCTGTCAAAACAAAACATTCATATAGGTGAAAGATAGCCAAAACAACTGAAAACTAAATCAAACCTGGACATAAGTCTGAATACTGAATCTGAAAGCCTCTAAGTGCTGTTTGAATAAGGAGTTAAAGGAATATATCTCCAACTAACTCCATAAACTGATAACTGGCTAAAAAAATAATGAATAAATCAAATCATATTATCCTCGAATAAAGATGACTCACTGAATCTCTGTGACTGGAAATGCTATTGCTACTGCTGATCTGGAGTTCGTGTCTCTGAACTGATGATGTAACATGAAAAGAAAGCACCATAGCGCAAATGAGTCAGTACGAGGGAATGTACTGAGTATACGAGTGAGGTAGGCTAAATATAAATAGGGTTTACATACATGAACAATGCTAATTGTCTGACTGACATGAATGTAAGAGTACAAACATGCATACATAGTAACTAAAATCATGGGTGACCCTTAGCTGGCAGTTATTCAAAAGAAGAACAGTGGGAACCCTAAACCAACAGGTTAATCCACATCATCAACCTTAATCTGACAGCCTAAGATGTCTTAACCTACGCTGGCTACGTAGTTCTAGAACACAAGGATGACTGCTAAGAATCACACCCTAAACTGGTAGGTGAGTCCCCATCCTTGGGTCCACTCGGTGCTAACTTCTACTCCCATATGAAGAGAATAAACATGATTAAACTGACTGTACATGGACAAATTAACTGACTTTCATTAACTAATGGGGTAGTACTATTATCTGAGAGTTAACTGAGATCATGAGATTTCTGAGGTTTTCCTTAGTCACATGACTGACTGAGTTCTATAGATTATAGCTTGACTGAGATTATCATGACAACATAACATTGCTCTAGGTACACAGCTATTTTTTCTGGTACAAATACCCCCAGGATTCGAAGAAGGAAACTGACACACATGACATGACTTGATCACAAGATTTGAGTCCACAATTCATAATAAGTAGGGGATATCATATTTCATAGAGTTATTCAACATCTTAAACATTGTAGGGAATGCATGGATATATTTTGAGTACATATTGTATATCTTCATTATCTTACATGCTTCATACCACCCCAATAGCAACACATGAAAAACATGGAATTCATATTGATGTATATAGCTAACATGGACTTGTCATTTAGACATCATTGAACGATACAAACATGAATTTCTAGCATCCTAAGCATTTTATCAAACACCTTGCATGCATTCTTTAAGGCATAGGTGAGTTTCATACTTGCACCATATTAAACCACCTAAAGTTCATGGTTTTCTATTAACAAACATATATATATTCCATGAAAACACCTTTAGACATCACATTGAAACTTAAACAACAATCATCAACATATACATACTCATATAACCACAAAAAGTTTACAAAATAATATTTAAAACTTGGTTCTTGAGCTCTATGAACGGATTGGATCCATAGATGAACACTACGCAAACCTTAGAAAGGAAACCTTGATGATTTTCTGGAGAGTTCTTAGATTGGGAAACTTAATTCTCAATTATCTTGGAAAAAGGATTGAATCTTACTTTTGAGAGATGAGTTTGATGAAAACCCTAATCTTATGGTTGAGAGTATAAGAGAGGGTTTTTAGGATGCTTAACTGAGGAAAAATGGGAAAAATTATGCCTCTTTAGGGTTATAAGTCGTGAAAGGTAAAGGAAATGACCAAAATACCATTATGAAATAA
The DNA here is from genome assembly GCF_002878395.1 of Capsicum annuum. Classification (NCBI taxonomy): domain Eukaryota; kingdom Viridiplantae; phylum Streptophyta; class Magnoliopsida; order Solanales; family Solanaceae; genus Capsicum; species Capsicum annuum. The sequence goes on from NC_061115.1 coordinate 69,476,975, forward strand.
ATTCCCAGTTGCTGAAAATCATAGCTGATGACATTTGTGACAAGGCGTCAAAAAATGTGACAAGCCGTAAAAAATGTTGTCACACAGGAGCTGGAATTGATGGTTTCTGCCTAATCCTGACGACCTTCGTGATAGGGCATCACAAGTATGGTAAGCTACCATGAATTTCGTCACTTAGGAGCTAGTTTCTTCCTAAGTCTTATAACCTTCATGATAGTGCATCACAATTGTGGTAAGTTACCACGAATGTCGTTACTTAGAAGCTGGTTTCTGCCTAAGGATGACGACCTTCTTGATAGGGCGTCATAAGTGTGGTAAGCTACCACGAATATCATCACTTGGGAGCTAGTTTCTGCCTAAGGCTGACGACCTTCGTGATAGGTCGTCACAAATGTGGTAAGCTACCATGAATGTCGTCACACTGTTTCCAACCTGACATGCTGGAGTAAAATAGAAATAACTCTTTGATTCGATATCGAATTTAGGAAAAATTGGTATCGTTGGAAAGATAATTTAATTATATGTCTTTTGATTGGTCATGAGCTTAAAAATTCCAAGTATAATGAGAGATATGCTCATTTGAAGTTGAATATACCAATATCCTTCTCAAGAATTCAATCGATAAGGAATGTTTTGATTCGTCTGATAGCTGGGAGTTATTTGAAGCCTTAATATACATCTAACCTACTCATAAAACTGAACCATGATGTACTATGCATGATCTTGGTACATGGCTCTAATATTGGTTTGGATTTTTTGGGGTGCTGCAATATCTCCCTGTTGGAAATATTCGTCCTCGAATGATGACTGCTTGAGAGGGGAAAAAAGATAAAATGACGCATTCACTGATCAAGCTCAACTGGCATATGATTTTAGGACTGAATTGAATTCTAAACTGAATATAGCCCAATTGAATATGCATATCTGATGCATGACTGATAAGCTGAACTTATGAATGCATGATAAGCTATGCACTGATACTTAAAACCAATTTTATACTGGAATTTTTAACATGTAACTAAATAAGCTTAAGGAAAATAGTCATCTCGAGCTAAGTCTTAATTAGCGAAGAAAATATGAGGGTACTTGGTTCCCATGTCTGCTTCTGCTTCCCAAGTTGCTCCCTCTATGGATTGATTCTGCCAACGAACCTTGACTAGAGGGACTTCCTTGTTTCTCAACTTACGAGTTTGATAGTCGAGGATTTTGACTAGAATCTTTTTATAAGAGAGGCTATTCTGAATGTCAATGCTCTGAATAGGGACTACAACTGCTGGGTCACCTATGCACTTCTTGAGCAAAGAGACATGGAAGACTGGATGAACTGAGGCTAGATCTGAAGGCAATTTTAGCTCATAGGCTACCTTGACAAAGCGACTGAGAATCTTGAAGGGACCGACATATCGGGGACTGAGCTTTCCCTTCTTGCCGAATCTCTTCACTTCCTTCATAGGAGAGATCTTGAGATAGACATAGTCATCGACCTCAAATTTGAGATCTTTTCTACGAACATCCGTATAAGACTTCTGTCGGCTCTGAGCAACCCAGAGTCTCTCTGATAAACTGAAATTTCTCTAAGGCATCGAATCTAAGTTAGGCCCTATGACTGCGGTCTCACTAACTTCGAACCAACCGATCGGAGACCTACATCTCATACCATAGAGAGCTTCGAATAGAGCCATCTAAATACTAGAGTGATAGATGTTTTTGTATGCAAACTCAATCAAAGGCAAGTGGTTATCCCAGCTTCCCTTGAAATCAATTGCACACGCCCTTAGCATATCTTCTAGAGTCTGAATGGTCCTTTATGATTGACCATCTGTCTAAGGATGAAATGCTGTACTTAGATAAACTTGGGTACCAAGACCCTTTTGGAGTGCTTTCCAAAAGTGAGAGGTGAATTGGGTACGTTTGTTTAAGATGATAGATAACGGAACACCGTGTAATCTGACCAACTCCCTGATATAGAGTTTGGCATAATCCTCGACTGAGTAAGAGGTATGAATTGGAAGAAAATGAGTTGACTTGGTCATTCTATCTACAATGACCCTAACTGAATCATGCTGATGACGTGTTCTAGGCAAACCCATCACGAAGTCCATTTTCACTTCTTCCCACTTCCAAGTAGGAATAGTGAACTCCTGCATGGAACCACTAGGTTTCTGATGCTCTATCTTAACCTTCTAACATATAGAGCACTTAGCCATAAACTCTACAACGTCCCTCTTCATCCCACTCCACCAATAGATCTTCTGCAAGTCGTGGTATATCTTAGTGTCCCCTGGATGAATAAAGTATCACACACCATGCACTTCTACAAGAATTTGCTGCCTCAAGTCATCTACACCGATAACACACAAATGACCCTGACAACGAAGAACATCATCTCCCCCTTGGGAGAAAACCTCTACTTCCTGACTCTGAACTGACTCTTTTAGCTTGACAAGGCTAGGATCCCCGTCTTGCTTCTCTTTTACCTTGGAAACTAGAGATGACTCTAAACTACTGTGAACACATACGTCACCCTCTAAAGCATCGACTAAGAGAATGCCTAGTCTGGCAATCTAATGAATCTCCTGAGCTAATTTCTTCTTACTATCCTCAACATGGGAAACACTACCCATGGACAGTCTATTGAGTGCGTCGGCCACTACATTGGCCTTGCCAGGATGATAAAGGACACTCATGTCATAGTCTTTCAAGAGCTCTAATCACCTTGCCTGACAAAGATTGAGATCTTTCTGGAAAAGACATACTGAAGGCTCTTATGATCTGTGAAGAAGTCTACATGAACAACATATAGATAATGCCTCCAAATCTTTAAGGCAAAGACAACTGCTGTTAACTCAAGGTCATGCGTAGGATAATTCTTCTCATGGGGATTTAACAGTTTGGAGACATAGGATATGACTCTATCATGCTGTATGAGGACACAACCTAAACCTACTCTGGATGCATCACAATATACTACGAATCCATGGGAACCATCGGGAAGTGCTAAAACTAAAGCTGAGGTGAGTCGAGTCTTTAACTCCTAAAAACTCTTCTCACAAGGTTCTGACCACTGAAACTTGACCTTCTTCTGAGTCAATCTGGACATAGGAGATGCAATAGAAGAAAATCCCTAGACAAATCATCGATAATAGCCAGCCAAAACCAAGAAACTTCTAATATCTGATGGGCGAGGCCAGTTTCTTACCGGTTCGATTTTATGAGAATCTACTCTAATGCCATCACTGAAAATAATGTGGCCAAGGAATGCTATTGATCTTAGCCAAAATTCGTACTTACCTAACTTGTCAAATAACTGGTGATCCTTGAGAGTCTGAAGAACAATTATGAGATGGTCTGAATGTTTACGCTCTGTGGGAGAATAGACCATAATATCATCTATGAAGACTATGACGAATATGTTCAAGTACTCCTTGAACACCCGGTTCATCAAGTCCATAAAAGCTGCAGGGGCATGGGTAAGACCAAAGGACATTACCAGAAATTCAAAGTGACCATACCGAGTACGAAAAGCTGTCTTTGGAATGTCACATTCACTAAACTTTAGCTGATGATAGCCTGATGTGAAGTCTATCTTGGAGAAATAACTGGCACCCTGAAGTTGGTCAAACAAGTCATCTATCCTAGGCAGTGGATACCTATTCTTGATCATGACTTTGTTGAGCTGACGTTAATCAATACGCATTTTGAGAGAATTATCTTTCTTGCACATGAATAAGACTGATGCACCCCATGGGGATACACTGGGCCTGATGAATCCCTTATCTAAGAGATCCTTCAACTGATCTTTCAGTTCCTTGAGTTCTACTCGTACCATTCAGTATGGCAAAATAGAAATAGGCTGAGTATATGGGAGAAGGTCTATGCCGAAGTCTATTTTCCTTTCGAGAGGAATGCCTGAAAGATCTTTAAGAAAGACATCTGAATATTCATTAACCACTGGGACTGATTCGAGACTGGGAGATTTAATATGCATAAGATGATACACACACCCCTTAAAAATCATTTTCCTTGACTGAAGGTAGGAAACAAACTGACCTCTGAAAGACGAAGTGCTACCCTTCCACTCTAGGATAAGCTCATTCGGGAGTTGAAACTGAACTATCCTGTGTCTGCAGTCAACTATGGCATAGAAGGAATGAAGACAATCTATGCTGAGAATAACATCAAAATCAATCATCTTTAACTCAACTCAATATGCTGACATGGATTAAATTGAGAGACTGACTTGAAATTATGCTTACTACACGACATGAATACTGAAGAAAGGAAACTGTTCCTAAAATATCTCATAGCCTCCTGTACATATATATGGCGCGCAACACACCCATGTACAAGACTCTACTAAATGCGGCTTTCATACTTCCTAGGACTCTATCGAACCTTAGGCTCTGGTACCAAGTTTGTAATGCCCTAATTTTTCTGATCTGGACTACTACACGGTGCTTATGACCCCAAAGGATCACAAGCTAACCCATTAATGATATCTGGACCTGTACACTGCAATATATAACATAATAATATGGAAAATATAAACATGTAGGTCATAAGGTTCAACTGAATAAAGAATATGTCAAAATATAACATCCATATGGGTGAAACATACCCAAAACAACTGAAAACTGAATCAAATCTAGACATAAGTCTGAATATTGAATCCAAAAGCCTCTAAGTGCTTTCTAAATAACGAGTTGAAGGAACATGTCTCTAACTAACTCCATAAACTAATAAATGGCTGAAATAATAATGAATAAATCAAATCATATTGTCCTCGAATGAAGAGGAATCACTAAATCTTTGCGAATGGAAATGCTACTGCTAGTGCTGATCTGGAGCTTATGTCTCTAAACCTATGGTGTAATATGAAAAGAAATCACCATAGTGCAAATGCGTCAGTACGAGGGAATGTACTGAGTATACGAGTGAGGTAGGCTAAATATAAATAGGGTTTACATGCATGAACAATGCTAACTGTCTGATTGATATGAACGTAAGAGTACAAACATACATACATAGTAACTGAAATCATGGGTGCATGATAGCTAGTCCTGTATGATAATACATAGTTTATTGATGGCTAACACGACTGATACTGAAATTTTAATAACATAGGTGACTGTATCTGACTCTCCTGAATCTGATGGAACTATCTGAGTTCCATACTATAACTGAGTCTGATTGTATCTGACAGTCTTGATATACTGAAATCTGAAGTCCTATCTGAGTTCTTTTATGGGGACTTATTCTAAAACTATGGGAGGTAGTTGTTTAACCGACATGCCCCAATAACACATATAGCTAAGTTGGGGTCCAATCTCTGCTTCGACTGAAGGGGTGTCAATACCGCGCCACTGGTAAGGACAATTATGGGTAACCCTTAGATGATAGGCATTCAAAAGGAGAATGATGGGAACCCTAAACTGACAGGTTAATCCACCTCATCAACCCTAATCTAACAGGCTCAACCTACGCTGGCTACGTAGTTCCTGGACACAATGATAACTGCTAAGAATCACACCTTAAACTAGTAGGTGATTCCCCATCCTTGGGTTTACTCGGTGCTAAATTCTACTCCCATATAAAGATACTAAACATGATTCAATTGACTATACATGGACAGATTAACTGACTTCCATTGACTGACGGAGTAGTACTATTATCTGAGAGTTAACTGAGATCATGAGACTTCTGAGGTTTTCCTGGGTCACATGACTGACTGAGTTTTATAGATTATAGTTTGACTGAGATTATCATGACAACATGACATGGCTCTAGGCACACAACTATTTTTTTTGGATACGAATACCCCCAGGACTCGATAGAAGGAAACTGACACACATGACATGACTTGATCACAAGATTTGAGTCCACAATTCATAATATCATAAGTAGGGGATATCATATTTCATATAGTTATTCAACATCTTAAACATTGTAGGGAATACATGAATATATTTTGTGTACATATTGTATATCTCCATCATCTTACATGCTTCAGACCACCCCAATAGTAACACATGAAAAGCATGGGATTCATATTGAAGTATATAGCTAACATGGACTTGTCATTTAGACATATAGAACCATACAAACATGAATTTCTAGCATCCTAAGCATTTTATCAAACACCTTGCATGCATTCTTTAAGGCGTAGGTGAGTTTCATACTTGCACCATATTAAACCACCTAAAGTTCATGGTTTTGATTAACAAACATATATATTCCATGAAAACACCTTTAGACATCACATTGAAACTTAAACAATAATCATCAACATGTACATATTCATATCACCACAAAAAGTTTACATAATAATATTTAAAACATGGTTCTTGAGATCTATGAATAGATTGGATCCATAGATGAACACTACGCATACCTTAGAAAGGAAACCTTGATGATTTGCTGGAGAGTTCTTGCATTGGGAAACTTAATTCTCAATTATCTTGGAAAAAGGATTGAATCTTACTTTAGAGAGATGAGTTTGATGGAAACCCTAATATTGTGGTTTATATCATAAGAGAGGGTTTTTAGGATGCTTAACTAAGGAAAAATGGGAAACATTATGCCTCTTTAGGGTTATAAGTCGTAAAAGGTGAAGGAAATGACCAAAATACCCTTATTAAATAAATTCCCAGTTGCTGAAAATCATAGCTGACGACATTTATGACAAGGCGTCAAAAAATATGACAAGCCGTTAAAAATATCGTCACACAGGAGCTGGAATTGATGGTTTCTGCCTAAGCCTGATGACTTTCGTGATAGGGTGTCATAAGTGTGGTAAGCTACCACGAATGTCATCACTTAGGAGCTGGTTTCTGCCTAAGGCTGACGACCTTTGTGATAGGGCATCACAAGTGTGGTAAGCTACCACGAATGTCATCACTTAGGAGTTGGTTTCTATCTAAGGCTGACGACCTTCGTGATAGGGCGTCACAAATGTGGTAAGCTACCACGAATGTCATCGCACTGTTTCCAGCCTGACATGCTGGAGTAAAATAAGAATAAATCTTGGTCCAACATTGGATTTAGGAAAAATTTATATCATTGGAAAGATAATTTAATTATCTATCTGTTGATAGGTCATGATCTCAAAAATCCAAGTATAATGAGAGATATGCCCATTTGAAGTTGACTATACTAATATCCTTCCTAAGAATTCAATCGGTAAGGAATGTTTTGATTCTTCTGATAGCTGGGAGTTATTGAAGCCTTAATATACATCTAAACTACTTATAAAACTATAAAAAAACCATGATGTACAATGCATGAGGTTGTTACATGGCTTTAATATTGGTTTGGGTTTTTTGGGGTATTATAATCTCTCCCCGTTGGAAACATTCATCCTCGAATAATGACTGCTTGAGAGGGGAGAAAAGATAAAACAATGCATACACTGATCATGCTCAACTGGCACATGATTTTAGGACTGAATTAATTTCTAAACTGAATATAGCCCAACTAAACATGCATATCTGATGCATGAATAAGCTTAACTTATGAATGCATGATAAGCTATGCACTGATACTTGATACCAATTTTATACTGGAATTTTGAACATGTAACTGAATAAGCTTAAGGAAAATGGTCACCTCAAGCTAAGTTCATATGTCTGCTTTTGCTTCCTAAGTATCTCCCTCCATGGATTGATTCCGGAAAAGAACTTTGACTAGAGAGACTTCTTTGTTCCTTAGCCTACGAGTCTGATAGTCGAGGATTTTGACTGGAATCTCTTCATAAGAGAGGCTATTCTGAATGTCAATGCTCTGAATAAGGACTACAACTGCTGGGTCACCAATGCACTTCTTGAGAAAAGAGACATGGAAGACTGGATTAACTGAGGCTAGATCTGAAGGCAATTTGAGATCATAGGCTACCTTGACGAAGCGACTGAGCATCCTGAAGGGATCGAAATATCAGGGACTGAGATTTGCCTTCTTGTCGAATCTTTTCACTCCATTCATGGGAGAGATATTGGGATAGACATAGTCATCGACCTCGAATTCGAGATTCTTTCTACGAACATCCGCGTAAGACTTCTGTCGGCTCTGAGCATCCCAGAGTCTTTCTATGATCAACTGAACTTTATCTAAGGCATCAAATACTAAGTCAGGCCCTATGAATGCGGTCTCACTAACTTCAAACCAACTGAACAGAGACCTACATCTCCTACCATAGAGAGCTTCGAATGGAGCCATCTGAATACTGGAGTGATAGCTGTTGTTGTACACAAACTTAATCAAAGGCAAGTGGTTATCCCAGATTCCCTTGAAATCAATTGCACATGTCCTTAGCATATCTTCTAGAGTCTGAATAGTCCTTTCTGCTTGACCATCTGTCTGAGGATGAAACGCTAAACTAAGATGAACTTGGGTACCAAGACCCTTTTGGAATGCTTTCCAAAAGTGAGAGGTGAACTGGGTACCTCTGTCTGAGATGATATATAGTGAAACACCATGTAATCTGACCAACTCCCTGATATAGAGTTTGGCATAATCCTCGGCTGAGTAAGAGGTACGAACTGGAAGGAAATAAGCTGACTTGGTCATTCTGTCTACAATGACCCAAACTGAATCATGCTGATGAAGTGTTCTAGGCAAACCCGTCACGAAGTCCATGTTCACTTCTTCCCACTTCCAAGTAGGAATAGTGAACTCCTGCATGGAACCACTAGGTTTCTGATGCTTTATCTTAACATGCTAACATGTAGGGTACTTAGACACAAACTCGGCAATGTCCCTCTTCATCCCACTCCACCAATAGATCTTCCGCAAGTCGCGGTACATCTTAGTGTCCCCTGGATGAATAGAGTATCACACACCATGCACTTCTGCAAGAATTTACTGCCTCAAGTCATCTACACCGATAACACACAGACGACCCTAACAACGAAGAACATCATCTCCCCCTTGGGAGAAAACCTCTACTTCCTGTCTCTGAACTGACTCTTTTAGCTTGACAAGGCTAGGATCCCCGTCTTGCTTCTCTTTCACCTTGGAAACTAGAGATGACTCTAAACTTCTGTGAACACATACGCCACCCTCTAAAGCATCGACTAAGAGAATACCTAGTCTGGAAAGCTAATGAATCTCCTGAGCTAATTTCTTCTTACTATCCTCAACATGGGAAACACTACCCATGGACAGTCTACTGAGTGTGTCGGCCACTACATTGGCCTTGCCAGGATGATAAAGGACACTCATGTCATAATCTTTCAAGAGCTCTAATCACCTTGTCTGACGAAGATTGAGATCTTTCTGGGAAAAGACATATTGAAGGCTTTTATGATCTGTGAAAATGTCTACATGAATACAATATAGATAATGCCTCCAAATCTCTAAGGCAAAGACAACTGCTGTTAACTCAAGGTCATACGTAGGATAATTCTTCTCATGGAGATTTAACAGTCTGGAGGCAGATATGACTCTACCATGCTGTATGAGGACACAACCTAAACCTACTCTGGATGCATCACAATATACTACGAGTCCATGGGAACAGTCGGGAAGTGCTAAAATTAGAGATGAGGTGAGTCGAGTCTTTAACTCCTAAAAACTCTTCTCGTAAGGTTCTGACCACTGAAACTTGACCTTCTTCTGAGTCAATTTGGACATAGGAGATGCAATAGAGTAAAATCCCTCGACAAATCATCGGTAATAGCCAGCCAAACCTAAGAAACATCTAATATCTGATGGGCGAGGCCAGTTTCTTACCGATTTGATTTTCTGAGAATCTACTCTAATGCCATCACCGAAAACAATGTGGCCAAGGAATGCTATTGATCTTAGCCAAAATTTGCACTTACTAAACTTGGCGAACAACTGGTGATCCTTGAGAGTCTAAAGAACAATTATGAGATGGTCTGAATGATCACGCTCGGTGTGAGAATAAACCAAAATATCATCTATGAATACTATGACGAATGTGTCCAAGTACTGCGTGAACACCCGGTTCATCAAGTCCATGAAAGCTGCAGGGGCATTGGTAAGACCAAAGGACATTACTAGAAATTCAAAGTGGCCATACCGAGTATGAAAAACTGTATTCAAAATGTCATATTCTCTTACTCTGAGCTGATGATAGCTTGATCCGAGGTCTATCTTGGAGAAATAACTGGCACCCTAAAGTTGGTCAAATAAGTCATCTATCCTAGGTAGGTGATACCTTTTATTGACCATGACTTTGTTAAGTTGACAGTAATCAATACACATTCTGAGAGAACCGTTTTTCTTGCGCACTAATAAGACTGGCGCACCCCATAGGGATACACTGGTCCTGATGAATCTCTTATCTAAGAGATCCTTTAATTGATCTTTCAGTTCTTTGAGTTCTATTAGTACCATTCTGTATGGTAGAATTGAAATAGGCTGAGTATCTGGGAGAAGGTCTATGCTGAAGTCTATTTCCCTTTTAGGAGGAATGCCTGGAAGATCTTCGAGAAAAACATCTGAATATTCATTAACCACTGGGACTAATTTGAGACTGGGAGATTCGGAACTGGAATCCTTAACATGCACGAAATGATACATACACCCCATAGAAATTATTTTCCATTCCCAAAGGTAGGAAAAAAGCTGACTCCTACAAGACAAAGTGCTACCGTTCCACTCTAGGACGGGCTCATTCAGGAACTAAAACTGAACTATCCTGTTTATACTGCCGACTATGGCATAGCAGGAATGAAGCCAATCCATGTCGAGAATGACATCAAAATCAATCATCTCTAACTTGACTAAATCTACTGACGTGGATTAAACTGAGAGACTGACCTGAAATTATGCTTACTAGCACGACATGAATACTGAAGAAAGGGAACTGTTCCTAAAACATCTCATAGCCACCTGTACATAAATGTGGAGCGCAACATACCCATGTGTAATACTCTACTAGATGCGAATTTCAGACTTTCTAGGACTCTATTGAACCTTAGGCTCTGATACCAAGTTTGTAACGCCCCAATTTTTCTGAACTGGAATGCTAAATAGTGCTTATGACCCCGAAGGATCATAAGCTAGCCCATGACTGATATCTAGACCTGTACACTGCTATATATCACATAATAATATGGAAAACATGAACATGTAGGCCAGAAGGTTCAGCTGAATAAAGAATCTGTCAAAACATAACATCCATATGGGTGAAAGATACCCAAAATAACTGATAACTAAATCAAATCTGGACATAAGTCTGAATACTGAATCTGAAAGCCTCTAAGTGCTGTCTGAATAAGGAGTTGAAGGAACATGTCTCCAACTAACTCTGTAAACTAATAACTGGCTAAAATAATAATAAATAAATCAAATCATATTGTCCTCGAATGAAGAGGACTCATTGAATCTCTGCGACTGGAAATACTACTGCTACTGCTGATCTGGAGCTCGTGTCTCTGAACCTATGGTGTAATATGAAAAGAAATCACCATAGCGTAAATGTATCAGTACAAGGGAATGTACTGAGTATACGAGTGAGGTAGGCTAAATATAAATAGGGTTTACATGCATGAACAATGCTAACTATCTGACTGACATAAACGTAAGAGTACAAACATGCATACATAGTAACTGAAGTCGTAGGTACATGATAGCTAGTCCTGTATGCTAATACATAGTTTACTGATAGATAACACGACTGATACTGAAATTCTAATAACATGGGCGACTGTATCTGACAATCCTGAATTTGATGGAACTATCTGAGTTCCGTACTGTAACTGAGTCTGACTGTCCTAATATATTGAAATCTAAATACCTATCTGAGTTCTTTTACTGAGACTGATTTTGAAATTATGGGAGGTAGTTGTCTAACCGACATGCCCCAATAACGCATATAGCTAAGTTGGGGTCTAATCTCTGCCTCAATTGAAGGGGTATTAATACCGCGCCACTGGTAAGGATAATTGTGGGTGACCCTTAGATGGCAGGTATTCAAAAGGAGAATGGTGGGAACCCTAAACTGATAGGTTAAGCACCTCATCAACTCTAATATGACAGGCTAAGATAACTCAACCTACACTGGCTATGTAGTTCTGGAACATAAGGATGACTGCTAAGAATCACACCCTAAACTGGTAGGTGAGTCCCCATCCTTGGGTTCACTCGGTGCTAACTTCTACTCCCATCTGAAGAGACTAAACATGATTCAACTGGCTGTACATGGACAGATTAACTGACTTCCATTGACTAGAGTAGTAGTACTATTATCTAAGAGTTAACTGAGATCATGACATTTCTGAGGTTTTCCTGAGTCACATGACCGACCGAGTTCTATAGATTATAGCTTGACTGAGATTATCGTGACAACATGATATGGATCTAGGCACACAACTATTTTTTTCGGGTACGAATACCCCCAGGACTCGATAGAAGGAAACTGACACACAAGACATGACTTGATCACAAGATTTGAGTCCACAATTTATAATATCATAAGTAGGGGATATCATATTTCATATAGTTATTCAATATATTAAACATTGTAGGGAATGCATGGATATATTTCGTGTATATATTGTATATCTCCGTTATCTTACATGCTTCATACCCCCCAATAGCAACACATGAAAATCATGGGATTCATATTGAAGTATGTAGCTAACATGGACTTGTCATTTAGACATCATAGAACCATACAAACATGAATTTCTAGCATCCTAAGCATTTTATCAAACACCTTGCATGCATTCTTTAAGGCATAGGTGAGTTTCATACTTGCACCATATTAAACCACCTAAAGTTCATGGTTTCCGATTAGCAAACATATATATTCCATAAAAACACCTATAGACATCACATTGAAACTTAAACAACAATCGACAACATGTACATACTCTCACCACAAAAAGTTTACAAAATAATAATTAAAACATGGTTCTTGAGCTCTATGAACGGATTAGATCCATAGATGAACACTATGCATACTTTAGAAAGGAAACCTTGATGATTTGCTGGAGAGTTCTTGGTTTGGGAAACTTAATTCTCAATTATCTTGGAAAAAGGCTTGAATCTTGCTTTGGAGAGATGAGTTTGATGAAAACCCTAATCTTGTGGTTGAGAGCATAAGAGAGGGTTTTTAGGATGCTTAACTAAGTAAAAATGGGAAAAATTATGCCTCTTTAGGGTTATAAGTTGTGGAAGGTGAAGGAAATGACCAAAATACCCTTATTAAATAAATTCCCAGTTGTTGAAAATCATAGCTGACGAAATTTGTGACAAGGCGTCAAAAAAGTGACAAACCATCAAAAATGTCGTCACACAGGAGCTGGAATTGTTGATTTCTGCCTAAGCCTGATGACCTTTGTGATAGGGTGTCACAAGTGTGGTAAGATACCACAAATGTCTTCACTTAGGAGCTGGTTTTTGCCTAAGACTGGCGACCGTCGTGATAGGGTGTCACAAGTGTGGTAAGCTACCACGAATGTCGTCACTTAGGAATTAGTTTCTGCCTAAGGCTGACGACCTTCGTGATAGAGCATCACAAGTGCGATAAGCTACCACGAATATCATCACTTAGGATCTGGTTTATTCCTAAGGATGACGACCTTCGTGATATGGCATCACAAATGTGGTAAGCTACCACAAATGTCGTCACACTGTTTCCATCCTGACATGCTGGAGTAAAATAGGAATAACTCTTTGCTCCGATATCGAATTTAGGTAAAATTGGTATCGTTGAAAGAATAATTCAATTATGTATCTGTTGATAGGTCATGATCTCAAAAATTCCAAGTATAATGAGAGATATTATCATTTGAAGTTGACTATACCAATATCCTTCTCAAGAATTCAATTGGTAAGGAATGTTTTGATTCGTCTGATTGCTGGGAGTTATTTGAAGCCTTAATATATATCTAACCTACTCATAAAACTATAAAAGAACCATGATGTACTATTCATGAGTTTGGGACATGGCTCTAATATTGGTTTGAATTTTTCGGTGTATTACAATGAGTTAGATAGTTTTTCTCATGAGGTTTAAGCTGTCTGGAGGTATATGCTATGACATTGCCCTGTTGCATCAAAAGACACCCAAGACCAACTATAAAAGCATCATAATATACCACAAAACTATCTAAAACCCCTGGTAAATTCAAAACTAGTGTGGAGGTGAGTCGAGTCTTTAACTCATGAAAACTTTTATCATAAGAATCGGACCCTTGGAATTTGACTTTTGTTTGAGTCAGTCTGGACATGGGAGAAGCAATTGAGGAAAATCCTTCAATAAACCATCTCTAGTAACCGGCTTAACCTAAGAAACTTTTGATTTTTGATAGAGATACGGTTCTAGATCAGTTCCTTTCTACTTCAGTTTATTGAGGATCAACTCGAATGCCTTTGCTGGAAATGATATGACCAAGGAATGTTACTGATTTCAACAAGAATTCATGCTTGCTAAACTTAGCAAATAGATGGTGATTTTTAAGAGCCTGCAAGACAATCGTCAAATGATCTGCATGTTCATTTTTGCTTTAAGAATAAACGAGGATATTGTCATAGAACACAATAACAAATATGTCCAAGTACTTTTTGAACACCTTATTCATTAAGTCCATAAAAGTTATAGGGCATTCTTAGTCCAAACGACATAAATATAAATTCAAAGTGACCATACCAAGTTATGAAGGTTGTCTTTGAAATATCACGCTCTCTGAATTTGAGATGATTATAGCCAGATCTGAGGTCTATCTTAGAGAAATAATTAGTGCCCTGAAGTTGGTCAAACAACTCATTAATCCTGGGTATAGGATACTTATTCTTCATTGTAACTTTGTTTAACTGATAGTAGTCGATGCACATTCTAAGAGAACCATCTTTCTTGCACACGAATAGAATTGGAGCACCACATGGGGAGACACTAAACCTGATGAAACACTTGTCTAAGAGATATTTCAATTCCTTAAGCTTAGTAGTACTCAGTCAGTAACAGAACTCAGTGAACTCAGTCTAGGGATGGGGGCTTTCCTACCAGTTAAGGAATTGAAATATCTCTTAGAACTAGACTTAGGCAAAAACCAGTCACAACGATCGTTAGCCTTAGGCAAAAACCAGCTCCTAAGTGAAGACATTCGTGGTAGCTTACCACACTTGTGACACCCTATCACGAAGGTCATCAAGCTTAGACAGAAATCATCAATTCCAGCTCCTGTGTGACGATATTTTTGATGGCTTATCACTTTTTTTGATGCCTTGTCACAAATCTCGTCAGCTATGATTTTCAGCAACTGGGAATTTATTTAATAAGGGTATTTTGGTCATTTTCTTCACCTTCCACGACTTATAACCCTAAAGAGGCATAATTTTTCCCATTTTTCCTCAGTTAAGCATCCTAAAAACCCTCTCTTATGCTCTCAACCACAAGATTAAGGTTTCCATCAAACTCATCTCTCAAAAGCAAAATTCAAGCCTTTTTCCAAGATAATTGAGAATTAAGTTTCCCAATCCAAGAACTCTCCAGCAAATCATCAAGGTTTCCTTTCTAAGGTATGCATAGTGTTTATCTATGGATCTAATCCGTTCATAGAGGTCAAGAACCATGTTTTTAAATATTATTTTGTAAACTTTTTATGGTGATATGAGTATGTACATGTTGACGATTGTTGTTTAAGTTTCAATGTGATGTCTAAAGGTGAATATATATGTTTGTTAATCGGAAACCATGAACTTTAGGTGGTTTAATATGGTGCAAGTATGAAACTCACCTATGCCTTAAAGAATGCATGCAAGGTGTTTGATAAAATGCTTAGGATGCTAGAAATTCATGTTTGTATGGTTCTATGATGTCTAAATTACAAGTCCATGTTAGCTATATACTTCAATATAAATCCCATGCTTTTCATGTGTTGTTATTGGTGTGGTATGAAGCATGTAAGATAACAGAGATATATAATATGTACACGGAATATATCCATGCATTCCCTACAATGTTTAATATATTGAATAACTATATGAAATATGATATCCCCTACTTATGATATTATGAATTGTGGACTCAAATCTTGTGATCAAGTCATGTCATGTGTGTCAGTTTCCTTCTATCGAGTCCTGGGGGTATTCGTACCCAAAAAAATAGCTGTGTGCCTAGATCCATATTATGTTGTCATGATAATCTCAGTCAAGCTATAATCTATAGAACTCGGTCGGTCATGTGACTCAGGAAAACCTCAGAAATGTCATGATCTCAGTTAATTCTTAGATAATAGTACTACTCCTTCAGTCAATAGAAGTCAGTTAATCTGTCCATGTACAGTTAGTTGAATCATGTTTAGTATCTTCAGATGGGAGTAGAAGTTAGCACTGAGTGAACCCAAGAATGGGGACTCACCTACCAGTTTAGGGTGTGATTCTTAGCAGTCATCCTTATGTTCCAGAACTACGTAGCCAGTGTAGGTTGAGACATCTTAGCCTGTCAGATTATTGTTGATGAGGTGGCTTAACCTGTCAGTTTAGGGTTCCCACCATTCTCTTTTTGAATACCTGCCATCTAAGGGTCACCCACAATTATCATTACCAGTGGCGCGGTATTAACACCCCTTCAATTGGGGCAGAGATTGGACCCCAAATTAGCTATATGCATTATTGGGGCATGTCAGTTAGACAACTACCTCCCACAGTTTCAAAATCAGTCTCAGTAAAAGAACTCAGATAGGTATTCAGATTTTAGTATACCAGGACAGTCAGACTCAGTTATAGTACGAAACTCAGATAGTTCCATCAGATTTAGGATTGTTAGATACAGTCACCCATGTTATTAGAATTTCAGTATCAGTCGTGTTAGCTATCATTAAACCATGTATTAGCATACAGGACTAGCTATCATGCACCTACGATTTCAGTTACTATGTATGCATGTTTGTACTCTTACGTTTATGTCAGTCAGATAGTTAGCATTGTTCATGCATGTAAACCCTGTTTATATTTAGCCTACCTCACTCGTATACTCAGTACATTCCCTCGTACTGATGCATTTACGCTATGGTGCTTTCTTTTCATATTACACCATAGGTTCAGAGACACGAGCTCCAGATCAGCAGTAGCAGTAGCATTTCCAGTCGCAGAGATTCAGTGAGTCCTCTTCATTTGAGGACAATATGATTTGATTTATTCATTATTATTTTAGCCAGTTATTAGTTTACGAAGTTAGTTGGAGACATGTTCCTTCAACTCCTTATTCAGACAGCACTTAGAGGCTTTCAGATTTAATATTCAGACCTATGTCCAGATTTGATTCAGTTTTTAGTTATTTTAGGTATCTTTCACCCATATGGATGTTATCTTTTGACAGATTCTTTATTCAATTGAACCTTATGGCCTACATGTTCATGTGGAAATTTTTTGATGCCTTCTCTAGAATTACAACATGTCTTATATAGACAAAAATAAAAGATAAAATACATCTAAAGTGTACAAGTATAAGGCTAAGATTAAATCTTAGTAGCCGACAGTCCTTTTGTAAAAGTAGTTGAGTGCTTTTCCTTTTTGAAAAAGCTGAGTGCCCTGCTTTTGAAAAGCTTGTCTATAAGATTTCCATTAGGAACAGTAGAATGCCCTTTCAAAAAAGCAATTTCGGTTCTTTGAACCTCTACTTTTTTGAAGGGTCATTTCCCTATTCTTAATAGGGGTCCATATAGGCCATAGCTATTCCTTTGGGATTTAGTATATCTCCATTATTATCACTGCTTCCTGTGGAAGAAACTTCTTCTAGAAGCTGTAAGACTTCTTATTCATTAGTTTCTTGGCTTTCCATATCGTGCAAAGCCTTCTTCAATTTTTTCTTTAGTGCCTTCTTATTTTGTGAAGCATTGTTTGGAGGTGAAATTGGTGAAGCTGTCTTTCCTTTATCCGGAGTCTTTGGCGCTACTGGCTTGGGAGTCCAGCCTTTGACCTTTATCTCTTTGGATAAATATTTGATACGATCCTGTTCTTCTTTAGCGAATTTCCAAGATATAATGTATGAAACTCGATTTTTAATAAAGAATTTGCACATTTGAATGTGCTCTGGAAGGGTTACACACCCTTCTTTTGAATAGAAATCATTAAACCTGTTAATGAATTATAGAGGGAGGATTTCTTTGATTCCTCCAAAATAGATCCACCATTCGTAAAACCATCTAGGGATAATAGCTTCTACTATAGCCAGACAATATTTAATAAGCCAGGTGTTCCCTGGTCTGACATATAAGAAATTAAACTATGCGGACTTGTAATCATACCAATTATACGTTTGAGGTATGTGAGGCATTGATAAGGCAATTGGAGCATGCAGGTGATCTGTAAACTAGTTGAAAGGTGTTAATATCCTTTTGATGGTGAACCTAGAGTAGTCGATATATTCTGGGTTCCTTTCATTCATGGAATGTTCGACTTCGATAGAGTCGGTGTCCACCAGGATAGCTTCATAGTATCTCTTTATTTTGAGCGGATTCTCCGTATCCCCAAAGTTTTTATCATTGCAGACTGGCTTTATTAGCTGGTCTAGTGGATATCCTTCATATTCTTTATCAAGGGCAAGAATTGGCATTACCTGAGTGGTAACGAATTTGAATTCCTCTTTGATGGGAGGAGTTGTTGCTATTGTTTTGCCTGTTGTAGGATCTACAACCTGTGTGAAGGTTTTAGGAGCCTTCATAGTATAACTCTGCTTCGACTGAACAGACGAACTTGATGATTGTCCTTTATCAAAAGGTTTATTAGTCTTCAAATCTACCAATATAGTTGGCATTGGTAGAGAAAGCTTTGGAAATTCTGCCAAAGCTGCATATTTGTTTTGAAACGATAACTATAGTTCTGGTTTCAGTGTAGGCCTTTGAGGGACTGATGGTCTTAACGGATTCAGCAAGGCTGACGGAGTGTCAAATGGTCTGGCCATCTTTGTTTGTTCTTGTTTGCTCCCGACTGGGATTTTCCCTAGTGTAGTGGGTCTCATTCTGGCCCTGTAAGAATTCTCTTGTTAGAAAATCGGGAAGGGAATTGTTTTCTCCTTTGATAAATTCAATTTGAAAATCAAAGCTAGATAGGAGAGCTTGCCATCTAGCAAATATTTGTTTAGAAACCATATTTTTAACATCCTTTTGTAAAATCTCTTTAGCCGATTTGCAATCTACTCGAAGTAAAAATTCCTTATTAATAAGACCATATTGAAATTTTGTAATACATAGTACTATAGATAAAATTTCTTTTTTGATAGTGCTGTAATTTCTTTGGGTGGAATTCTAGATTTCAGATGTAAATCTGACTAATTGTTCAGAGGAATTACTGCTAATCTTTTGCTTCAGAATACCTCCATACCCGAGATCTGAAGCATCAGTTTCGACAATCATAAAGGCTTCAGGGTTAGGGATACCTAAACAAGGAAGGTCTTTGACTAATTCTTTTATCTTAATGACAGCTCTGGTTTGCTCAGAGCTCCATGGAATTGGAACCTTTTTAAGTCTTTTGTAAAGAGGTTCACAGACTTGCCTAATGTTAGGGATAAAGTCAGCTATATAGTTAAGGCTTTCTAAGAACCTTTGAAGCTGGGTTTTATCACTAATTTCATTAGGGAATTTGGAGGAGAACTCTATGGCTCTGCAAATAGGTTTATAACTACCCTGATAAAGATTATTCCCTAAGAATCTTATAGATGTCTGGAAAAGCTTCATTTTCTTAGCACTTATGACTAAGCCATTAAACTTAACAATCTTGAAGAAGGTATTGAGGTGTTTAAAATGAGAATCAACGTTCTCAGAGAAAATAAGCACATCATCAATATAAACAATTAACATATGGCTACAAGGATTGAAAATACTGTTCATGATATTTTGGAACTGTGATGGAGCATTTTTGAGTCCGAATAGCAAGACATTCCATTCATAATGTCCAAAAGGGACATTGAAAGCAGTCTTGAATTTGTCGTGTTCAGCAATTTGAATCTGCCAAAATCCTGACTTCATATCAAACTTACTATAAAGATTAGCTTTAAAAGTTCTCTTTAAAAGATCCCTTTTGTTAGGAATCGGATGTCTGATCCATTTCAAAACTGCATTCAAAGGCTTGTAATTTATTACAAGCCTGGGAGTACCTCGTTCCTTTTCTGCGCTGTTATTTACATAAAAGGCAGAACAGCTTCGAGGAGAATTAGAGGGTCTGATAATCCTATTTTCTAATAAATGGTTTATCTCATTTTTGCAGATTTCCATCATTTCTTGGTTCATTTGAATGGGTCTCGCCTTAGTAGGGATAGCCTGTTCATTGAATCCAGTAATGTAGGAAAGTTCTACTAAATGCCTCTTTCTTTCCCAAAATGCATTAGGAAATTCAGAACAAACTTCTCTTTCGAAAGTTTTTTGAAGATTGGCAATTTTACTCACCATCTCCGGGGTTTTTAAATTTTGTTCAATTTTCTTTATTTGAATTTCTTGGTTAAGAAAACAAATATGTGAAGAAAGTCTGTTAATTTTAAAAGCAGTTCTTTCTTTAATAAGGTTACCTTCTTCTTGTGAGAGGGGCCTTAATAAAGGGAAGAATAGAGTTTGATTTAATATCGTTGTGTGAATTCCATCAAAATTACTTGTGTAAGGTCGAATTTGATTAACAAAAGGTATTCCTAGAATGATATCTTCGGTGATACCTTCAGTAATGACAAAATCATTGACAAGACAAATGCCATTGTTGCAGATATGGGCTTTTGAAAGCTTGTAATTGATTTTCATCTTTTCTCCAGTTGCGGAGTATAGACGAAAAGTGCTTTTCTGTAGATATTTGGTGGATATAAGTCCTTTGACGATGCAATCACTATCGGCTCTAGTATAAAAAAGGGCGAACTTTGTTAAGAACAAAGTCTTTGTTTATGACAATTTTTACTGCGATATGTTCGCTGTAAGCTTTAATGGCCATTATAGCGGCACCTGAGGTAGAGGGAGAGTCCGAGCCGGGGAATCCGGGGAATGATTTTGGCTCTTTAAGGTGATCATTTTGATCATTGATCATTGGAGAAGCTCTAGGTGATTCTGGTGGAGAATCATGCTCTGGAAGAGACACATTTTTTAGAACCTATTCGGTAAGAATGTTGAGTTCAAATCGATCAAGTCTGATTTTTAGGTCTCTAATTTCTCCCTTGAGGGTGGAAATTTCACCCTTGAGATCAGCTATAGAAGGTTCGACAGGTTTATCAAATATAGACATAACCTGTTTCATGCTAAATGGCTGAATGATAGGCCTGGGGGACTTTTCCTCTTGAGAAAGCATCAATCTTTTGAGTTCTAGAAGATATTTATTTCTAGCCTCATCATTTTGGATGTGTTCCATGATGTCAAACAGGATTTCCTTAGGTTTTCCAGAGATGACATTAACAGTCTGTTTTGTGCAAGTACAGAAAGTACCATTACAAGCACAATCCTGGCCAGACTGAGATCGATCGGATTGATAGGCGGTGTTGATAAATTCTTCGTTGCTATAATCGTCACTAGAAGAGCTGGAAGTGTCGGAAGAGTTTTCCATTATAGAGAACAATTTCTCTTTAGTTTCTTCAGAGAGACCTAATTGGTTGATCTTATTCTTCTTGCCAGATCTATAATCTTTAGCTCTATGGCCAGTTTTACCACAAGTCCAGCAAACATCCTTATTTTTAGAGGATTTTTTCCTAGTTTTTCTACTAGATTTATAAGACTCCTTTTTTGAGGACTCTTTTCTAGGTTTGGACTTTCTATGAGACTTATAGGATTTTTTCCTATGTTTCTTACTAAATAGAGAAGAAAGGTTAGCAAATCCAAAATCTTGACAGAAGGTTCCTAACCTGTATTTGGAAGCACTGTCACTCTTAAGTTGCTTCTTAAGTTTTAGATCTGTGCAGAGGTCTATCCCTACGGTGGTAATGAAGCTTATGATGTCTCCATAAGTTAAAATTCCATAAGGGATTTTTCCTTCGAACCTATCTTTGATTTTGGTTCTAACTTTGTCTGCGAACAGGGGAGGGAGACCACTAATGAAACGTTCTTTCCAGAAGTCATTGTTACAGTCAGGTTTAATCATAACTTTGACTAAGAAGGTATCTTTATACCACCTAAAGTCTGCTAAATCCTTGCAAGTGAGGTTGTTAAGAATTTCAAGGCTCCTATCTTGAAATAACTTGGGCTCTCCTATAAAATGTCTAGCTATATGATATAGAAGGGTAGCACAGGCGTCTTCTTTTGCAACTTGCTCAAGGATTTCTTGTCCACTTTCACTTTTGACAACGACAGTTTCCATAGCCGTAGCCTCATAGTTAAGGCTCTTAACTTCATCTGTGAAATAGTTGTCCCACCAACGCTTTATCATACCAGTGAATCCTGATACAATCATGGTGGCTGCTTCTTTGTCAGAAGCTCCTCTAATTTTATAAGCCGTAATAGCGATGCCCATTTCATGGATTTTGATATAGATTTGGTGTTCTGCCAATCCATCAACATTCCATTCAGTGATGCCTCTACCATCATGATTTGAGGTGGAGAGGTAAGGGTTTTCCTCAAACTAGATGTCTGGAGGAGAGGGTCATTTGTAGTAGTTTTTCTTGGTAGAAAAACGTTCATTGGTAAGTTTTGAAAGGGAGTTCTTATCTTTTGGGTGGTAGATTCGCCTTTCTCCTTTTCAGATAGGCTAAACCTAGAGAGTTTCTCATTGATTTGTTCTAGGATTTTTCCTGAAACTTTGAAGTCATCGCTGAGTGTAGGGAATTTCTCCTTTTGGAATTCTGGAATTTTAAAGATAGGATTGGTAGTTAGACTAAGGCCTGGAATACTCTTCTCTGGAGTAGGAGAGCTGAAAGGAATTTTTGTGCTTTTAGCATCATCTATTTGACGGGAGATAGTATGAAGGACCTGATTAGTATAGTTGTTTTGTTCAATTATCTTATCTAGGTCTCTGTTGACAGGGGCTGATAAGGGTCTATCATGCTTCTTATTGAAGGGAGAAGCATTGAGAATTTCATTGGAACGGGGAATTTTTATTCCTTCAAGGGGAGGAGTACAATTACTTTGTTACTCTGAGTATACCATTTATTAATGATAACTTGAAGGGATTCATTTTGGTTTTCCATTCTTCCAGTGAATTCAAACCACCTAAAGAATTCGATGTCGCATCGAAGTCTTTTCATATCAGCTATCCAAAGTCTGCCAAACTCTTTTTGTTGATCTTTATAATAGGTACTAGTGTACCACTTCCTTTTTAACGCATCTTTAGGAAGATACAAGAGGACCTCAAGAGCTTTGAGGTCTGGAGTATACTCATTATTAGATTTGATGACCTCTAATCCTGGGTCTATTCTAATCTTTTAGCGAGGTATGGTGGGGGGAGGTTCCATGTCCGAGGCTGTAGGGCTACCTGGATCATAGAGATTTTCGGGTTCTAGGGATTCTTGAACCCTAGTATGTTGCTGGTAATACACTTTGGGAACAGGACCAGAGAAGTCAACTCCTCTAAATTTTCCCTTGTCATTATCATTTTCTTCACTTCCCTCTAGGTTTTTGGAGGTAGAAGCTCTGTACAAGATAGATCTCCTAAATGAAGAATTTCTAGAGGCTTCAAAACCTAGGAATTTTAAATCAATGGATCCGTTAGGGTGCTGGATAACCCTTTTGATCTGTGATTTCTCTAGATAGGTAGGGAGAGGTTGAGTGATAGCATCAAAGTGCCAATCATTTTTATGCATGATATCGCTACAAACGAGAGCCTTGGGAACAAAGATACTACTTCTGTCTTTGTTTGCCTCCATGAGGGTTGTAACACCCCTAGGGCTCGTGATTCTAGCTTTAGGAGCTAGGGTTTTACCCATAAGCCGATAATATACTCTGTATATTATTTCTATTTCTATAGTATTATCCTTACTGTTCATTTTTTTTGTTTTAACATTAAGTGTTAAAACATCCATGATTTTAAGATCATTAATATCCATCGAGAAATTTGGGTAGCAATTAAAGTATACCGGGCCGTCGGTGAGGTTACTTTGAATTACCCCTAAGAGAGAATCATCAAAATTCAATAGATGGACATCTCTTAGAATAGCACAGACAGGGATATCAAGACCTTGTCTAAAGAGTGGCTTAATAGCCACTTGAACAAGTCCAACATGAAGATAATTAAACTGATTTTTAAATCTGTTTATGTCATGCTCATTTAATAATTGAATAATTTCTAAGGAATTATTAATGGCGATAGTAGACTCAGAGGTCTTGATATTATGTTTTCTAATAAAACTAAATTTACCAAGTTGATAAATAGTTTTAAAAGATTCTTCTGGAATACTCCAGTTTTGAAGATCATTTTCAATATTAGCAATCTGAGTTGCTTGGGAAGACAGATTAATAGTATTTTTAACATGGTTGTTGGAATCCATTACAATAAATATTGTTCAGAGACTAACTGGGAAACACAGTTTTCACAGAAGAAAGCATACCACAAGAATCTATAAAAATTCAACCTATAATAAATTATATCAATAGATCTATGTCCTATGGTATCTAACGAGTCTTAATGGCTATTACATCTAGTTTTCTCTTAGTGTTATTTCAGCGACGGGACTACCAGCAGGGTCGAATGCTTACCTTAACTGAGACCACACTTTCAGGCTGACCAACGTCTGAAACTGGATATTAATCGGACACCTCAAACACTTCGAGAAAACGAATACCCCATACTTAGATAAACCCCATTATAGAACAAGATATATTAAAATAATTTATTAGAAGTCTCATTATTAAAAGATTAAAGTAGTGAGTAGCTTGTAGAATTGAATACCAAACATTGGACGACTCAAAGGCTCTAAGATCAACTTTGTTCTAAGTGATTCTTATGAACATTTTTCACCTCTAAAGCAAATCAAACACGAGGATAAAGATCATGAAACTTATATTCACATGGGAATCATTTGGATTATAGCTTTACACGTAGGAACGACGGTTCATAGACTAGCCCAAAAATATGGGGTGTTACATTATCTCCCCCTTGGAACCATTTATCCTCGAATGAGACTAGTTAGGTTGAGAGTACTATACGAAGGTAACTGAGATCATATTCTAAACATGCATGACTTGGAACATTATTGCATAACTGAGTCTGAAACAGGATATATGAACTGAACTGATTTTTGTGAATACATGCACTGACATGAGAATGGTTGTATGGTTGAGATATAAACCAGAGAGTCAAATTATAAGTAACTATTACTTCAAGTTGGATCTGATTTCGTGAAGAAATGATGAGAGGTTTAGGATATGAATACTCGGGGTATTACAACATCCCCCTAGGGATCGTTTGTTCCCTGAATGACGCAGACTTGGATGAAATACTAAGGAAAGACTGGATGATGCCGATGACACTTATGAATAAAATCATTACTGAATATCTGAATTTGAAACATGATGCATGGATTAAACTGAATTTGTAACTTGCAAGGATGTGACTGAATTATCCCATAGAATAATTAAACTCGTGAAATGTCAGATAGTTAGACTAGATGGAAAGAGGAAATACTATAGGAACTTTTCTATGTGACTGCTAAACTGGATTACTGGCTAAACAGACTGAATTATACTAAAATCTTATACTCGACTATACATTCCACTTCAAAACTACACTTCACTTGAGGCTTTGGAAAATATTCACATGGGCACTAATAACTCTATCTACTGAAGTCTGAGCTGAACTGAATTCTCTCACTATGATCAAGCCTAACTGAATCCAAAAAGGGCACACATAACACTGTAATACTAGCCTAAACGATGAATTCAATACACCATTCATTTTCACAACTTCTCATCTCAAGAATAATAATAATTCCCACTTCAACAACCAACTTCAACCTCTTACTATGAATTAACTAGTGCACAATGAATTCAGCCACTATACACAAACATGACATTCAAGCTTATCATCATAACCACACAAGAACTTCTAGGCAACCAACCACCATTAAATCTTTCTCACATTCTCTAAACCTCTATTAGTAACAACTTTTATGCACTAGCCCAAGAAAATACATAGAATTTCAACTAATCATGACATAAGGAGAGGTCACTGAAAGATTAGAACATAAGGACCTAAAACATGAAAGGATAACTTTGACACTTAACTGAATCCTAAGGAATAGAATACCAAAATCATGAATTCATTGAAGAGAGCTAAACTGAGGGTATACATGACATAAATTGAATTTTGTTAATCATTAGGAGTGCACCATAAATACCTGGATCTGAACATACCGTAATGCATGGGTATATGAGTCATGAGCTGCATGACCTGAGTTTGGAGTTCATAATTTCATGGAATATTATTCTTACTACTGAGTGAACTGGAACTGATTATACTTGGAACTGAAAGTGTACATGATTCTCTATGATGTGCATGAACATGAGCTATGATCATGGAGCTGACTTGTAAGGTATGAGTAAATATCGTGAAGACTGGAAAAAACTTACTCTATTAGCTATGAGTAAGCTATGATCATGGATCTGAGTTCACACCATCTAGAGCTTCAACTCCTTTTGTTTTTCTATTAGCTAAATTTTCAAAGATTCAAACTTAGATTCTAACACTTAGCATAGATATCCC